>NC_084609.1:13600650-13954150 GCF_033807715.1 Cololabis saira | reverse complement strand
GTATAGATGTATAGATGGATAGATAGATGGATAGATGGATGAATGTATAGATGTATAGATGGATAGATGGATAGATAAGGTAAGATAAGAATAAGAAATCATTTAATAGTCCCACAGAGGGGAAATTTGCAGATTACAGCAGCAAAGGGGATAGTGCAAAAAACAAGAGGCATCAACATCACACAGTAATAATAAAAACACTATAAACAGTATATACAATAAGAAGAAGAAGAAGAAGAAGAAGAAGAAGGAGAATAAAAATAAATGATAAGAAATACTAGTATGTAAAAAATAACAGATGGATATTTACAGATGTTATTTACATAATTGCACGTTGCAGAGAATGATATTGCACATTATCTTCTGGTTTGTATATTTATTGTCAGATGGATGGATGGATAGATGTATGTATGGATGGATGGATGGATGTATGTATGTATGTATGGATGGATGGATGGATGGATGGATGGATGGATGGATGGATGGATGGATGAATAGATGTATAGATGGATGGATAGATGGATAGATGGATAGATGGATAGAGAGATAGAGAGATCAAAACTGCTGTGTGAGTGTGTGTTCTGGGCAGTTTTCACTATCAACAGCAGCTGCCAGTCGCACTTGGGTGTCAGGCTGCTGGCATTCTCTCTCTCTCACACACACACACACACACACACACACACACACACACACACACACACACACACACACACACACACACACACACACACACACACACACACACAGAGAGAGAGAGAGAGAGAGCCCTCAAATCAATACTCTTCTCTCTCTACATACACATGCTCCAACACAACAGCGCTTTTACACCACAGCAAAAACACACACTTTGTGTTGCTGTCTGTGAAATACAATTGCAGTAATTGCAGCTGAGATTCTCCACCTTTATCAGGACATTTATAAACATGAATGTAAATCAGAACTGTCGCAATGTAGCCAGTCTGACCCATGAGGGCTACCCAAACATGTCAAAACAGTCACTATACATGTGTATGTAAAGAGCGACATCCTGCCCCAGCATCCTCCCTCACCCCTCACTCACCGGTACGAGGTCTGCTTTCTGAACGCCAGTCCCCGCAGCTTGTCCTCCAGCGCGTCCTGCTCCAGGTCGGGCAGGCTGCTGCAGCAGCCCACGGCCGCCTCCGCGGAGCCCACGGCCGCCTCGGAGTCGCCCCCGTCGGCTCCCAGCGCCGCCGGGCGGCCGCCGCCGCTGCGGTTCTCCGCTCGGGGGTCCATGCTGGCCCGGGCTGGACCCCCCGCTCCCTCCCCCGGCGTGTGGCGAGGCACAGACGCCGGCGGTGTCCGGTGGAGAAGAAGGAGTGAAATGCTGGCGGGGATAAATAATGACACAAGGTTGGTTGGTTTTGTTAAGCTGCTGACTGACCGCTGTGGTCTGTATATATAGCAGGTACGGCGGCACGCACAGCCGCCTGGACGACAGGCTGAACTGCAGCATGAGGCTCCGGGTGACGGCTGGAAACAGCAAGCTGGCGGAGCCGCGGCGGAAGCAGGAGGGCGACATTTCAAAATAAAATACAACTGTTTTTTGTTGTGTGTTTTTTTTTTTTTTTTTTTAGTTTGTTTTGTAAATAAGATCTACCCTTAGCGAACACATGTCCCCAAAGGCTTTAAGTCTGAAGGAACCCTTTTTTAGATTTATTTTATTTTATTTTAACTCGCTGGCGTTGGGTTTCCTCCCGCCCTCTTCTCCCCTCTGTGGGGATGCTGGGGGCCTGGGTTCCGGGTTCCGGCACGCACACACACACATACACACACACATAGCCACACAAACACACACGCACACACACACATACACACACACACACATAGCCACACAAACACGTACACAGACACACATAGCGACACAGACATATACACACACACACACACACACATAGCCACACCGACATATACACACACACACACACAGCCACACCGACATATACACACACACACACACACACATAGCCACACAGACATATGCACACACACACACACACACACACATAGCCACACAGACATATGCACACACAGACACACACAGCCACACCGACATATACACACACACACACACACACATAGCCACACCGACATATACACACACACACACACATAGCCACACCGACATATACACACACACACACACATAGCCACACCGACATACACACACACACACACACACACACACACACACACACAGTCACACACACATAGCCACACAGACATATATACACACAAACACACACACACACACACACACACACACACACACACACACAGACATATACATCGGCCCGTTCACCTGCATTCTCGCTCTGTAGTTTTGGGGGTTAGTTAGTCGTGGTAGCTTAGTTTAGTTGTGATTGGGTCCCGGGACCTGGGACGGTTGCTGCTCATGCTTCTGCCTGTTCCGTGTCGGTTTCGTGTCTGTTTTTTTTTTCTCTGCTTTTTTTTTTTCTTTCTTGCAGATTTCCAGTGCCGGATGTGCACCTTCCTTTTTTTTTTTAAGTTAAGTCTGATGGATCCTAGAATTGGACTAGAATCTTTTATTTTTGTTGCCAAATTTCCTTATAGAAATAGAAAAATGGTCAACACTTCACATCCTCTCCCAGATTTGCTTATTTTTATTCATACTAATTCTTTTGGCGTATTTTTTGCACTGTTACCATTTCGTTTCTAATTGATACTATTAAAGTAATTTTCAAGTTAAGCCAGCATAGACTAAGGTTTTGCATCTCTATAGGTAGTGGCAGACCCCTGTGATGCTGTACAGGATTAAACAGGTAAAGAAAATGGATGGATAGATGGATTTATCATTCACAACAGTTTTTCATCATTAAGGTATTGATCTTAAATAACAATATTTAGTCAAACCTGAACTCATATAGAATTCTTGAGTCACTTACATTCAAACGTGTAATAAATCATTGTACAGGATTAACCTGTTTCCAGGCTAAGTTTGTTCAAAAGACGTCATGAGGCCCACAACAAGCAAGCAAATATCCTAGTTAGAATTGATTACAAATAAATAAATACAACTTTATTTTATAATATTTGACCGGAAGTTGGGAAGCCTATTTAATTATCTGACATGACAAACGTTGAAAAAAAGAAAAAGAAAAAAAGCGCGACCTACTATCAGGGACGCACGATTTACATGTTTGTTTATGCCGGTGTATCATCCACCTTTACGTTTGACCCCCTCTGTCCATCCATCCATCACTCCATGCATGCATCCCTCCATCCATCTATCATCCATCCATCCATCCATCCATCTTAGGGGACAAGCAGTGTAGCATTGTGGGATATTCCCTCTCCTCGTTTTGTGCAGCATCATGAGTCAGAAAGTAGGGCAGAGGGTGAGCATACTCTCAGGAACACATGCACGCTGAAACTATCTCACTCTGAAAGAAACATCTCTCTCTCTCTCTCTCTCTCTCTCTCTCTGGAGAGAAGAGCTAGCGCTCTCTCACACACACACACACACACACTCCCTGTACACTCTGTATGATATTATGTGATTATGTTGCTAACATTAGGGATGTACTTATCTATTTATAGTCATAGCTACATCAATACATCAATTCAATGACCAATCCAACAGTACTAATATAATATGAAAACAATCACACATTCATACATAGCCTGGTAGATCAGACCCACACCCTGAAAGATGTACCCACAAAGCAAATTTGCTAGCGGTATCTATAGATTTCCAGCCTAATCTATATATGTAATCATCTATATATCTCATAAAATGGCCTTTTGTGGTCTATTTTAACAAGGGGAATGTGATGTTTTTCATTTACATAGTTGAACACAGAAATAAAAATATGAAATGTCCTATTACTCATAGTTATTCATTTTGTATTTAAAAATAATTATCAAATCATAATTGCAGTTCATATATCATGATGATAATCGTGATTTTTTTCTTTGCCCCTAATTAACATCTTTCCTCCTCCATCATGTTACTGCGTTTCTTGTTTTGAAGGAATGTTTAGATGCGTAGTGATAGCAGCTGATATGGCTGTGATCTCTGATCTGCTTTCATGTTTTGCATTTACTATTGTGAAAAGGTTTTGTTCAGCAGACATTTAATAAAGTAGCAGTCAGTGGAAAACAACTGGCATGCAGACCGCAGGCATGCATGTCCTATATGTTGCTATGAAGAAAAAAGCTAATCTGTCAGACTTTGGGCAGTAGGCTATATCATTGTAATAATCAGAGGTTTTTATTTTTGAACAAGCTTGCTGGAAACATAGTTGCTCTTCAAACAAGTTCCTCTGCTGATAAATGAGCCACAACTACACTTCCTCTCTGACTGGGTTTCTCTCAACACAGCCTCTCTGGACTGGGTCTGATTTCCAGGGAATTCCCAGAATAAACAACATTTGTGTGAAATGTACCCATTTGGAGTAAAACAAAAGATACAGCACTGACATCACAGTCTGTTTTGAGGGATTTGTTTTATAGGATGCCATCATGGCTGCGCTAAGTCCATTTAAGGAAATCTGGGAATCGAGGCATCTGTCCCTCAGGTGAAAAATCTCTGTTGAGTCTGTGCAGCTCTGTGGCCGAGTTTGACTTTTGAGCTTCACTGATATCCAATTTCAAAACTATGAGACAGAATAAGAGTGTCCCATAACTTTGAACTAAAGTAATGCTCTGAACTTTGGGAAACCTTCCCATTTATTTTTCAATAAATGTGATTAGATTTCCAAAAAATGCCTCCACTTTTATTTCTAAGCAGTAGGATTTGGAAGATCTGTGGGCGAATGGGCACATTTTTCATTTCTACATTGTGTTATCATTTCAACTGATAGACTTTAGATCTTCTAAGCTACTAAACTTTACTATAAGAGGGATTTTTGTTGGTGAGGCTCTCTTTGGGAGGCATTTGTGTAGGCTAGTGTCAAAACTCTCTGGAGATGGGTTTTTACCTCTCTGAACCCTGTGAGCATCTATATCTCATCTTACGGTGTTAGCACTGATTCCTCACATTAAGAAGGTTCCTGGTTCAAATCCTGGTGTCTTTCTATGTGGACTTTGCATGTTCTCCCTGTGCATGCATGGATTTTCTTACGGCACTCCGGCTTCTTCACAAAGTCCAAAAACATCAACATCAGAAGAATGTCTTGATCTATAATTTATAACACACACATTTTTTTATGCTGTTATTTAAATCAGCTTTATGAAAATTGGTACCCAGGACTGGAACTTCATTGCTGCTGTTTTTCTATGAGCATGAAGCTGTCGGACCGTGTATTGTTTTGTTGTGAGGCGCTCCTGCTGGATCTATTTTGGGACCCCTTCTTGTTGTGATACAGAATATAGAAGCTCCTCTGACAGCCAGCGTGTCAACCATGAAGCTCCCTTTTGCCCTAATAGAGTTTGGTCCAAACGTTATTTAAAGTTGCAACTCGAATACTTTGAAGTTAACAACTAATCGGCTACGTTGTGAATCTATAATCTATAATTTCAATCAGGTGGTTTCTAAAAAAGCAAAACACAGGCAGTCCTTT
The DNA here is from genome assembly GCF_033807715.1 of Cololabis saira. Lineage (NCBI taxonomy): Eukaryota > Metazoa > Chordata > Actinopteri > Beloniformes > Belonidae > Cololabis > Cololabis saira. The sequence continues at coordinate 13,948,607 of NC_084609.1, read as the reverse complement.
AAAGAAGGAGCATGGTATTAATGCTTTCCTATAACTGGAGGATCATAGCATGTAAAGACACACTGAACCTCAGATGTCTTGTTTTATTGCACAGACAAACAGCTACATAGAAAATGTTTACAGTATATAAGTGTTGTACGTCTGTGAATGGCTGAAAAACACTTTGAAAAGTGTCTTTAGTAGAAGCTAAAACAAACTTACTGGATCAAGCTAAGATGTTTATTTAAAACAATCTGTTGCATTTCAACTCATCTTACATTCTTTTTTCTTAAATCACAAAGCTTGAGTTAAAAAGGTTCTTAAAAAAAAAAATCCCCCAAAATTGATCAGAGTGAAATCATGTTTCACCTTTCAAAGAATGCAGTTTTATTGTTTACTGCCTCACCACAGTCAGATCATTGCATATATTTATATAATTTTTACTCAAAATTACACAACTTTATAAGGTCAAGAGATTCACAAGAGGCTAACTCTGGAGGAACATGTGTGCTGGGGTTGAGTAACTAAAACCACCTGCTGTGAACATAGCAGTACCGACATGGGTGAAAGAGGAACTTGCGTATTGTGTCCTTGTGTAATTTTGACCAAAGCGTGTTGGTAAACTGACTTAACTTTGGAAAACAAGGTAATACGATGTCTCCTTCAAATGGCCCACTGGTAACAAGGTAAGCCCTAAGCATGACCTGTCAACCCTCGCGCAGAACATAAAATTAAGTTTCATCAAGTAACAGTCCTCATTCAAAAATACATTCGACTTGTTAAGATGTTTATTATTAACCTCTCAAAGTACAAAAGGTTATCTTCTAATGAATCTTCCTCAGTCTTTTCTTCTTATTCTTTCTTTAGAAATTCTACTAAGCAGTTTTTCTTAGGTTTCCTGTTTTTCAGAACTCAACATGACTTTCATTTTTTTTTATTACATTACATTACAAACTAAGAAGAAATGCTTCCTGAAAAGACGTTGCACTTTTTTCATTACCCACTTCTTGTTCTGCGGTCGTAAGTTACTTATTCTGAATGTTGACAACTTTACCACAAGAAAACACACCATCTCGAACATCATGCTTGATGCTTTTACTAAGGAAAATACTTTATTTATTTAAAAAGCAAGAAGACAAGAGACAATTCAGACCACATTTACACAGGAATATCAAAGATATGAAATTTGATTTAGAAACATTTTCTTAACTGGCTGAGATCTATGATGTAACTGGAAGATATTTTACATAAAGCAAAAAAGAAAAAGAACAGAAATCCAACCGGTCTGTCTTGTTTACAAAGATCTTTCCAACAGAGCCTTTGCAGACCGAGCAGAAGGGAATGTTTTCTACAAAAACTACCGTCAGTGCATCCCATTAACATATACAAAGCTTTACAGATGAAGCCACTGATCTTGAAAGTGACACATGTTTCAGTATCAAAACTGGACAACACCATCTGTCAGCATTTTTATTCTGCAACTGTTTCTTTGCACTTGTATTTACAGCGTGTTTTCTTAAAGCTTAAGCATGAAAAGAAGAAGAAAAAAACCAAAAAAAAAAAACTTCTGCTGACAGACTGTACACATGATCTCGAAACAAACCAAACACCGACATAAAGTCAACTCCTTTTCTATATGGGAAAAGTATTTTTGACGGATGCTGAAATGTAGCAGGGGAGAATTGTTGAAGGTGATAGCTTAAGTACAAGGCCAAAGCATCATAGTATTTAAAAGGGAATTATCATTCAGATGCTTTTGGGTTTCCAAAGGAGCAGTTCATCATTTGAGGAAATACTCAGTTTAATTTTAACGTCCAGAATATGACAGGAAGCACTTCTATCCTGACAACACTAATCTGAAGTACCTTAACATAAAGAACACACAGTTAACATGGTTCGGTGGAGACTTTCCGACTAAAACTCATTTTGGTTGTCAACCAAAAATTAAATACGTTTAAAAAGGACACCAAGTATCACATAATGACTTCTGACCTGCACACAGTCAAACCATTATATAAACAGAAGAGAACTTAGGACATACATGTGAAAATAAGCTAAAACCGTTAACAAATGTCAAATACAAACATTTATGGAAGAAAAGTACTGCAAAGTAAGCTGCTTTTCTACCTTTTTTTTGTATTTACTGTGAAAAACGGGGAGATATGAACACGGATGGAGCTGAAGATGAAGCTAACCGATAAAAATATCAACCGTGTTTTTATGGGTGCGTTGATATGTGTGAAATGACGATATTTCAATCTATGGACTTTTTAAACATCTAAAAATATTAATTTAGAAAACTCTTGAGATTTTGCAAATGAGCCAGAAACAAAGCCTCATGTCACATACATTTGATTGAGATAAAGTAAATATGAAAAACATATATATATATATATATATAAAAGAATAAAATAATAAAAACATAAAATACAGTTTGAACACAAGCATGTATCAAAATGGGGTGAAAAGAAAGGAAATAAAAATATTTAACAAATAAGTTTCTATAAATACAGAAGTCGTCATCAGTGTCCTTTACAAAGCCTCAAGTGATATTTTAAGATAATTTTCTCTGGAATAATTGCCGCACTACTTTCAAAGTGATTTTTTTTTCTTCTTTTTCTTTTTTTTTTTTAAATAGTGTCTCAAGCTGGGTTAATTAAGGCAACCAGCTGACTCGTGAAACTATCAGTGCAACTTTAATTCAGAAATAAAGGCCACCAGTGCCTCCGTTTTTACATCTACCGTTACAGTGTATCTGATTGAGCAGAGATAGCGTCAAACAAAAACCTTAATCAATCAGCACTGAGAGCTGCTGCACGAGGCTCCAGGACACCGAGTATGCTCCAAACCGGGGGCGTTAACTTTAAACTCACGAGGTCTCGTTTACCGACCTCTCCAGCTCTATCACTTTACTTCTGCTTTCATTCGCCCTCTGCTCCAGAGACCTGGGAAGAACAACACAGAGGAGGGTTCAGATGCTGGAAAACACTGTCAAGACTGATGAATCTGAAAAGTTTGATTTGGGTCCAGTGATTGTGCTCATTTGCAGGAAGTGCAGTATTTTTAGTGTACCTTTGCAGGTCCAGCAGCAGTTTTTTTTGTGACTGCGTTTCGTTGATTTTATTCCTGAAAGGTGGGTGGGTTTCCACCCTGTTGGGTTCCACCATGACTTTTTGCTGTTCTGAGCGACGCCATGCTGCCATGACGACGGCTGGCGTGTCCTCCCACTGGTCGGGGTATTCGCCGCCCAGGCCAAGGAGCTGCGGCTGTTCGTCTTCGAAGGCTGATAAAAGACTCCTGGACTTCACTAAAATGGGAAAAAAGGCTTATTTTTGTAATTTGTTCTTTTTTAAACAATCATAATGTGTTAAAGTGTGTTTTTTTAATTATTCAAAACAGAAAGCACCACAACAACAAAAAACACAAAGTTTATTCTCTGTGTGTGTGTGTGTGTGTGTGTGTGTGTGTGTGTGTGTGTGTGTGTGTGTGTGTGTGTGTGTGTGTGTGTGTGTGTGTGTGTGTGTGTGTTGGGTTCAGGATGGGAGAGGAAAGAATTTGATTGTTATGAAAATTATATCTGCTCTCTATTTCAAAAGTGAGTGTGTGTGTGTGTGTGGGAGGTAATGGGGATGTAGTGAAAGGTCAACTCCTCAAATCAGTCTATGTAGCCGTTACTGCTGAGATGTAGGTGGAATCTGATTAGTGTCAATGTTATAATGGACTTCCACAGTTTTATAGCCAGGAACTAATGAATCATTACGACAAAAACAGGGCAGATCCGGAAAGCTGAAAACTCTCTAACGGTGACTTTATGCGTGTTTGTCTTCTCCCAACAATGCATGAAGCTTCATTAGCCTGTTTTCTCATATAACTGCAGGTCAATAGTATGTGACAGAATAAACCAGTAAACATGGATATAATTTTTTTTAAAGGAGAGACATTTATTGTTTATTCAACAAGGGCTTTCAAAAATAACATGGACAGATTTGCTTGTAAAACTAAGTGACTACAAATCACTCAGTTACAGTCATTTTTCAAACTAATTGTTTAACTCAATGAGTGCCATGGGGATCGCTGTCATTTTATCAGCCATTAAAGCCCAATTAAAAAGGGAAGAAACTTGCCAATGTGTAGTCCAAGCAGTTTCATATTTCTATGACTATAGTTGGAAACATTAAGACGCGTAAATTCCATGGGACAACAGCCACCTTCACAGGACATAGATTCAAGAAAAAATGCATTCCCATGTTTATTAAAAGATGCTGCAGAGGATGCCAATGACGGTACTGAATTTTCTTTGGGCTCCAAGATAGAAGAGCCCGGAGGACCCCACTATGAAAAGAAAAACAAAAGCCAGAGAGTTGCTGGGATAATATTCTCCGGGCCGATGAGAGAAAACTCTTTGGCTTTGTGGCAAACCACATCAGCTCCGTGTTTACAGACAGAAAATTAAAGCTTACACAGAAAACTGTACAGACTGTTAAACAGGGATGGGGTTTGGTTAGCTTTCTGGGTCTGAAGTTTTATCAAAGCATCCTGGAGTGAAATATACAGCCGAGTGTCAGGAAGCTTAACCTCAGTTGGACGTAATTGGTCGCCTTTGGCTGTAAAAATAGCCCGCTATGACTCAATCTTACTAAACGCTTATGAAAACTTTTATATTTAGCTGAATCAAAAAACAAAACAAAAACAACAAAAAAAAGATGTTAAAAAACTGCTTCATAGAGTAGTGTTTTCGTTTTGTTTCATTTAAAGGTACCAGCAAATCCAATAAATCTGTAACTATAGGATCCACAGGGAGGTATTATCGTAAAGTTGTTTAAAATGAGTGTAAATGAGTGTTGAACATGTGTGTAGTTTACTAGTTTGTGCACCCGACGGTGTGACTACCTGTGGCTGTGTAGGACTCTTGGACAGCCATCTGTTTGGACGCAACGCCTGGTTCGGTGATGGTTGAGCACGGATTCAGACTGCTGGGATAAAAACTCCCCAGAAACAGAGCGAAACACAAGACGACCACCTACAGACAGACACAAGGAGCAGCATGGAAGAAGAAGGAGAAGAGGGAGGGTGTGGATGGATGGAGAGAAGGGTAAATAAATTAAGTCATCACACTAAATGCTAAGCTGCTAATGAATGATGGAAGCAGATGTTTCCAATTCAATAATCAATGTTCCGACACCACAATCTGTCATTAGTAGACACACACGCATGCTCTCTCCCTCTCTCTCACACACACACACACACACACACACACACACACACACACACACACACACACACACACACACACACACACAAGTACCATTAGGCATGATGATGTCTGGGTGCCAGCCGCCCTGCAGGACTTGTGGACTTTCCTTGCAACCGCCGCCTGCAGAGACTGCAGCTGCTGCAGCAGAGACCTGGAGAGAGACACACACACACATTAAGACACAGAAAACCAAAAGCCCATAAGACACACACACACACACACACACACACACGCACATTGCATATTCTGAGTTGTCTTTTTCTACCCTAACTCTACAGTAAATAGCACTTTACAAGAATAAAAGCCAAACTCAGACCATAATGTGGTGACAATATCTCTTGTCAAAATGTTTTTTAAATCCAGCACAAACACAACAACTTGTAATCAGAACCCAACAACAGACCAGAACATATTCATTAAATATAAACATGAACATAAATATCCACGGCATCCAACTTTCACTTGTAATCTGTTGGTGTCTGTTAACCATGATTTGGTTAAAACAGAATTATTCCTAAAAAAAGGTCTTTGTTCAGTATTTATACTCCTGTGTAGACAAGAATCGGGCTCTGGTGCTGCAGCTTGATATTTTTTATTTTTAGTTTTATATTCCCTTCCACTGGAGAGCACTCTCTCTTACTGCTCCAGGCTTAAGAAGATCAAATAACAATGTAATTGCCGTTTAATTGTGATAAATTACATCCATTCTCCTCTTTCATCCATTTGCATTATGCTTGTTACCCATAGCCTTATTAATGTGCATATTAAAAATGAAAAAGGGCACTAACAGCACACCTTAAAAGTCGGTATGAGGTCAGTCATTTTATTTCTGCTGTGGAGAACATGTTTACATGGATATTTCATAGTCTGTTCAACAATAGCTAAAGTAATTTCTTTAAATCTTTAAATGCTCCGTTCTCGCTCCTGTCCCTTTAAGCCCCGCATCTTAAAACTACCATGCTGCTCAAACTGGCCAGCTGATTGGATGAAAAACAGTGGCATGAAAGATACCTGCAGCTGCTTTATTTGTGGTTTGCAAAACACAGCAATAGGCAGGTCCAGTATTATGCAAATACATCACAGGCTAAGATCACTAAAGTAAGAGTGGAAATGCTTCATTTAAATGTTGCACATGCACACAAATGTTGGAACAAAGAGTTCATGTTGGGGCGTGTTAACACTGTGTTTCTTTGATGTTATGTTTTCAATATCAACATAAGCGATGTCATCCAGAAATTGCTAACCGTGCCTTTAAGAACCATGCAAATATAGCTAGCAATCTGTACATAAAGTTGCAGGAACAAAAAGGACAAAGCTACATAACAGCATTAAAATAACATGAAATAATTATCGGTATATAAAACCTTTTGATGCATTATTGTAAAAATAGATGTCACCATTGTAGCTGGTTGAGATGACCTTCATTTAAACTTGTTCATATCTAACTGCCTTTGATTAATATTCTGATTTTGCTTCTGCACTTGCAGACTTTTTCCTTTTTAAACTGTGAGAGTGCACAGATGCACGCATCAACGGCTTAGAAGTGTCCAAACCAAAAAAAAAAACGGATAGGGGGTCATACTTCAGTACAGCTCTTGCATAAGTTCTCACTTCACTGGACTAGTAGTAGTTACTGCAGAACCACCAGTTGCTTGATGGATTAAAACAAAAGAAATATAAAATATATAAAGATCTGTTAAATGTTCCACATTTAACTAACTAGAAGGTTCCTGAAGTCTGGATGTAACATTAAATGAGACATTTGTCCAAAATAGAAAATAATAAAATTACATCTTTTTTTCCCTCCCAATACAATACCTTTAAAACTGAGACATAACGACGCCATCACTTTGTTTGGCAATCAATAGTTCAGATTTTCAGGGTATTGTATTTCAGGGCTTGAATTATATTACATTCAAGCACAATTATCCTGACATCAAAAACTGTGTATCTATATTCGTTTTGAACTGGCGATGACTTTCAGTCAGTGTGACTCAGATGATGCACTGAGATTTTGTTTTGCAGCTTTAAGTCTCCCAACAACACAAACACGGGTCCAAGTGCAGCGGCCTGAAAACGCAAATAAAGAAGGCACACAAAACACACTCAGCTGTGTCACTTATCCTTTCAGCTGTGACAGTAAATCCCACTTTTACCACTCAGTGCAAAGGAAGACCCATAGCAGCTGGGTTGCCAGTCAGATGCAGACTTAAGCCAGTGTACAGACTTTGTGCAGGACACACAGACACACACAGCTCGTCCACGCAGTAACAGCAATGAACAACATCTGATGCAGCTTCACATCAGACTCGTGATTATGCATGAATACGAAACTGCAGCTGAACATATCCACAGGGAGAGTTTGATTTACCTTTATTTGCAAATAATAAAACTGAGTCATTGTTGTCCTGACTCATCAGCGCTGCTACTCTCAGTGATATTAAAAGCGAGATCCTACAGGGCGCGTCTAATCCACCTGTTAAATTCGCCTGCTGGAACGCTCTCATTTTAAAATGTATTCCTGTCTAATCATAGTCCTCCTGACATGAGCTCTGCTGAACTCTCACATCCTCTTAACCATCCAAAAATCATTAAGTGCATCACTGGAAGTGATGATCTAACCGATGGTGTGAAATCCACCCTCACCAGCAAACGTATCAGGGAGCCGGCTGGCTGGTACATCAGAATGACTACTTCAAGAAAGGGGTTCTCCTCATGACACTCGACCACCAAGTCTCAGTCTATGTGTGCTTGCCAACTCATGCTTTCTTGCTTTGTCTCTCCTTTTGTAACCAGGAAAGCACCTTGCTTTCATCACAGAGGATTTGCCAAACCTTTACATGCCCGTTGAAATAAATATGGAGAGGGAGGATGTTCTCAAACGTGAGGCGATGAGAATTCTAGTTGAATTTAGTGACGTGTGGCTAGAAATGCAAGAAAAGTTGCAGCACCCTTTGTGGCATGTTCAGACTGCTTCTGTCCAGCCTTCATGGGTAAAGACCCAGCCAGCGAATGCTTGCCAAAAACTCTCCCCCCCAGGCCCGACTCAAGAGTGAGGGCCTGGTATCCCTGATCTGTGCGTGTCTTGTTAAAATTATCCTAATTGCATATCAACTGCACTTTTTGTGGTGCCAGAAAGCTGTTGAAAGTTGTACCAAATGATCCATGTCCTAACATTACCCCTGGGCTGCGAGCTGTGGCTATTGACCAAAAGTGGCAAAAACAAGCCGCTCTGAGAGGTTGAACGGATGGATGAAGAGCAGCAAAAAGAGGGAAGGAAGGAGGAGCTACAGGCAGGGATCCACGGGATTATCCCCTGCAGAAGTCTTTTTGGGCTCTATGATGTAATAGGCTGAGTACCATCACTCTGCATTGCAAATTCAGTTCAAAGTAAATGCGTATGCTTCTGCATAATTCTGTTAATGTTTATATGACACTGATTGTGAACTAGATACAGATATAATGTCAGATTAAAAAGCGGCAGCTCTGAGACAAGGACCTTATTTGTATAATCAATGCTGCCTTTTCTCCATAGTTTACTCTCAGGGACAAGAACATGGATGAAAAAGCAAGGACTGTTAAATCTCAGGATGAAGAAGATGTGTATTGTGCGTGTTCTTACGTGTTTGTACACTCCAGAGTCTCCACTTTCCGGCGCAGCTCATTGTTTTCGTTGGAGCAGTTCTCCACCCTGTGGTCACACACAGTACTGCAGGTCAGCGACTGAACAGCTTCATACAAATTAATCTCTCATTTCTATCCAGCACGTTGTCATGTCCTGCCCATTACATTAATGCTGTATGTATTTAAAGGTTTGCTTTAAGGAATATTTATATCAGAGCATTATCTGAAATATTTTACAATGCTTCAGGTATTCATTTTTGTTTTGTTAACAATGAAGTTGCAGGATCTTAAATATAATTTAGAAAAACAACAAATGGACAAAAATGAAATACAAAGCAAGACTAAAATGTGGATTGTGTTTGTTATGTCCTGGTTATTTTTACTTTCTTCTTTCTTAATGCCAGAAAAAATTGAAAAGAAAGGACCTACTTCTTCTCGAGAGCATCCATGTACTCCTTCTTCTTCCTGCGACTCTCTTGAGCTGAAATCTGAGATGGAAAGTTATTTAGAGATTTCAAAAAACACATTACAGAAGAAGCATTTAATTAATAGTACAGTGTTCAAACAGTGTGAATATTAGAAGACAAGTTTTTGGAAAAAAACTAAATACAATTCTCAAAAACATTTGTTTTTATATCTGAAGCAAGAATATTATGCGAGCATGCCTTTATCGTATTAACTGATAGTTTACCAGCCAGCTTTTCAACCTGCCTCTCATTTTATGAAGGTATAAACTCAGATTCCCTTAAACTGAAACAGATCTGTGAATCAGATTCATGTAACTGATACGGAGGATTCAGGATGACTGTGGATGACTGATGTTCTGGGCCCAGATGTCTCTACCTTGTTCTTGATCTTCCTGCGGATTTTCTTCAGCGCCTTCTCTTCAGCTTTAGTGAGCGGCAGTTTGGTAGGAACCGGGTAACCTTCCGCCACCAGCGTGCGGCGCTCCTCCTCGGTCAGGATCAGCGGTCCTGAACCCTGAAGTTTCTGTGAGGTAGAAGAGAAAGTTCATTCATGCTGCAGCCATTATTAGTTTTATGGTATGTTATAGTAATTTTATGGCACTAAACACCATCTGTATTTACTTATCTATGACATGAAAAAAAAATGCAAATTGATGAATACTCCACGTAGTAACTGCAGCTTGTTTTTCATCCTCTTATGTCTGAAAACATTACTGCACCATAAAAACCTCACGGGGCTTTTACCAAAAAAAAGTCTCTTTAAAGAGGAAATGTATAAGATGCAGTTAAAATTATTCAATTATTTTGTAAAATAACACGTGTACAGCATGCACATTTTATTCAACTGTCTCCGTCTGTTTCATGCAGTTTTACTCTGCAACAAGACTCTTTTTCTTCCACAATTATCCTGACAAATGACTTTTAATTCAGAAACCTTTCTAGAAACATTTGCTTGTTGCTATCCCTGTCACCTGACTGGCCCATTTGGGGCTGATGACTAGATCAGTGCTTACGTGTGGAGCGGTGAGCAGGGGGGAGTTGGACAGAGATGAAGCAGCGCGAGGCGACACCTTCAGGGTGGTCTGGGATGGCTGTGGGCTGGTGGGGGATGTGGGGCAGGACAGACTGGGTGTGGCATGGACGGGGCTCTGGCTGCCCTCCGAGTCGCTGCTGTGGGAACTGGGAGGAGTGGGAGGCATCTGTAGGGACTCCAGGCCTGAAACATGATGATTAGTGGATTAGATTGGCCACTGACCTTCAGAGGCAAAGCAACGTGGATAACTGAACTATTTGAAGGTTACATTTATTTAAAAAGCATTCAAGTATGACATTTGCAATACCTTCGCGGCCCACCAGGGGGCCGCGGCCCACAGTTTGGGAGTCACTGTTTTAGATTAAACAATTATTTACGTGGAAAATGTATGTCAAGTTTTGAGTAAAATCCTGAGTAAAATACTAAATTGAATACAATCTACTTTGTGGCCAGCAGGGGTCCTCGTAGCACCAAACTGCTGTCATGCAACAAGAGAAAAGATGGAAAGTCTGAATACAGACCTTTGTGTGAAAGATTGAGGAACTGATCAACCTCGTGAGGCTCCAGTTTGATCTGAGGGATGATATTCTCCTCCTTTACCTGGAAACACAGAAGACAGAGGATGTAACAAACTGGCATTAACACCAGCTTTAACCATGCACCACAGATCTCGTACCTTGACGCCTTTGGCCTGGTTGTTACTGCTGACTGCCGTCTGAGCCGCGGCGGGAGCAGGCTCTGCATCAGCGCCCACAGTGGGTTGGGGGCCCTCGCTGGAGTTCAGAGAGAGGGAGAGGGTAGGGAGCAGAGACGGAGTCTCACACAAGAGGCCCTCGATGGCCTCCTCCTGCTCCATCGCCCACTCGGTTGAATCTCCATCCGACTCTGCTGCAGAACAGGCAAAATGGACTCTGTTTAATGCTTACGTAATAAGAAAGCACTACTTCAGACTCAAATATGCCTCAAACAGAAACAAAGTCAACTCTGAACGCTTTAAACACTTAAAAAGAAATGCTTGAATAATCATTAAGGATAATCTTGAGGATGCCGGGTGGCAGACACCCCGTTTGATAGTGTTTATGCTCCAATATTAAATAAGAAAGTGTCTCATCATGGGTTGCAGTGTTTTTGTATTATGCCACAGTTCATACTGGACAAAAAAAACAACTTTATTCTGTCATCCTTGTGTCTTACCTGCGTCGCTGCCTTGCTCTCCGGCCAGGTGCGACAGCGGCGACTGGGGCCGGCTGTCGCCGCACAGCGAGTAGCTGTGCTCGGCGGTGATGTGCGGGGGCAGAGGGGAGGACGGGGACAGCTCGCTGCCGTCCTCTCCCTCCATGGCTTCCACCCCACCTCGCCCTCCGGACAGGAACGGGTCGCTGAGGAGCTGGCCCAGCAAAGCATCTTGGGAAAGGTCATCCAGGAGTTCAGAGAAGTGCTGCAGAAAGAAGAATAAAAACGTATTTATTAAATGACTTTTGATAGGAGACTCCCATCGAGACAAGGGGCACGTGCAGCGAGAGACAGACGGGTAATTGTATAAAGCCACATCGTAAGGTGTCTTTGACAGCAGCTCTGTAATTACAGGGTGTTAAAATCTTTATTGGAGGTTTCCCCCCCCAGATCTCCTGGGGGAACATTAAAGCCGCCGGTTAGAAAACCTTTCCCCTCTTAATCACCGTTTCTACTTCTGTGTGTGTTTCTCAGTGTGGTGATAAATTAACAAAACACACAGAGAAGTGAACACACAGCCTCAATGCCCCCTTCCCTCAACCCCGGTCTCCTCTTTTATCCATCCGTCATCTCTCCTCCTTCACCACATTCCTTCAGCTCCACCTGTATGACCAGATGTTATGACTGACATCGAAGGGCAGCCAAAGCAAAAGAAGATGTGCTGATAACACATCCATTATGAACAGCTGGAGCGCAGCTTTATCTAAGAAAATCCACAAGAGACTCAGCAAACAATCACACTTTAACGTAAAAAAAAAATCCAATAAAGTTATTGTCTCATTATTGTCAAGTATATTTAGTCTAACCTGATACAAAAAGTGGAAAAAATTCACTTAGTTCCTGGTTTGAACAACAAAAAATGTTTAAAACTTCTGCCAAACCCTGAAAACTTTTTCCTCTATATATTAATTTTTAAACCTTTCAGGAGAGAGCTTTGCTCCAGCAGATAATCACAGTGTGCTGATTTACATTTAGCACAGGTGTTGAAACAGATGCTCTTCCGGACGCAACATTTCAGGGTTAATACGGGCTGTGGACCGGCTGTATGTGTGACTGCAGGCGTGTGGGGCAGGGTGTCCTGCCCAGGGACACGCTGGCTCTTGGCAGGGCTGGTGTTGACATGGACCTTCCAGCTGGAGGTTTACACTCTGCCCACAATGCTCCGGTCACTCCAGTCACTCAGAGAGGAGTTTCCTCCAAAAACGCCAGAGAAAAACAAAATGCTCATTCAACTTTACATAGTTTATTACAAGTAAAGGCGGATGTTTTTAAATTATATAAAATGTGAATGATTTCCATATTTTTTTCTAAATTGGTTTTTAAAAATTATTGATTTATTTATTGACAGCTGATTATTGCCTTGATAGGAATGACTGAGGTAGTTGGCTAAAAGATTAATTTTCTCAACTGGGACTGAAACTTCTGTTTTATTAATTTTTTATGAATCTTTTATTCTTAAATCAATCACAAATGTAAAGTTAAGGTCATCAAGCAAAGAAAAAAAATGATCTTCCCCTAGTATTTTGCTTAAAAGGTATATTAAATGAATAAGTAAACATGTCTGTTGTGCCATTTTTACTGAAGCCACCACTTCTCTGGGCTGGGAACACAGCGGTAATCCCTGAAGAGTTGGAGGAAGTGGATGGTCGGAACCTCTCTGCTGCCGCTTCCCAAAGTCAGATAAAAGGAAGTTATTAAATGGATAGATCCCATTTATTAAGTTCAAACTCAGTCTTTTTTAATATAAACATGTGCACAGACATCTTTTGTCAGTTTGTACATTATTGTACTTACTGACGCAAGACTTTTTATTCAACTTCCCTGTCTCCTTTTGAAGCCCCAATTCATACTACGTCATATCCATTTATTCAGTAAGTGTTACAGTTTCATCATGTCTGTCAAACATGTAAATAAAAAATTACACTTTTTTCAATCATGTCCTGACTTTAACTCACTGCTCCAAGAAAAGAAGAACTTCTGTTGGCAGAAAAAGTAAAAAAAAAGAAGGTTCTCTAAATGTGATTAAAGTGGATTCAAGTGATGTGCAATAAACTGTTAAACATGAGGAAATCAAAAGGAGACCATCTTAAGTTCAGCTCTAACAAATTCCATTCACTTTTATAAACAACAAGTATGCATAAGCTTAAGCACCTATGATAAACATTTATTTTACTGTGACGGGCTAATGTCACTCAAAATGTTCTCATGCTGATCCTGAAGAGCAAAAGAGAAGAAGCCAATTAAGGCAGAAAGTGAAATAAGAGCTGCCTTAGAGTTTAAGATGTGGCAGGTCCAGACTTTTCTTGTACATGGATGAATAAGCAGATGAGGAGAAAGTGAAATCAAGACGGAGGATATTAGACGGACAAATGTCAAGCTCGTGGATTGGTTACACACACACACTTCTTTCTGCCGCAGTGCAATCCTGAAGGCCTCCGCGTGTGTGTCAATAAAGTGTAACAACACATGCCAAAACTCATAACACAGGAGGAAAACATTTACAGTAACTGGAAATGCATGACCTCCCCTGAGTGTCTCCTAGCAACGGCATCTGCATAGTTACCGGGAGCCACTCCGTGTTGTCATACCGTTTCCCATCTTTGAACAGGAACACACACACACACAAAATCACACAAGCTAACTGTTCTGGCTTTTGTTTGGGACATCATTTAAAATAAAAATGCTGACTCAAACAGTTGGTGTTTTTGAAGTTAACTTTCCGGGACTTTTAATCTAATTTCTTACTTCATTGAAATGAGAAACCACCGCAACCATTTTGGTGGTAAAAGGAAAAGGGTTGAGTTTTTAGGGAGGAGTAATTACACAGATTACAAACCTATACTCTGTGGGTTCGGATCTGGTTTATTTGACTTATAAGACCACTCCCTTCACTGACAGCACGACTGGTCCACAATACAGCAGAAAAGCTTCAAATATCGCTTTTAAACTCATCTTAAACCTGAGCATGAATGAAGAGCGAGAACGCCGCGAGGAACAAACTTTGTCCTGTTTGTGAACAGGAAGTGGGAGAGGTCCAGGTCGGCCTGCAAGAAAACAGAACCTCAGCGAGCTCTCAGAGCGCGGCTTCATGAGCTCCCTGTCATTTCAGCCTGCGGTCATGACTGTGCACGAGTGTTATGCCAGATCGGTCACTGGCTGGTGGGTGGAACTCATCTCTCTCGCTCACACTCACACACACACACGTACAACAGCAACCTCTTTGTCTCTGCAGGGGTGTTATTTGGGCCGGGTTGTAACTCGACACTCTCCAGATGGGAACCAGAACCAGTGAGGGCGGACGTCTGAATGCTGGAAGCTGGGAGGATTAACTGGAGCTACAGGGCCAGACTCGGTACCAAGGGAGCACCGGGGACAACAAATGGGCTTTTCTCAAAGCTTTCTGAATAAAGTTTCTCTTGTAACACACCAAAAAAAAAAAAAAAAAAGCATAAGATGATGCTGAAAGAAGAGATTTTAATCTTTTAATTGAAGCCTGTCGACAAGAGGAAGAAATGCACACGATAATCGCTCAGGCTCAGTGTCGCCAAAAAAGAGGCTTCGCTGTCATTTTAATATGCCATATCTTAATCAAATCACAGAGACGGTGGAAAGACTTTAAACTGGGTCAGAAAAGTTAGAAAGTTTGAACTGATGAAGAAAAACAAAGAGCACAATCCACCCTGAGGCGTCATAAATGGGTGAGCAAGATTTCACACCAATCCGTCAAGCGACCTTTGACAGTTTTAATAAGCAAAACAACAATAATCAAAGTCAAACCATAAAAGTGACATAATGTTATGCTTAAGGTGTCATTAATGTTTATTACTGGGTTATACATTTTCATTTTTTTCCTACTTTTAAATCAACAAGACCCAAATAGAGATCAAGTAGAATAAGAGCAGGGTAGAAGTGGAGGCTCATTTAAAAAAAAAATAAAAAAATCAAAGATTAAAGGAGACTCAAAGACTGTCATTAATCAAGAAACTTTCCAGGATCGCCTCTCAGGGAGTATTTAACTTGTTCTAGTTTTAAAAAGTAAACTATCCCTCATTCATTGAACACTGTGTGTCAGTAGGGGGGGCGACCGATGAGATACTGAACCCACTCGGACAGAATCATTTACTGTCCTCTGGAAATCCAAGTATGGCAATGTGGGAGTAAAGATTTATGTCAAGCATTTAGCTTTGCTAGCCTCGTGCTCATACTGTAGAGAGACCGAGTTTGTGTAGCGTTTGAAAAAGAGCCACCTCCCACCAGCTATCACCCAAGATGCCACAACCCCCACAGAAGATTCAGCTCTACATTGGTGGAGCCAGTGTTAAATTATGGCCCCATAGTCCTTATAAGCTCCACTAAAATGCAATGTTTAAGGTTGAAAATATATCAGTGCACAAATCAGTATGGTGGACCACAAAATGATATGTGACTGGCTTCTCTATTAGCTAAGACTGAGAAAGTAAACAAGTAATTCTTCAGTCATTGATGATCAAATGAAATAAACAGATCAAAGACAACATTTCTGGCTTTTGGCAATGCCAAAAACACTCTGTGGTACAAAAAGATATATATATATATATATATATATATATATATATATATATATATATATATATATATATATATATATATATATATATATATATACACATACATACATATTTATAAACCTAAAAAACACACTAAAGACAAACATGCTGTTATTGTACACCAGCTGAAATGATGTTTCTTCAGAAGCTTGTAGCCAGACAGATCAGTGAGTTACACATGTCTGGATTCAAATCCTCTGCAGCTGTGTTGGTCGCTAGTGAATAAACGCGAGTAAATGCTACGTGAGTGTGAAGGAAGGAATGTCTCTGCCGGTCTGTGACTGTCTGTTAAAGGAGACCGTGGATCCGTTTTAACCTTCAACGGCTAGACCTTTAAACCGCTGCAGTAAGAAGAAGTAGCGTGATGATGTAACATTTTCCTCTCCGTAAGATTAAAAGCAGATGTGTTAATGAAAAAGAAGGACTACACTGGAAAAAATGTCTGATGACATACAAAAAGAAACACACACTGATGTGTACACCGTGTGTGTACCTTGCCCTGCACTCATCTGCGTGTATTTTGTGTAATGACCCAACAGTGCACACATTAATAAACCAAACACCCTCACACAAACGTGAGTTCCTGTCGGGACACACTGAATGAGTCAGTTCAATTTTGATCCAGATCTTTGCCTTTAAATGCCAATCGGAGTCTCACAAATGACCAGTGTGTCATCACAAGATAACCAGTGCAAAAGGTTGAATGAACTGAACTGTTATCTGACACTGAGACAATCTGTCCTGCAAGAGATCTCCATCTGCTTAATAAGGCACTTTGTTATCTGTAACTGTAAAAAAAATGTAGGCCTCACTTTGAAAACTTCTCTTAGAAAGAGAAAGATGTTTTGCTTCTGAAATGAAACTAAAAGACGTCTTCTTTGATTAAATGTTCAGTAACTCTCGTCTTCCAGCTGATCTGAAATTCTCGTTAAATCCTGCGATTTTTCCACATCATACTGTCCTGAACCAGCGCCAGAGCTCTGCTTACTTGGACTTCAGATGTTGGGCTTTAGAACAGCATTGGTGACGATCCTGAGGCTTGAATCCAAAGTACCCGCTGGAATGTTAGCAATGCACACAAGCGTAGCTGAAATACATGCTCCAATACTTTCCTTTCTCCAGAATGGCAGAGATTCTTTCAGAGATATGAAATAAAATCTTAAAATAGGCCAAATTATGTTTTTTTTCCTGCTTTCCTCCTCAATTAGTGAGAGTCATATAATTTTTCTTTTTACAGTTTCTTCCGTTTAGTACTAGTGGCCTTTATTAGAGTAAGGAGGCAGGAAAGTAGGAAGAGAAAGAGGAGGATGGCACACATGAAAGGACAAAGGTCAGGAATCGAACTGGCGTCGACTGCAGTTAGGTCTTATACCTGTGATTTCATTACATAAATATTACCATTAAAAATACTTGCATAATGCCTTCGTTGTGGCTACATGGGCCGTGTTGAGACCTGGTATTAAAATCCATCCTGAGTGATGCGATCTAAAGGGGAAAACCCTAAATACAGGTGTAAATATACTCGGGATGCATTCGAGAGGACACCCAACCACTCAAACCACAGTTGGAGGCAGTTTAGGCCACATGTGGGCACATCTTCGTCTAGGCAGAAGGACGTACTCTCTTGTGCAACAATGGTGTCACACGCATATCTCAATTGTTCATTTAATTTGTGACTTTGTCATCGTTGTTGCATTTGTTCAGCTCACCTGCTATAGGCTATAAAGCCAGGGACAGGGAGGCTGTTCTCCTACGTTTTCCTGGGGACTAGGTGCAGTTTAGTGCATCGCTACCCTTTTGCTAACAAAAACAAACAAACAAAAACCAATACATTTAGCCTTTGAAAGCAGAAACCATGTGCTTGCATTTGTGCACATAGAGTGAAAGAAGGCAATCCAATCACGAGATGTTATCGAGACACATTATAGTGCAAAGTGTTGGTGTCCACCTGTGGTTCATCGCTCAGTACACGCTTTAATACCAAGTCGAAACATGGCCATGGGCACAACTCAAACAGAGACTGAGCAGCTGCCTGGTAATCTCCCATATCTGAATAACCAGAGGTGACTGAGCCTTTCAGGAGGCCGGCCTTAAAGAGACCTGAACCTGTAAAGAAGTATTAAAGGTTAACTCTTTAATGACTATCTCTGCAAGGATTACGATGTTTGAGCGGCTGTAAAGATAATAAAGACACTAATATCATTAAGCTGTAGATTTTTAACATAAAAATGATTTTTCTTGTCATGGCTATAGGCTCTCCGTAAACTGTATTGTGTGATGTAACTTAAACCACCAGCGTACAAAAGATGATACCAATCTCTCAAACAACTGAAACTTTGGCAGTATGCCAGCCTTCAGCTGAGTGCACGAGATAAGCCGCATAGTTAACAGGACCAGAAGTCACTTATCACCTCTTGTAAACAGTTCTGGGCATGAGGATGGCGTGTTGCTTTGGTTGTAGCACTGATAGAGTACAACAAGACAAATTACAGACAGTTTCTGATCTCTGGGTTTTATCGAATGGGGGAAGGCCGGCACCAAGGCGACACGTCTAGATTAAGTTTGGCAGAAAGAAGCTTTGTCTGCCTTTTAGGGTCCCACCGATAATGGAGGTTTGTATGCTTGGACTCCTCAAGTTAACTTGACTTCAAGTACAAAAACACACACATACGCACACAGACGTCTGATCTCAGCCAAATGATCACAGCCAAAATGACCTTGCTTTACAAAAATGCCCTCATTCCCAGGAATACTTGGGCTCGTTCTCACAAGCGTAACAGTGGATAGGAAACTTGCTGGACCACGAAAGAACTCTGCAATGATCGCTTCCACGGCAGGAGACCAATGAAATATGTAGAATAGCAACTAATGATTATTTTCAATAAAACATACACTAAATTTTCAAATTTATGAAATCATAATTAGTATCAAAGAGTATATCAAAACATCCATGAAAAGTTAAATATAACCCAAAATGTTTTTTTCCATTCACCAACTCTAAAATATTATGTTTATTATCATAAAAAACAAAGAAAAGCACATTTTAGCATTTTTTCTTAAGAAATGTATCACTCTAAACTGGGTCAAAACTCACAATCAGACCCACCAGACCCTAAGATGAGGATTTGCATCAGAATCTGCACAGGATTGATCAAAGGGGGGGGGTGATGATTAACGGATGTAAACAACAGGATGTGCGAGAGAATAACAGTGGGCGTGATGTCCAGCAGGGCGACCAGTGTTTACTCTCCACACACAGGCGAGGACAGGAACACACATGTATAAATGCACAAAGACACCAGATGTCCCAGAAGATCCGTTACAAACCAGTTTCCAGACCTGACCTCCCCTCCCTGGTGCAGGACTGTGGACCTAAACCCATTTGTGGTCTCTTTTGTCAATGTTTCTGCTGAACTGGGAAAGGATATAAAAATAGGAAGAGCCAAGTTCATAGGGTGGAAAACATGTCTTTTCAAAGTTCACAAATATGACTCAGATTTTATCTGAAGTCTGATGTGCTGATATTGAAAATGCAAGTGTGCTCATGTGTGTTTCCGAGGAAGTACAGACCATTCTCCTTCCCCCCCTCTGCCCCATGGAGATTCCCAACAGTTAAACATTCAACCCCCACCGGACACACTACACAAACTTTCCAACCATGCTCTGTCATACTGACCGACCACTGAAAGCCATCCCCGCTGTTTCCCCATCGACCCCCTGAGATTACATAATGACTCAACCAGGGTTACAGGCTACTTTATCAGCCAGTACTTCAGCCTGCATTACTTTACCGGTAAGAATGGGACCCATCTCAACAAATCTCAAGAAATATAGCAAAACAAAACAAAGAAACAAAAAAAGAACTGCCTGACATATGTATGTTATTTCTCCTCTACCATCTAAACATATTAAAACCAACTCTTTATTTCCCCAAATCATGTTATTCCATAGTTGGATTTCCAACGTGGAGTGTCTTCTTATTGACCAGTATTTACACAACGCCAATTAGGAATGGGTGATATTTTACCGTTCACGATAAACCGTCAATAAAATTCCCCACGGTAAGAATTTGTCATCTCGTGGTAAAAACGATAAATTTCCGTTGATGACGTTTTTGTGTAAAACTGAATTATGGAAGGAAGGAAGGAAGGAAGGAAGGAAGGAAGGAAGGAAGGAAGGAAGGAAGGAAGGAAGGAAGGAAGGAAGGAAGGAGCCTGAAAGAAAGAAAGAAAGAAAGAAAGAAAGAAAGAAAGAAAGAAAGAAAGAAAGAAAGAAAGAAAGAAAGAAAGAAAGAAAGAAAGAAAGAAAGAAAGAAAGAAAGAAAGAAAGAAAGAAAGAAAGAAAGAAAGAAAGAAAGAAAGAAAGATTCCCGTTGATGACGTTTTTGTATTGGTATTTTTTTTATCGTCATTTTTATCGTTATCGGGATAAATGCCAGAAATTATCGTGATACATTTTTTAGTCCATACCGCCCATCCCTAACGCCAATACAAAAAAAATAAGATAAATAAAATGATTCAGACATTTATTTTAACTTTTAATTCTTTGCAGACAATATGAGCTCAAGATATTTCATGTTTTTTCCATCCATCCATCCATCCATCCATCCATCCATCTTCTTCTGCTTATCTGTTCCCGGGTCGCGGGGGCAGCAGCCTCAACATGTTTTTTCCTCATTAGTTTAATTTCAGTACAGTTGGCACAGAGGTAATTCAGTGCTACTAAGAAGTTGTATCAAAAGAATAATGAACTTCCAGGTCATACAAACAGGTGCTCTAATTGTAATAATGATTTAATGAATGGAAAAGCATTTTTGAAAGCCTTTAAGAAGCAAAGGTGGCCAGATATTCATCACTTGCATAACAAATGTGAAAACAAAAAGTCATGAAAATGTTTGAAACCGATGTTTTTGTCAAGAAAGAATGGAATGGATTTGCATATTACTCCTGCAGTGCGTGATATCGTTAAGTGGTTCAAGGCATCTGAAAGAATTTCCCTGCATAAAGAGCAAGAGCACAAGCCTGGACTGGGCAATGCGATCCTTCAGACAGCTCAACACGAAGAACTGTCAATCATCAGTGGTTGATATCACCACCCGGGCCTGGGGTTACTGAGGGAAACCTTTGTCATGCGCTATAGCATGTACGGTAATTGCATTCCTATACCTCCTTGGCAGGGTCTCCTGGTTTACCATGGACCCCTGTAAGCAAGACATTACAAGTACTATGCAAAAAAGAACATTGTTGTCCCAAGGCGCTGTAGACATGTCTGGGCTCTGAGGCTTCTAAATTCAAGAAACACTGTTTTCGTTTAATCCTATATCTTCTCTCAACTTCTTCTGACTTCGGGTTGTACATGCAGCGCGTTAAAAGTACCCAGACACAAACCGGCAATGATGAAAGGCTTCTCAGCCTTAATGGATACCAGATTACCGGTAGCTGCAAAAGGTGAAGGGGTGCAACCAGCAATCCATTTTAAAGAGTGTTTTGGTTTGTTTGACGTGATGCTATGTGGAGTTGCTAATCAGAATGGAGAACCATAGAGGAGCGGCTTTGCATCATCTAAAACAACTCAAATCAAATTAATAGCAAACTGTCCCTTAAAGCCAGTAGAAGAATCCAGTCAGATCCAGATTGAAGAAGTTGTTTGTGTCAAACATAAGCACAGCTGTTTCGTTTGCTAGTTTAAAAACTGGGTCAACACACTCGTGCATCACTTTTTCCATCTCTGCATGCTGACCATTACACTCACACCCCTCCAGCCGAACCCCCTCAACCTCTGCACACAATCAGTGTTTCGCTCTATCCACTTTAATGTTAAAATGACCTCAGTTCAGCAGGTATCCTTGCCATGTTTGGGGATTTACTCAGAGCAAATCCAACCGTGAGCTCATTTTATCACTCGTCTTTTGAATTTTTTTGTGTTTGCACAGATGCGTCAGACAACGAGCTTCTTAAAGCCAACAAATGCTCAAGACTGAGGGAAACCTGCCTGGGCAGGCTGCTAATCTGCTAATTTTTCTGTCTAAAGTGAATACTTTATGAGCAGACGCCTTCTTAAATGTCAAGTCACACACACTAAACACACATTTATGCACCTACTGAACTTTGCATGGATGAATGAGCGTGTGTCAACTCCAATGAAAAGGTGCATAGTTTAATTTAGTTAAAACATCAGTAGCACCAACATTTTGAGAATAAGCTTACTTACTGTAAACATCAGTTTAATAAGAGGGTCTCTTCTACGATCTCTTCTTTGTGCATCCAATATCCTAGTCAGACAAAGTGTGGCACATACTTTTAGTTTGTGTGGAAATAATAATGCAAAATAAGTTGCACCATCTTGTACACAGATGCATATGAGGATCCATATCTTGCTTAGCAAAAACAGCCAGTGCACTGTTGGGTAGGTGTCTGATTTTGCCTCTAAAATAACATCTGAAATGGATTATTCCACTGGAAATGTTTGGCAGACTAACAGCCAACTCTAACTGACACAGGGTTGGGTGTCGCACTGGCCCCGTAAACTGCCCACCTTGGAGAGTTCACTTAATGGCGCGTCAGGTCTGATGTAAACAGGGGGTTGCAGGATGGAAGGTCCTTGGTAGGAGGTTTTGATAACAAGACGAGGCGGCCCACGAACTCCTAGCCTTCAGAGTCGAGGACGCCATGAATTGGCCTATTATGGGAACCATGTTATGTAACTGGTCACTGACATGACAGGCCGCGCCTTTGCAAGAAATGAACCAAATTGAAGAGGGTTAGAAAGAAGGTCTATGTGGTCAACGACCACAACGGCAGGAGAAGCAGAGGAGGTGTGGACTGGTCATATCTCGGTTTTTGCTTCACGATTTGGTGGAAACCCCTCTGAAAATATCTGTCATTGTGCAAGGAGGCATGGATCTACCAATCCCAGCCTACCAATCAAAGCAGAGCCAACATGTTGAGCACTACCATTCGATAATGCCTCCTAAATCCTCTTCCTTCCTCGCTACTTGTCTTCAGGCACTGGGGATGCAATAAATCCCGTTGCATTTACTGCTCAGCACTAAACACAAGGCCTTTGTCCAGCAAAAAGAAAACGGGGTATAATCTAAAAACACCTTTGACAGAAGGTGGGCATGTTGGACCCAGGTTCCCAGACCTGTTGCATCATGGCGCGTGCAGTACATGGAAAAAGAGGAAAACGTGGGTGGTGTCACAAATAGTTTCCTGAAGGTCTATGCATGTGCTCTGTTTGAGGGGGTTATCAGCTAGGAAATGCAAAAAAATAGGGCAAAAAAAAACAAGTTAATTAGCAATCATGGGTTGATGTGAAGTTAAGCCCTGTTTCACAGGATTCCTTCCAGTCGCTGCACCCACATAGCGGCACTTTGCAAAAATTAGATGACTGACAAGTCATTTCTACATCTATTATATAAGAACTATATATTCAACTTAAGCTAAGTGCTGTGCTGGTGTCCACACCCTGAAGCCATCGCCACATCTGCCAACCATAAATCAGGCCAAAATAAGGTGTTGTCATACTCACATCTAGTAACTATGAGTGTCACAAACATCTGGTTCGCCTGAAAAATGATCAAGGCTGAAGATTTTAGTGTTTAAAGCAAATAGAAATTACTCCGAGCCTCTGCAGTGCACGTGAAGAGCAGATGTCATCCATGTCATGATGGATGTCATCAGCCGGAGCTGAACCAGAGGACACGGAGGCCTGCAGGAAAAGTTAGATACACTGATGGAGGGGGCTCAAAATTTGATTTAGGGTTAGGGTTAAATAAATGTAATTGGAAAGTTTTTCCTCTTATTCTTACTTAAACATGTTTTATGTCTAATGTTTATTCTACGCTACACACTTTTTCAAGTATAATAGAGATCCCAAAGACCTCAACAAAGCCAAACCGAGTGCTGTGCAAATTCTGTAAATCCTAAAATATAAATGGGTATATTGAATATTTCCTTTAGATCAGAAATCTGCAAGAACACTCAGTGATATTTTGAAAAAACATCTGGGAGAAATATAAATGAATAAAACAGCTGGAGCTGAAAAAAGAAAGTCTGACGCAGGAAGAAAAGTTAGAAAGAGAAGCAAAGAGGTGAAGCATGCAGAAGTTTCTGGTATTTTGGATGGGAGCCAACTCGCCCCGGCTCACCCTGAGGGGGGCGACGGATGAAGGAAGGCTGGAAGGAGGGGTGAAAGGCTAACTAGACAGCGTCTGGAGAGGGTTCTGGTCTTCAACTGTTCCAGAGTTAACACAGGAAGAGTTATGAGCGAGATCAAAGCTGAGGATTTCACACACACCTTGTACCCGGTAGTATGCAGTAAACTGGCTGTGCACACTTTGATGTGGAGTACCTGAATCCCAGGAAGTCTGATGACAAAAAGTACACCTCAGGGCTTGGCTGATTGCACAATATAACTTCAGATTCTTCAATATCCGATTTAGCTGCAAGTGTTTTTTTCCTTAAATCCCCAAGATTGGATAGAGAAAAGACAAAAGAAGTTAGCTGACAAGTTTCAGCCACAAAATACGGCTTCAAGGTTAATTTAAAGGTTGGTGGAAACTGGACCCACCCCCTGAAAACCACACACACACACACACACACACACACACACACACACACACACACACACACACACACACACACACACACACACACACACACACACACACACACACACACACACACACACACACACACACACACTTCAAACCTTTTATACGGACAGAAGCAAATGACAGGGGTGTAGAAATATACAAAAAGAGGAGAAAAAAGAAAAGAGAGGGGGGTAGAGAAAGAGGCAGACAGAAATAAAGACAGGCTGATACATTTAGCTTTGCTGCAAAGAACCGAGGCTCCTCTGGATTTTCCATAATGATCCCCCACGCTCTGATTACTACCCTCACTTTCCTCTCAAATGGCCGCCTGCCTGCAGTGAGCCAAAGTTTGAGTCCGCTTTCGAAGTCAAGTGAAAGGTTGCATCAGATTTTTACAGGGAGAAAAATGTGTCCCTCCTTAAAGCCAAACAAAAAAAAAAGAAATTTTTTCTGACATCTGGAACCTTATATTCACACGGTTTGGTGTACCATTGGGTTTCTTACTCATTTCTAGTCTTAGAAGCACTGCAATCATCCTGTAATTGATACTTTTGTACCTGTCCCATGATAATGTGGGACATTTCTGACATCTAAGGGATGTGAAAAGTGTTGTAGCACAAATAGATGGGGACTTGATGAGAAAAGCTGACGAGTAGTTAAAAGTTTTGATAGAAACTGTGTGTAATGTTGTGTTGGACCACTAAAATAAAGGACAAATGGAGCTCCTAAGTCAGGAGGGAAGGAATAAATCACAGAAAAACTGGAGCTTTAAAGGGCACTATGTTGACAAATCACAGAGGAGCTGAATACCAACAAAGGAATGCTGCTGCCATTTTTTGAAAAATGTATATTAATGTTGAAAAACACATGATGCGAACTGTTCAATAGATTGGTGGAAACGCTAGATCCTTCTTTTTTTCTCCAGGATGCCCAAAGAATGATTTGACATTGAGTTGCCTCTTCCCATCCACCAAGCATGTGGTCTTGGCACATGATACATCCCATACCAGTGCTTTATCTCTACAACCACCCACATACAAGCACATCAACACCCATGTGTCTTGTCCAACAACACTCACAGGGGGATGATCTGACAACCATTACAGGACAACTCTGAAACTGGAGAACTACCTTTTCCTCTTTGTTGGAGCAGATCTTGGTGTTTAGGTGTCAAACCATGCAAGCCAGATCATATGAGACATTTGAATACCAAATTATATTTTATGGTGGCTTTAAAGGGGGAAAGCAACTGTTTAATATTGACAACCTTTGTTCAGCTTTAAGGCTGCAGAAAAATAACTTTATGAAGCATTCAATTACAATTAAAGATGTGGTTTGTAAGAGATTGGTGATTGTATTGTATGGTGTGCTTTCTCTCTGGCTTGTTCCCATACTACTGCTGCGTCACTGATGCAAAACCTTTTCACCCAATTACCAGACATTGTGTTGTCAAAAGCAGACCTGTTTGTGAATCCTTCAGGTCACTCAAATACAAAAAGTGTTTGTTTTAGTCCTGCATGTTCGTCACAGTCAACTTTTGGAATCTGGCTCCACACCTGCAGTAAACTGGCTCTGACGTCTTAATTATTTTACGCAGGTGTGTTTGTCAAGCTGATGCTAAAAGAGGCCAATCCGGTCTTAACATACATCATATTTGCACTTTCACTGGCGATAAAATGCCACAGGTATATGAGGTCATTTTATATTTCAAATAATTAAATAGGGCTGCTGAAATGTGTGTGTATGAGGGTCCCTTTCTGTGCACACACACACACACACACACACACACACACAAACAAACACACACTAATGTCGCAGCACACACGGACCATTCAGACGGAGACGGCGCGAGGTCATCGGTGAGCAGGATGCCCTGCCCTGCCGGAGAACAGGCTCTGCACTGTAAGCACATGGAGAAAGCTGCTAACACTCGCCACTCTGGGTGTGTGTTTGTGTTTCAATAAAATGACTGTTCCGAGTGTGTGTGTGTGCTCAGCTGTCAAAGCTGTCATCTGCAGTGAGTGAAGGATTGCAGCTGGTTTGAAAGATATTGGTTTTGTATTTCTCTGTAGGTATGATGTGTCTTATGTAAGCAGACAGATAGCTGAAGAACGGGAAGGAAGAAAGCAAACTTGTTTGAACATGTGTGTGGTGGCATTTAAATCAAGTCTTTTTTTTTCCCCTTTCACTTGTTGCTCTTATTGGTCTATTATTGCATCATTTGGTTAAAATTAATCTGTTTTTATGATTGAACATTAATACCTTCGTATAAATGTACATTAGTCCTTTTCCCTTTAAGAAATGCAGAACAAAGTACCAAGAAGTTTGTCTTCTATATATCAGTCCATTTTGTGGTCTGAAAACTTCATTCTGATAATGCTTGCTTTTTTCTGCAGGTATTCTGCACAATTATTCATTGCTACATCGTCCTAATCCATCATTTCTAATGCGTTTTTATTAATTTTGCATTTTTTTACATAATCATAATAAAATGATCATTTTTCAAATATTGATGTTGTTTTGGGTTCAGTTTGTCTCCCTTTTGCATCTCTGAGTCTCTTTGTGCCTACTGATTTTATCTTTTTTTCTCTTTTATGTCTGGATGTGTTGACTCTTTTTGCATCTTTATTTAGTATTTTTTGCATCACCCTGAAAGATTCTACAGCTGTATTTATTCAGTGAAGTTTTTTTGTGTTGCTCTCAAAATTGTTGAACTGATTTATGCATAGCAGGTTTATTAAAGTCTCCTTTCTGCTGCACAACTCAACTTCCCTCTCCTTTTTACCTTTTAATCTAGAATAAAGGATACCAAAGGTGAGGTAAAAACAGTTACTTGCTAATACAGCTTATCCCCTGTAAATGCATAATCATTATCGTTTTGCACTGAACGCATTACACGTGTCTGTGAAACATGTGCAAAGATTTCCAAACAAATACTTTGCTCAACTATGCACTGCAGATCCCAGCGGTTGGACTACGAAGCAAGGTTTACATATTTTGGATGCAACATGTGTTAAATGTGCTCAGAAATTTAACACATGGTGTTAAATTTATGTCTAACCGGAGAAATATATTACTCAAAAGCTTGTGCAAAGCAATTATCTTTTACACCACATATATTTTGTGGTCAATGTTGATGGTGTACAAGTGGGGGAATCGAAGTCTCAAGACACTTACTCACATTCATACTCACAGAAGAGGAAGAACGAGCAATAAATTTAACTGGTGAAGTAATCAATCCATAATCAGACATCCAATCTTGGTAACCCAACCAAAAAAATCTGTTGGACTATTAACTTTTGACGATGTGATTGTATGTGTTTAATGAAACACATAACAGATTTGATTTACTGATTTCATTTTCAAGTGTGTTATTAACTTTCTAACTGTATGGAAAACATGTCACACAGACAAGCCCTAAATCCATTGTCACTTCTCAGCAGTGTCATTACAGGATTGACATGCACGAGTGCAGATGAAAGACAGAAACAGTCTAAAACCTGAGAAACCTGCTTGTAATATTTTGCGCAGCAGAGGTGGGAGGCACAGGCGTTAGCAGCCGGCCTTGAGGATGAGGATCCCACGGATGCTCCCGAAGGTTGAGACTCACGCTGCTGTGAGGAATCCCATCAACAAGACCCTTCCCCACCCCCACTCTCTCCTCCAGGAGGAGGAAAAACGCAAGAATCAGCCCAAGACTTTGAGGTGAACAAAGACTCCAGTCTGCTTCTCAAGCTGCCACAGATTCAAACACTACAGTCTTGTTGGTTCTCACATTCACGGCCGCCTCCCCATACACACCCGCACACGCTGTTCAAGTTTGACTATATATAGAAGATCTGTGGTGCTAACATCTCAACACAGCCTGGCCTTTGAGTATTGATGCAGTGGAGTGACACTTTCACCAGACAAACTGAAAACTAAGTAAAAAGTCTCTTTGATATGTTTTTCATAAGTGTACAACTAAAATTATTGTAGATTGTATTATATCTCTCAATAACCATGAACAAAATGCATCTCCTGGTTTTATATCAACTGGACCGGGTTGAGACTAGGGTCATTTTTTGTGCATGTTGACCTCTAAAAATGAATGCATTAACCTAGAATGAGCCATTCACCAGCTTTGTTTGCACCATAGTCTTTCTTGATACTTAGGAGATGGTGACATCCCAACATATTAAACCATGGCCCTTTAAGGTGCATTTCCATTGGTGGGGGTCCTGGGTAGTTTTTCTGAGGCCAGTTTCTTGATGTGCGTCTCCATTTATCAGAAAACAGCCCTGCAAAGGTGGTCTTCAGGAACCTTTAAGAGGTGAAATACGTCCCTGTAGTTGAACAGGTACTCAGATTGCCCAAGAGGAACTACCTGGGGGGGGTTCTCTGCTGATCAGGTCTTCTAAATTACCGTCAGCACTCACACAACAACATAAGAATGTGAACACAACTCTTTTGAACTATTTGGCCCAAGAACATTTTGCTATGAGTGAATTTGATGAAGATGTGGATTAAAAGAAAAGATAAACAATAGATGGGCTGGCGAGTCTGTCCAAAATTCGGGTTATTGCTAATATTCCGGTTACTGAAACATTTGGAATATTCTGTTTACATGGTAATTAATCATTCGGGATATCTCGATCAAACCAGCGACGCGCGGAGAACATCATGACGCAATTCCCATCATTTCCGCTTCTTCTTCTTGTATCCAAATTCAAAACAAATGCTGCTTCGTGCAACTCTTCGCTCACCTTCTTTTAAATCTCGCTATCCCGGTACTTTCTACCGTCTACAAATGCCAAAATGTTCATATCCTTCATTATCAATTCAATATGATCAAATTCAGGTCATTCAAAGGGGTCATTATTCCCATCACATGGTAAGTAGTGTTATTTGTACACCCAGTGGTTCTTGTACGGCACTCCAGTCCAATGGAAACACGCTGGCCGAAGGCGCTGAGGACCAGGACGGCTCTGTTGAAAAAGTAATTTATTTGTTTGTTTGTCCCCCCCCTCCCCCCCCAAGTCTTACGCTTAACCCATTTTTGTATTTGCTCGTAGTGTCCTTGGGCAAGACACCTTACCCACCTTGCCCTGTGTGAATGTGTATGAATGTTGGTGGTGGTCGGAGGGGCCGTTTGGCGCGATATGGCAGCCACGCTTCTGTCAGTCTGCCCCAGGGCAGCTGTGGCTACAAACGTAGCTACCACCACCAGTGAGGATGTGTATGAATGAATAATGATCTCTGTAAAGCTCTGGGTGCCTTAAAGGGCGCTATATAAAACCAAGTCATTATTATTATTATTGTTAGAGGTTCCTGTCTGGCGGATTCACCCAGAATACCAGCTAATGGAAACGCCTCTATAATCTTTTTCCTGATTAAAATGCAAAACAATCTGCAATCTATCTTAGGCACTGGCACCGTTTCTAATAACTGTGTAAACACCCTGTAAATGGTGAAGTAGAAGTAGACTAAAGTAGGCTTAGTCGTTTAGGCTTCTTGGCAGCCTTCTAATTTGAGTAAAAAATTAAATATTGTATGCAACCATATATAGCCAATAAGTCTTAAAGATGAGGCGTCTCAGTACTCATCAGCAAAGAGGAGTGACCGTTGACTCAAGTCTTCTCGACTTAAAAGTATTTTATTTCGTGTTACTGCAGCAACTCTCTGCTCTGACCTGTGCACATCGACAGGAAATGTAGCCTCGGGTCTTGATTAAAGTAGCTCCACTAATAGCATGAACCCTCCCGGAAAGTAACAACGCAAGTCTTTACCTGTCTGTGGGAGTCGGCCTGCCTGTTTTGAAGATGAAAATTTGTTCACACATGCTTAATGTGTTCCCTCTTTTTACTAACCAAAAATAAACCATCATGAAATACAAAAGTTATGGTTTAAAGTCCAGTTAAGTCTCTGTTAAAAATGGGATGAAGTCATGGTGCATTTCCTCAAAAGTGATGGAAACACGACCATGTGTGCGTTTCAGGCTCATTTGGCCCCCGTGGTGTCGATTCCTTTATGTGTGCCAGCTGTTTTTTCCACTCTGCAAACCCAGTCGCCCCTCTCGCCGTTTCCAGACACACACACGTGTGCACACACTCAACACACAGCACCCTGACCTCCCTCTCCCCATCTCACACACTCTCCTCTTGGCCCACAGGGCAGCCAAATGTCTGGAAGACATGCTTCCAGTTATGCAACTGCAGAACTTTAAATTCAGGGTTTGCGTTACTGCGAGGAGACAATTGCTTGTGGCTATTGTCAAGCTTTGCTAATCATGAGTGACAACGTTTTAAACTACTTCTATATGAACAAACGATGCAGTAAAACACGTCTGTCCTGATATAAAACAAGTACAAAAACAGTTATTTTGTGCACTGCACATTGATAAACCATGCTCTCATCTCTGCTTTTGACTACACTGTATAAATAAAAAAAGAAGAATATGTTGGACAATATCTGAATTATTTCAAGTAGCCTAAATATTCATTTTTATATATCAAATTAAACTGATGTATTCCTCAAGGACAGTTGAACATGTGATAAAAGTAATCTCTAGAGAAGAAATTAGATGGAGACACAAAAAAAGAAAACTACACAGAGACATACACTTCTGCTGTTTGCTTACAGTGTGCAATGATGGATTAATCAATGACACAGAACAAAGACATTGGATTTAAAAGGTATTCACAACCACATCTTTGATGTTTTTTAAAAACAAACATTTGCACTTCTGCAGATATCTTTAATTTCCAGCTTTATACCCATGTGTTTCTTTCCTGTGTTTAGAAATACAAGTTTAAGTAAAAAACATATTTGCTTTACTTTAAGGTGATTTGTGTTAACTGCAATTCCAGGGCTTAAAAAGTCTTTAAAAACTTTTAAAAGTATTTATATTATTTATATTTCTTACATTCCTATATTTCTTATTGTTTGCACTATTGTTTCCTATTTGTCTTGCACTGGAGAGGTGATGCTGCTTCCAATCTCACTGTACCCAGGTACTTTGATAATAAAGTATTCTATTCTATTCTAAAAAGTGTTTATGTGTATGCTTCTTGAATGTAAATACAATAAAAAAAGACAATCATCAAAATAGCTTCCTATGAATTATGTCTCATTTCTGCACTCAAGTTGACTGAATAATACATGATCTTATTTATAGTGATCCATTGCATTTTCATTGCAAACAATGACTAAAACACATAACATATGTTTTAAAAAAGTAGAAAGCAAAAAAGGGGGAAGAAAAGAGGAACAGAAAACTTCTGCAACCCAAACGTGCAGCATCTGGGACCCCAAGGATTGAATTTGTGAATGGAGATCAGGTACAAACTTCACTCCCCTTTATTCCAATTAAGTCTGCATCAAAGCAAATCATTCCCAGTAGGAGGCTGCAGCCGATCACCACCCCTTAATCGATCCCCCATCCTCAATAATCGATGACTTACGTTGGTGTAGAGCACACAGTCGATCTCCCCGTCCTCGGACAGCTCGCTGAGGTTTCTGTCCCAGTGCAGGAAGGGCTCGCTGCTGTCAAGGATCTCCATGATTTCCTCCAGAAATCTGCGGCCTTGGGGATGATTATCTACTCGTTTTGACTCCCTTCAGGAGTGAACCCAAGCAGGGAGTCAGGGGGACTCAAGCTTCAACTAACTTTAAAAAAAAAAGTTCCCAAGAACTTGTGCGAGACGAGAAAAGTAAAATTTCAAACAGCGGAAACGCGTCCGGCTTGTTTACAGAGAGATACACGTGTGAAGAGCACTGAGGCGGTGGGATTCAGGCTGATAAATGTTGTTTATTGTCATCTCCCCTCTGGTTCTGGTCCTTGGACAGTCTCCTGTGGTCTCGCCTGGGTTTTCTTTGCTCCTCGCAGCCCAGACGCTCAGGAATGTGAAGGCGGAGCCACGCAGGAGAAGAAGTCCACAAAAAACACATTAAACGGCGGAGAAACGCTCAAGAAAGTGACAGTCAACGGGTTGAAAAATAGATTTACTGACAATCTCAACTGTGTCAAGAATGTAAATGCTCCAAAGGTACTACGGCGTTATTTAAACAGAGTACATAAGTTATGTTGTGAATTATCTTTACCAGCTGTTCGCGATTGCTTGCCAAAGCAGCGCTTCCGGTTTGGAACTTCAAAATAAAAAGACTTATGCCGTCAAAACAAACACTAGTATTTTGTAGTGAACATAATACAGGACAGAAAATTAGAATATTGTGATAAAGTTCTTTATTTTCTGTAATGCAATTAAAAAAAATGTCATACATTCTGGATTCATTACAAATCAACTGAAATATTGCAAGCCTTTTATTATTTTAATATTGCTGATTATGGTTTACAGTTTAAGATTCCCAGAATATTCTATTTTTTTGATAGGATATTTGAGTTTTCTTAAACTATAAGCCATGATCAGCCATATTAAAATAAAAGGCTTGCAATATTTCAGTTTATTTGTAATGAACCCACAATGTATGACATTTCTGTTTTTGTAATTGCATTACAGAAAATCACAATATTCTAATTTTCTGAGACAGTCCTGTACATGTTTCATAAAATAGTGAAGCATTCTGAATAGTTATTGATGCGTTTAATATTAAAAAACCTCTTTGACTTACTCATTTTACTAATAAATCGGTGTCAAATTTCAAAACAAAATAATTTATGCTGTTAAAAAACAGAAAATAACTACTATTGTGTAGAGAATATAATACATATTTCATAAAACAACATAATGAAGCATTCGGAATAGATATTGATGCGTTAATATTAAAACTTCGTTTTGACTGACCCATTTTACTAATAAATCACTTGTCCATTTCCTGTATGTGTTAACTTGTTTCCGTTACTTGACTTATCTAATTGAATCCACAGGTTTCAGACTATTTAAAGTCCCACCTCAAAGACGGTGACCCCTCCAATCAGATACCGCGTATATTTAAAACACACCCCCACCTTTAACTGACAAGTAATGCGGCCAATCAGTGAAGACGTGCTGATTGCCTGTAACCAATCTGGTTAGGCCAAGACAACCTTTCATTTAAGCCCGCCTCCTGGTTGATTTAAGCTTAAAGAATAACCTAATACAAATACCTATTTCTACCATGTAAGAAAGCATTAATCCCACACATTATTAAATGTTCTATTTCTTCCTTCACTTGCATGTACTTTTTAAATAAACTCATTAACCCATGATTACCTTTGATATATTTCATCATGTATATTCTATGTAGAAAGGAAACACTAATAACCACAGCGTTTGGGGGAATAACATCTTTTCGTAAATAATGAACCACCAGCAGTGAGCTGAAAACAGTCAGTCAGTCAGTCCAGGAAGGAAATGAAAGAGTGATAAATGCGGTAACAACGGACGAAAAAGTGACAGGGCGGAAAAATACCAAAATACTTGCAATGTATTAAACTTATCAGATTTAAACAGAGAAACCAAACAACAGAAATGAAATAGACGTTAAAAGCGCGTCCTTTAAATCTGCAAGTTGGTATCTTTTTCATTTGTTTTTGTTGCCTAAAGTAGTTTTTGTTATCAGCAACTTTTTTCTGCAGTTGAGCAACCTTTAATCTAGAGAAGTTTGTTTGAAGAGAAGTTCAAGAAAGACAGTTGACATTTGGCATGTGGTCACACTCAAAGATGACACAGTAGAAACTGCTTTTAGAAGGCTCAAACATCTTTAGGCAAAAACAGGACCAAACAGCTCTCATATGAACCCACGTTTTACACGTTGTCGCTTCTCCTTGTGGTCATTTTTTCCTTGAAAATCTGTTGGACTAATCAGCAAGAAGACACGACAGGAAGCAACTGGACCATTATCCAAAGCAGCGCCGACTTCTGATAATCTCTTTTAAGGACAGACTCAGTTTGGAGTTATAAAGTTGGCCACAATCTCTTGAATGTTGAATACGGTGCCACTAAGCAAAAAAAACAGACCGTGTCTGCAACATTTCTTGCATAATCAAACAGATTTTTAAAGGTTAATTTAGATTCAAAGATCTGAGAGTATCTTATGGCATCCATAAATGTACCTGCATAGGGACTATTTGGAAATAAATGCTCAGATTCTGTAGTTTGCTTTCTGGGGGGGTGAAAAAAACTTCCCATTGTACAACTTGAAGTGGCACAATGAAAACGTAAACTATAATAATTATACCGCTATCCAGTATGACTATGATCATCTCTTGAAAAAGCTGCAGCTTAGGCCAACTCATGTGATCTATGAGATTTGTTAAGCAAGTTGGTTGGTGTGACAAATATTTTAGTCTCAAAACTTCTTTGCAACATTATTTTTACTCACAAAAAAAGAGCTTATATGTTTTTAAATGCACACATAGTATAATCAAAGAGTCATTGTCAGCGTGTGTTTACTACAGGAGATCAATCTACTCCGTCTGAAGCTTCGAGGTCTTCTCTTCCACCAGCAGAGGGCGCCTCAGTCCAACATGCTTTCAGCTCATTCATCTCCAGCCTCCTTACAAAATAGTTCCTTTGGTGTCTTCAAGCCTCATTCACAGACGAAGAAAATATAAAAAGAAGTTGTCCTGTGGTTGAATGGAGACAGAGAGGAACATCCTTCAGGCTCTCTCTCTCACGTTGTCGCTCAGGAAAACAATGTTGTCTGGGGAGGACAAAAAAAAAAAAAAAAGGAAAGGTTACTTTTTTTCCAGTGGGGAATAGGTGTGTGTGAAGCGTTTGTGTTTAAACTGACCTGCGATGATGGTGGTGGCCTGACGTCTGACTTGGTTCTTGTCGACGTACTCTCCATAGTCCAGTTTCCCCTCCACAAGGACCCTAGACCTGCAAGAGATGAAGGTTTAATAAAATTATGATTTTTCCCTGGAAAGCAGGGGGATTCTGGCAATTTAAAGACATTTTATTTTATCTTTTAAAAGCCGAGATCTTCCGACTAGTTCAAATAGGGCACAGGTGAATCAAAGGTCGTGCTAAGTATTTCAGGCCATCAGACAGAATTCAGGGGGATAAATATCTTTTTGTATCTACATTTCTTCAGAAAGATTTTAAATATGTTTTAACATTTAATCTTTAGGCATCACTTCCATTTGCTTCAATTCTTGAGATCAGTATTTGATTCATATCCAAAACAAAAGTCAATTGAAAATTATTATTTATTCAGTAAAAAAATAAATAAATACTGATTCCAGTAACCATGGAAGTCATCTATATGCAAAGAAAGCAGAAGGTTTAACATCCACAGAGTTAAGATCTTAGTCTTAGAGTCTCTGTAATAATGGTGCTGCTATCAATAACTTGGTATGGTTATAATTAAACTATGAGCGTTTCCTCTTGAAAAAAGCCCCTTCCATGTGAAAAATGAAAGCAGCATTACTAAATATTTTATTAATCTCAAAAGGAAAATTATATTCCTGCATTATGAACTGAAATAAATAGGAAAAAAATAAATAAAACGTAATAAACAGCTGAAAAATTGGAAGTGTTGTAGAGAGAAGTGTTTTACTCTTATAGAAAAAAAAAAAAAAATTGCAGACACTTTTCTACAAGATTATAAATGTCACATATACGGTCACTTATGACAGACTTCCACTTTAACCTTCTACTGTACGCAAGTTTTGAATAAAAGAAAACCACAGTATTGTGAACGGGTGTTTTCGCTGCCCTTCGTACCCTTTCTTGACGTACTGGTACGCCACGTCTCTCAGACCAGGTTTGAACACGGAGACGCGATGCCACGTCGTCTTCTGACTGACGTCACCTGGAGGCAGAAAACAGCACCACGTCAAGTTTACCGTATCATTTCAAATATATACAAGAAAGAAAACAAAACATATCTAATTTAACAGTGGTATTTAGCCGTTAATGGTTTAAACATTTTTATAAAAAAAGTAAAAAGAAACTAATGTAAATGTAAATGATGAAAACCGCTAAGTTTGAGTGAATGTTTGGTAAATTAAAATATAACCCAACAAACACACCTGCAGCTTCACATGAGAAATGACTGTAGAGATGGAAAACCTCATCATTTATTAAAATCTTACAGTTTAAGCTGTTTTTAAAACCTGTTCTGACAAATGAATGAACTCAACATTTGATTCTATTTTTCATCATTCATCTTCTTTAGTGCCCTTAAAATCACTTTTTAATGCCACTTGACATTGTTTACAACTAAATACATCCAAAAAGTCAACTACAAAACTTAAGATACCTTTAATATCACTGTATATTTAGTGTTTTTTTCATTTTCATCCCCTGGTACTTCAAAAAGATTTCAGTGTTCAAGGTGGAGCCGCCAGTTTACGGCAGCATTAAGAGAAGATTCACCTTTCCATGTATCTCAAGTGTTTAGGCATCTTTGGAGATAAAAACAAAGAAAACAAGCCTGTTCTTCTGTTGTTTGCATACTTCTGCACTGAAAATGTTCACACATATTTCACAGGATGCAAGAAAAGGGAACTGTAAGCGACTGTTTCACTTCTTAAGTACAGATATATTCTTTTATTCAGCTGCAACTCTTTTGCAAACGCGTAAACTGACAAGTGTCCAGCAGGTAAATCAACAAGAGAATAACTTAAAACCAGACACTGACACCCTGACCAAGCCCCGCTCATCTTCACCCCATGAAATTAAATGTTTATATCGGAAATCCGACTGAATCAATTTAAAGCCAAAGAACAAAGCTGAGAAGCTTCACACGACAAGATCCTCCACAGATGTCTCACCTGGGGAGCTCGTCATACCTGTAGCGCTCGTCTCTCCGTCTCCAGAACGCCACATCTCATTGGTTGCTAACGAGAAGATGGTGACAGGGTTTCGGCCCTCCACTTGTCTCATAACTGGATCCTGACCGACTCGTCCCAACAGCTGGACACGGTTTATTGCTGAAAGAAAAGCACAGAAGAAGAGTCCACTTTTGAATGAAGAAACAAGATTCACGGGCCGCTCGGTGGTGCAGTGGGTTAAGCAGCGGCTCATATACTAAGGCTACAGTCCTCCTGCAGCGGTCGCAGGTTCGGATCCCGGCCTGCGCACCTTTGCTGCATGTCATCCCCGATCTCTCTCTCTACCCCTTTCATATCTGCATCTTGAATAAAGGGCCACTAGAGCCCAAAAAATCTTTAAAAAAAAAAGAAAAAAAAGAAACAAGATTCACAACAATCTGACAAGTTGTGATATTTCTAAGTGAAAGTCTTTTGTTGCCTTAAATATAACACCTTCCAGAATCACAAATTCACACAAAAGAATTTAAGTTTTGCATCACAATTTGGATATGGACACGTTTTAACGCACAATATAGTCAGAAAATGCAAAACATCAACTCTGGAGGACATGATGCAAGTCAACGTTAGGTTCAATGTTGGAGATCATGGATCCAGGTTCTACAAGCTACAACAAAGCTCTCTCCAAGTAGTATGAAGGCAGAAAACAGAGCAGCTGTGCAGTTTAAACTCTTGAATCAAGAGTCAGTCTACAAATAAGTAACAACATGGCTTGAAGGGGTGAGATTCCACAATGGTTCAAAATCTCCAGCTCTGCCTGAAGCAAAACCAAACAATCAACCGTTCATCTATTCAAGGATGGACACAAACACCATGGATTGAAGTTCAACATCCAGTCAGAGCTATTAAACCTGAGATCTGTAGACCAGATGAATCGCGCAGACAAATGTCTGTCAGCACATTAAATTAAAGATGGGAGAGGGAACAAAAAAAATTAAAAATCAATGGAATTATTCTGTAATTATTGATCACATCCAAAGGTGGGATTAAGCAAAACAGCTGCATCTGGGGACCTGGTTTAACGGGACTGTAACCCAATAATAACTAGGGCTGGGGATCGATTCAAATATCAAGAATCAATTTGATTCCGATTCTTAAGATTCAGAATCGATTATCACGCTTTGATTCGATTCGATCCGATATTGATTTGGGTTACTGTTAATAAAACTGTTTTTTCAGCTGTTGCATGAATTATATGACTGTCTAGTTATGCAACATATTAATACCAGTATTATATTGAGATTCAACAGCAAGTATTGGCAGCTAATGATGCTGTAAGGACCAATCAGCTCCCAGAATGCTGATAGAACTGCTTTCAGAAACATCATGTGGGTCAGAATTATCAAACAGATCCAGGGCAGCAAATAGAGGATGAAAGAAATCGCTTTTATTTTTTCCCCATTTATGAGAATTTGGTTTTTAACATTTATACAAATGTAACCCCAAGACAGTATATAAAGCAAAGAATAGAAAATGTATGCAATTATAACTGAAAACTTGAATGTTTTCATACCTTTAAACATATTTAAAAGGCAAAAACATGGCACCAGTTATTCTCGTGTCCAACAAAATATTCCTTTTTTGGGCATAAACAAAAAAGTATCAAAAGTTGTAATGTAATGATGAGGAAAAAAAATTTAATCGATTTTTAGACATATGCATCGATTTTTAGGAATTAATATGAGAATCGATTTAAAATCGGAGAATCGATCTTTTCAACACAGACCTAATGATAACACAGCGTCTACATTTAAAACATGGGTGTTCAAAACAGTTGATTGTCCTCAAATCCTAACCTTTTATGTACACCTGGAGGTCTCTTAAATAAGTCACATTATATCTTTAACAGTAGCGTATAAATCAAGCAGTACCCAGTCTCCTTCATTCAATTTGAAAGGATTAGTCTGTTTATAACGGTGGGCTTGTTAAGCCAAGGAGGAAAGGTTTTCTATAATACAATAATAGAATTATCTGTGATTGTGGACATAAAATAGCTATGAAACATGCTTTGGTAAAATGAACCCTTAAAAACTTAACGGGCCCTCTTTAATCCAGGAGCAAACTTCACTTACATCTCTCCAGGATGAGGCTGGCATCTGTACTCTGGGCCCTCACCACCTGTCTGAAGATCTGGGAGATTCAACACAAAATGTTAAAATTCCTGTGTGCGTCCTTACATGTTTCTCCACACTTTTCAATCATCCCCATCATGAACCTCACCTTTGCTGAGGCGCTTCGCAACATCTTCTCTCTGCAGACCACTCAGAAATGGAGACGAACAAGACGACGGAATACCTAACAGGACTGACCTGGACATCAACAGAAGACAGATCGTTTACTGGCCGGGAAATAATACTCTGATTTTTTTCCTCTTTTAAAAGAAAAAGTCAAACTTAAAATTAATGTCACGTTAAAAAAAAAAAAAATATATATGTATATAGTTTCCCATACATGCAGCACATACACTGTTTAGGTATGTAATACTACTGAGCATTACAATGTGCCAGTAATAAAGTTCAAATCAAATCAAACTTTATTTGTAAAGCACCTTTCATACAAAAAATGTAACACAAAGTGCTTTCCATAAAACATAAACATAAAATGTATTAATGCTAAATCCTAAAAGTATGTCTAAAAAGCAAGACATTAAAAACTAAAGGAATAAGACAGTAAAATGTATAAAATAGACCATAAATAACGACTAAAATATTTAGATAAAACATTAAGATAAAACAATGAAAATAAATTATGGTAAAAAAAGGATAAACTAAATATAAAACAGAGTAGTAAGATCCAATAAAAATAAGGGTGAGCATAAAAAATTTAAAAGAGTTAAATGAGTCAGTTAAAAGCCTGATTAAAGAGATGGGTCTTGAGCCTCTTTTTAAAAACATCAACAGTCTCTGCGGCCCTGAGGTTCAATCAATCTTACACATGAAATATAATTTACAACTTCTTTCTCTTTTCTACATCATAAAAACACAGATGCAACAGATCAACCTGCAGTTTTAAGAACACTGCGACAGATGATGCAATAGTGAGCAAGTTATTAAACCAAGCAAAATGCCTGAAACCACAGATAGTACCACATAAAACGATGCTGCCCAAGTTTTGTGAATAAAAATGTTGAGCGAAAACTATTTGATAAACTTTCATATAGTTTGGGTTTAAGAGTGATTATAGTCAAACTAAAGCTGGAAATGAATGAATAAGTGATATAATTATTTTAAAAGTCATTAATGAGAGTACAGTAAATAAGAATAAAGAAGAAATTATCTTAATTGCCACATTTTCCTCATATTGATCCACACTGAGGTTTAAGGGATCAAAGCTTCTACTCAGAAATATTTTACAGGATTATACTTGGTCAGATGGAACTAGCATCTGGGCCAAAATGCACACAAAAGCAGGTCTTAAACTGGAGGAGAAAAAGGTAAAAAATTAAATTAAACTCTGCAAAAACGAGCTGACTGCATCGGTTACTCATCTATTTATAAGATTACACCAATACATTCATCATGTGCTGCAAAGAGCAGCCTTTAATGTGCATCTTTCAGTTTCGGTGTTTTAACCAAGCGTCAAAACTGAAACAAAGCCGTAGGGTTATTAAAGGGTTATTAAATTATTGTTGAAAAGTAAAACATGTTAACGTGGACTGAGAAGCTTTGGTCCGGCCAGCGGATATAAACGTGAATTATACCCGTAAAAATGGCTGCTATTCTCCAACACTTGAGTTGGATAGTTGAAATAGCTAAACGTCAACACATTTTTAGAAACTAGAGTAAAAACGTCCAAACTTAAAAGAGAAGATTTGATTACCAGACGAACAGATGTAACACCCTGTAACCTCACGCTGCTTCCGGTCCGACATCGGCATAAGTCCGGCCGGCGTTTTACACTTCATTATAGTTCCGCTTCACGTTAAAAGGATTATGATTATGATTGTGATTTTTAGTGTGATTATAATTAGGGACCTTGTTTAGCGTGACTTTAACACAAAAAATGAAAATAATATTTTTCATTTGAGTATTTTTCAGGGACTAATTATTATAACAATTTAATGTAACTTTAATTAACAACATTTTGTAAGAGTGGCTGCTAAGACAGTTGAGACGAAATACAAAATAACTGTAAAATCGGATAATAGAGCATCTGCAGGATCTTGTGAGGTTTATATGAAATTTATATGAAGTACCAGGGTCCAAATAGAAATGCCAAGCCCTATCACCAGCTGTTCATATAGTTATATTGCATTAACATTTTTAGTTAAAGCCATCTAGGCATCTCTGAACAAAAAAGGGGGTTTCATTTTAGTACTTCCTTACATTTTGATTCTAAGTAGCCAACTTCTGTATTGTTTAAAATATCACAAGGGAGGCTAATATCACATGATGTTGTCTGCACTCCTGCATATCTTAAATGCAGAAAGTCTGTCAACATTGCATACAGGACTGTCTCGGAAAATTAGAATATTGTGATAAAGTTCTTTAAAGTTCTTTAAAGTTCTGTAATGCAATTAAAAAAACAAAAATGTCATACATTCTGGATTAATTACAAATCAACTGAAATATTGCAAGCCTTTCATTATTTTAATATTGCTGATTATGGCTTCAGCTTAAGATTCCCATAATATTCAAATTTTTTGAGATAGGATATTTGAGTTTTCTTAAGCTGTAAACCATGATCAGCAATATTAAAATAATAAAAGGCTTGCAATATTTCAGTTGATTTGTAATGAATCCAGAATGTATGACATTTTTGTTTTTGTAATTGCATTACAGAAAATCACAATATTCTAATTTTCTGAGACAGTCCTGTATTTTAAATCTCCATTTTAAGCCAATAACAAAAATAACGGTCCTTGATATTTTATATATTCTTTGTACATAAGAGACATGCCTCATTTATCTGCTTTTATTTTATTCTATTATTCTATTTGGTACTTTCAACGTCTTGCTGCTCAGTTGTTCTTGCAATTGCCCCTCGGGGATAAATAAAGTTTTTCTGAATCTGAATCTGAATCTGAATACCGGTCCTTGTATAGAAGTATGAGGGTTGTAACCACGTCCTCCAGCAGATGGTGGGCTTGTTTCCCAGATCTCCTGCTGGAGCTCTGATGACAGCGGGGTGGAGTTGGTTGTTGGTGGGATGCGCATTTTTCTCCAAACAACCCCCTCTGCTTCTGACTTTACCCTTCACGCACTCATCAACACAGTCTGCTGCAGGACCCCGACATCCTCGACAGGCTGTAAATGTACCATTCTTGGGGATGTGGCTCATAATCTTCACTTTAACTACTATTGGTAAGTTGAAGTCTTCATTTGTGTTTTCTTTTTTTTCTAAATGTGTGCTGCTGAAAGCCTGCTGGGAGGAATCTCATCTAGTTGTTGCCAAAACTCTCCAGCAGCAACATGTGTAATAGAAGCCACATGTAAACTGTTGTTCACAGTTTTCCCATTGTAGGGAATTTGTTTCTGTTCCCTAAATAAAATGTTAAGAGTTGCTAAATAAAACTTTTTTTTACAAAGTGATATCCTCACAGCTGCACACTTGTATCTAAACAGTGAATTCATGTGATTCTTATTAAAGCCGACTGAAGCTACCCTGTCATGCTTCTGGCTTTTAAATTGAAAACAAAGAGAAGACTGAATAAAGTTGTTTGCCTTGAGGATGGGATCATCACACTGACATTTTTTCATCTCTCCACGCAGGTCTGTGGTGTCCTGTCAGGGCGCAGCAGGAGCCACAGTTACCACAGTTTCCAGATGTGTGCACAGAGGGCAGCTGTTACCCAGCTACAGGAGACCTGCTGATCGGCAGGGCACACAAGCTCTCCGCCTCCTCCACCTGTGGCACCCACCGCCCGGCCAACTTCTGCATCGTTGGGCACCTTGAGGTAAAGAAACAAGCTGCAGGACAAACTCCAGCACTGTAGCTCCTGGTAAAACCCATCCTGATTGGCAGGGCACCTGCAGGGTGACCTGTGGGAGTTTTCCAAAACAGCAGATACCTGGAAACTTTGATGGGTGAAGTGCAGTGTGGAAAATGTTTGCGTTACTCTTCTGCTTTTGCTCCTGTGGAGTTTGGATATAATGGTGAAATAAACTGTTGTTAAACCCCACTGAAAAGATTTTACGAGTGAGGAAATATAATGTGACTAAGCTCCATGAAGTATGCACGGAGAGGATTTTAAAGCGTGAGAAAGTTTTCCAGATGTTTGCTGCCTTTTTTTTTTTGTCCCTTTCCTTCCAGTCCACATTTTCCCAGAAGGGAATACACAGATTCTCAAAATATTCAGAAAGAAAATAAACTCTCAGTTTTTAATAAGTGTGTTCCTAAGGAAGAAACAGCTTTAAACTAAGATTGCCAGGTAGATGGCTGCTGTTTGGGGTTACTTTCAAAGGACATGGTCAGAAAGAGAAAAAGTCAAGCGTTTACATATACATCTATAACTTTAAGTCACATTTGATTTTGTTTAGACCTGTGGATTCATACTAACCCATTATACCGGAGTACCCAACCCACAGTGCAAAATACACGTATAGAATGTTCAAATCTGAGGTACATTTACTTTATTGTTTCTTTTTCATACTGCACACTGTGGTTTAGAATGACTCTGTTGCATTAATTTGAAAGGTATTACCATACTTTTCTTTATGAAATAAGACCCCCTATAACATAACAGCTTGTGAAATGCTTCTTTTCAATAGCAAACAATACATGAATGCATTTGGCATTTTTCCAAATGTAAAGCTTCTTCCTCTTGATTTCAAGAAAACTGTTACACTATCCACTGAGAACAGATTTGATCAGATTATATAGGAGGAGTTACTCCTCATGTAGTGTAGAAATGCCTCTGGAGATGACAGAAAGTTGGTCGGCTCTCCGTCCAGTGCAGAATTCATAACATCCGTATAAAATGTAGCAGCACCTTTGACCTTGAAGATGCCATCTTTTATGGCTGTGACTTATCGCTTCTGAATGCGTGCGAGACTCAGTCAGGTCATGTCACGTCTGCGGCTGAATGAATGACACCAGCTTTACTTATAAAGGAGGTAAAACCGAAGGCTTTTTGGGCGACATTGTGTCCGTCTGTGTGTGGGAACATGCACATGCACAGAGTCTGCTCGCTCTCTTGTCAAGTGGGAGTTCAGACATTCCCCTCCACAATAAAAGCACTGTGTGGCTCACAATCCCTGCCCTGTGTGGATGTGGACCGGGGGCGAGGTAGGGGATATTCTCTTCTTATCAGCCCTCCTTTGGGGAGCTCTGTATGTGAATAACATTATTTATGAAAGCACACTTACACTGTGGGGCCTTTTATGCGTGTTCTGAGGATGAGCACAGGCTTGAAGTATGAGCTGCAGATTAGGGAGGGAAGGAAGTTGGACTCAGACGTTTGTTTCACCAAGCACTTTTCCGGCATTCATTCACATTTCAACG
The DNA here is from genome assembly GCF_033807715.1 of Cololabis saira. Lineage (NCBI taxonomy): Eukaryota > Metazoa > Chordata > Actinopteri > Beloniformes > Belonidae > Cololabis > Cololabis saira. The sequence continues at coordinate 13,903,635 of NC_084609.1, read as the reverse complement.
CAGACAAAGTTGGTTCAGAGCTAAGCCAGCTTAAGTATTGTTTTCTTATTTGTGCATAAGCTACAATATTGTGATATTTAAGAGCATATAAACAATGTTTTTAAGTTCATGTCAGAACATCAACAATGGAGATCCCAGAGAAAGTTAATGCTCATTGGCAGTCTTGAGGAATTACTGAGTATTACTTCTTATTTACAGCTATTTTGAGACAATTATATCCATTATGGTTTTGAAAATATGTTGTACTGAGTTTCAATAAGCGAAATAATTGAAGGAACCACATTGATATTAGGCCCCTTCAAGTCGGAGGCCAAGTCTGATGGGGTCTCGTTCAAGAGTGGTAGAGTGGAGCAGTTGATTGACAGGCGGACTCTGTTTTGGTCCGTCACGGTGACGCAAAGCTGTTGATCCAGCGGTTGGTCTATGTCCCACCCTCCATTTATGTTCATTAGCTGTGGTTAATGTTTGACAGGAGGCTGTGAAAGCAATCAGCCCAAAAGAGTTTCCTTAGAAGTGTAACTGGGTGCATCCTAAGGGCTGGAGCGAGGAGCTCATTACGCTGGTTTGGATGTCTGCTAAGGATGTCAGGTAATGATGCCCAGAAGCCCCCCAGGGAAGGTGTTTCTGCACCGTTTGAAATGATTACAGCCCTCAGTTGGACCTGGAGGTAAAGGAAGTGGCTGGGCAGAGGCCGGTCTGGGGATCTCTGTTTAACATACAACAAACATCTACAAGGCATGAGATCATCAAAATTGGTGTCCGACGTGGGAGAAATCTATAAACGTCCAATTTCAGGCTCCATATCTGAGCAGATGTGGTCTACAACCGTGAAGTCTTCTCACGGAGACACAGCTGTTGCCAGTGATTAAGTAAGATGGATAAAAAAAGGTGCAAAAGTGCCAGAAATTTCACGTACAGCTATTAATGGATGTCATATTTTACCATGAGAAAAAAGTTTGCATTCAGAGTCCAGAGGTTTGGTGCTGAACCTTTAGATAATGCTGTCGAGCTGGAGATCGGAGACTGTCTCATGAGCAAAGCAACCCTTTCCACACATTTTTTTTTAAAGATTCTTTGGCCTTGTTGAACGTGGGATGACAGGAAATGGGGGCAGAGAGAGGGAGAGGGAGAGAGAGAAAGAGGAAGATACACAGCAAAGGTCCTGCAGGCCAGGAGTCAAACCTGGGTCAGACACACGACGACTTTAGCTCTGTATATGGGGCTACTCAACCGAGTGAGGAGGTAGTTCCACAAATATGTTTGTCTTCACTCAGTCGTAACGTCTACTTATTTGCTATAATAAAATGTATGTGGTTAAGGTTAGAAAACCATTGTTTTTCTTGTGTAAGAACTGAAGCTCAACTCACAGCATGTAGAAGTCTACTTTTTGGGCCTTACCTGGTCCATGCTGGGAAACACAAACAGAACCTCCCACTGAGATTCCTAACATTACTTTGAAAGTCCTGCTGGGTGGCAGTAATCAAAAGAAAGAAAGAGATTTTTATTTTTATTTCAGTAACATCACTATTTTACACGTTTCTGCGAGACTGGATTTGTCGTATCGGTGACGAACAGAGGAGCCACTTTGACAGGTTACCTAAATATGTATTCAGCACTTCCATTTCTGCCAGAGGAGCTGAGCCTGTACCGCTCTCTGTCTTTCAGGAGGAGAAGAAATGCTTTTCGTGCGACTCAAGGCAGATGTACGATGAGGTCAACAACCCCATCAGCCACACCATCGAGAACGTGGTCACCACCTTCGCCCCGAACCGCCTCAAGACCTGGTGGCAGTCGGAAAACGGTGAGTGACAGAAAACCTGTGAGACGCAAGAAAAGAGAGAGAGAGAGATCCTGTCTAGGTCGATTCTCATATTAATTCCTAAAAATCGATTCATATGTCTAAAGATCGATTTTTTTTTTATTTTTTTTTTTTGGGGGGGGGGGTTTAATTTTCTTTTATTTATTTATGTATTTTTTTTTCATTACATTACAACTTTTGGTTTTGGTTATTTTTTTGTTTATCCCCAAAAAAGGAATGTTTTGTTGGACACGAGAATAACTGGTGCCATGTTTTTGCCTTTAAATATGTTTAAAGGTATGAAAACATTAAAGTGTTCAGTTATAATTGCATAAATTGCCTATATTTCATTACTTTATACACTGTCTTGGGGTTACATTTGCAAAAAATGCTAAAAACCAAATTCTCAAAAATTAAAAACCAAAATAGACCGAAAATGGAACAAATTAAAACGGAATGTGGGAAAAAATAAAACCGATTTCATCCGTTTCTGTTTGCTGCCCTGGATCTGTTTGGTAATTCTGACCCACATGATGTTTCTGAAAGCAGTTCTATCAGCATTCTGGGAGCTGATTGGTCCTTACAGCATCATTAGCTGCCAATACTTGCTGTTGAATCTCAATATAATACTAGTATTCATATTTTGCATAACTACAGTCATATAATTCATGCAACAACTCAAAAAACAGTTTTAATAACACTAACCCAAATCAATATCGGAATCGAATCGAATCGGATCGAATCAAATCCTGATAATCGATTCTGAATCTTAAGAATCGGAATCAAATCGATTCTTGACATTTGAATCGATCCTCAGCCCTAATCCTGTCCATGTCTGGTTTAACGTAGAAGAACAAGGGGAAGCTGTTCTCATGGGAACTGAGCTTGGTAATGACTAGACAGAAGATCACAGAGACACTTAGTGCAGCCGGTGAGGAGAGACTAACGATGCTGGCTTTACAGGTTTGCTGGAGAGAACAGGTGTGCACGAAGGAAACAGACATGTGTCAACGCTTGAACACACACAGGACCTTCATGTGTGCAGCAGAAACATGTACCGGTAATGAGAAAGCCCGACTTCAAGAGCTCAACCACGAGAGATAGAAATACTTTGAAGTTACCTTATTATTTTGCGTATTACTTCAATTTAACACCCTTATTTCCAATAGCAGCTGGGTTGTCAATGTATGTTTTTGCAGCATCTTTAACTATCATCCAGTAGTACCACTCAGCGTGTGAATGGGGTAACTGAAAAACTATATATCAAACACACTGTATATACAAGAAAATTCTACAAGTTTTACAAACATCTTCTGCATGTGGAACAGATAAAGTCATCACCTAAAACGCAAAATGACGGAATGGATTGAAAGAGGCAGAGATAAGTATTTTTATCTCGAGAAAGAAAGGTTTTAGCTAAATCTCTCCTGATTGTGAAAGCCAAGCGGGCCTTGATGCAAGAGCATGAAAGCCAGTTTCTAATTCACTCGCTTGACTGGATCCAGACTCCGACTCGGTGCTAAGATAACTTTTACAGCTCAGAGTAGCTTGAACTTTACCTCGGGTTCCAACCAGATAAATACGTTTCCCCTCAAACTGTATAAACATCAGTCTGATACGTGCAGACTGCTGCCAGATGTCTCACTTGATCAAATGTGCCAAATCTGGTTTGTTTTCCCGAACTGTAGATTATTGCAGATGAACTGGAAAACTATTATATTTGACTCCGATTGAATTGATACCACAAAACTCCCATGCAGTTTGAAATAAAAAAAACATTTAAAAAAATACAAATCCTCACTCTTACGATTACGCTGGACCTTGTTCCCGAGGAGTGGTGGGAATCTGTCAGAGGTGTGAGTCATGGCTGGAGCGGCAGCGCAGATGTCTCTGAAACAGCAGGAAGCTGCAGACGCACAACAGCTTCTCTTGGGATTTCCTAATTCCCTGGCAGCAACTTCCCTATTCCATCTTGGCTCCTGAGCCTCTTAGCTCATACTTATCCCAACAATAAGACTTTTATAAATACATAATAAAAGCTAGTAGAAAGATGTTGTTACTAAATTTAGGAATTGACAAAAAGATTAAATAAACATTTAGCCTTCTTGTATGCCAGGTTTTGAGTGTGATTGATTAATGAAATCAATAAACAGCCAACTTTCACGCACTGTTAACAAGATATCAAAGTCAAAATCAAAGCGACAATCATACTATTGAAGATAAAATATATTCATTCAAGGATGGAAGGAAGGAAGAAAAGAAGGAAGGGAGGATGGGAGAAAAGGAAGGGAGGAAAGAAGGAAGGAAGGAAGGAAGGAAGGAAGGAAGGAAGGAAGGAAGGAAGGAAGGAAGGAAGGAAGGAAGGAAGGAAGGAAGGGGGAAAAGAAGGAAGGAAGAAAAGAAGGAAGGAAAGAAGGAAGGAAGAAAGAAAAGAAGGAAGGAAGGAAAGAAGGGAGGAAAGAAAGAAGGGAGGAAAGAAAGAAGGAAGGGAGAAAAGAAGGAAGGAAGGGAGGAAAGAAGGAAGGAAGGGAAAAAAGAATGAAGGAATGAAAGGAGAAAACAAGGAAAGAACGTATGAGGGAGGAAAGAAGGAAGGAAGGAAAGAGGAAGGGAGAAGGAAGGAGAGAGCAGGAGGAAAGAAGGACAGGAGAATTAGGTAATTTTGACCCAAAGACAGTACAAGGGTTAAATATTTAAAAGGACATCAGCAACAATAAAAACTTAGCAATTAAAGATTAACTCCTCTGCATGAATTTTTATGACAGTGAAAGAAGACCCTTCCTCATTTGATTGTAATACAAATAATCCATTCAAGGGGATTTGGAGACATTTCACTGAAAAAGGGAAACATTCATGTCTTTGTGAGGTTGTATCCCAGCTCAGAACAAGATGTTTTGGCCTCTTAAGTGGCCCCTTTTTTCAGTTTGCCCTCTTAAAAAAAAGAAAAATATGTTTTTGAAGTGGTACAGCTACGCTGGAATTCAACCGCAGCTCACAGGATTTCCAAACAGCTTGTGCAACACAATCCAGACCCAGATTGATTAGATGCATGTCTGGATTTTGCAAGAGAGTAAATCTGATTCAGCTGCATAACCAGAGGAGTAAAAATGTGGACTGCATGTTTGAGGGTGTGTCAATTTTAAAAGTCTTACAAATGGAAAAAAAAACAATAACTGTTAATATCCTGTTTCCTGCAGGTGTGGAGAATGTGACGATCCAGCTGAACCTTGAGGCCGAGTTTCATTTCACACACCTTATCATGACCTTCAAGGTGCCCGGGCTCTTTTCACACAAAACACACACAAACACATAATTAATTGTGGTGTAGTATATTCATTTCCCCCAAACTCATGGCATGGAGTTAACCAGAGCCCCGGGCAGCTGCACTGGAGGAGTCTAGAAACCCGCTCTGGTCTCCTGGGAGCGATGGGAAGAGGGGAGGGAGGCGGAGGAGGGAATGTTCGCTGAAATCCTTGCTGGCCTCTCATCGTTGTCTCACGATCGGCTTAAACGGCGGCCAGCTGGAGTCATTCATGCCCTTCATCAGCTATGTGGATCTACATCATAGTTAAAACACTCTCAAGTACATGCATTCTTTTAGTTCCTTTATTTTTAGCTGCACAGAACGAGGAACCAACGACCAACAATCTTGCAAAAATTCACGTTGTTTAGATTATTTGTGCAGTTTATAATCTAAACATCTCTGAAATAGTATAGACAGAAAAAGTTCACATGCCAGTTTGAGATGTAAGCAGTTTGGCTTTCGTGATGCTGTTCCTTCGATTGCATCACATGAACAGTTTGATTAGCATGTGTGAGTCTGTATCAAAAGTAGCTGATAGTAGCTCCTCTTTTCATCATCATCTTCTTTGACTATGATGCCATACGCAGAGCTTTTGGGAGGTTAATTAGCTCTTGGACCTTGAGAAAAGATACCAGAGTGTTTGAATCTCTTCTTTTTCCAGGATTCCTTATGGAGTTGGAGTTTTTACAACTCTAACTTCACTAGATGAAAGTACTGAGGGCTATTTGGTCTTTTACAACAAAAAACAAGAGCTATATTGAGAATATACAAAGAAAAGTCACAGTTCTGTTACTACTATCACGTATTTTAATTTACCTAAGACTTGTTTTTATTCACTTACCTTCAGACGTTTCGTCCTGGTGCCATGATGATCGAGCGGTCCATGGATTTTGGAAAAACGTGGCAGGTTTATCGCTACTTTTCCCAAAATTGCGAGTCATCCTTCCCGGGAATTTCCACAGGACCCATGGTCAGAGTGGACGACATCATCTGTGACTCCCATTACTCAGACATCGAACCATCCACGGAGGGAGAGGTGAGCATCCCTCTAATTATTTTTTTTAGAACATAACTTATTTATTTATTTATCAGTTCTCTGGATGGGACTTTTTTTTTGTCGTAGGTGATATTTCGAGTGCTGGACCCTGCCTTTGAGATCGAGGATCCCTACAGCTTGAGGATACAGAGTAAGCTGCTAATTTTCAATTAAGAAAAAAAGGCTCAACTTTATCAGTTTTTAAAAACATGTTTTTTTTTAATGTGTTGCTGCCCCTTTCTGGATAAATCTCACATATTTTTTAGATTTATCCTGCAACCCCAGTGAAAAAATGACAACATTATATAATAGAAAATATATCAATTAAATTAGCAAACCAACATAAATGACTGCAGGAGTATTTACTCTATAATATTTAACACAAGGAAATTGATTAAACATGATAACAGAGTTTAAATTTAGAGAAAATCAGGAATAAATACAGAATCTATCCTTTTTCTGCCCATATCATCCACATACATGTAGAGATGCTCTTGAACCTGTAACATTCCCTCACAGCCACGCCTTCCTACTCTCCGCTTTTCTGCTCTACATCCTTGAGCTCATCTGTTCAACTACATGTATGGTTTCATACTGATCATTATTTGCGTTTTTTAAAGCTCAGTCAGCTGATTCCACAAACAACTTTCTGTTGTCATGTCAACTCATCACAGCAAAAGTTAAAAGTCGAATCAACATCAGAAAAACAAAAAGGCTGAACAGCATCTAAACTAGTGATGAAAAAAAAGATTCAGAAATCACGGCTCAGCTGAAAATTCTAAAATAACACTATTAAACCAGAGACACTAGGACATGTTATTGCCACATTATGGAATGTAACACATAACTTATTGAAATTAAAATATCAGATTTTTTTTACTGAATATTTATGCCATGTTATTAAGAGAAAAAACAGGGACAAAATATTACGGAAAAAAGATGAACGTCACTTTTTAACCAGGTAAATATAGATTGCATATTTTGTGGATTGGGCAAGAGTGGTAAACAACTTGCATATTTCTGTATGTTCAGTTTTTTTTCAAAGTTAAAGAGAATCGATTAAAAGAAAGTGCTTTGATAAAATTAACTTCCACAAAAGTGCATAAATATTTTCTTGACATTCAAAACCTGCAGAGCAGAGAAAAGACCACACTGACATGTAGTATTTAAACTGAATATCCTCGTGTGACGTTAAAGAGAAAAGTTCCTCACAGGAAGTGAGTTGACATAAGTTTGAGTGTCTTTTAGTTGTCGGTTTTCTACCCTGAAGTAGCCGCTGGGGTTAGAGGTGCGACAGGATGAGCGCTGCAAAGAATTTCACATGCGGAGGCAACTTGGACTTTGTACACTCACCCACTTCCAGGACGAGGCGCTCATCGTCTCATCCTGTGTGACATGCACATGCAGAGGACCCGAGTGAAGTCTGTGATGAACGCTGAGGGAGTTTGAAGAACCGCAGGAACATCAGCCAGATCTGAAACTATGCAGAAGACTTTTGTGACAAATCCCCTGCCTCATCTGTTGAAAAGACGGAGGTCTGGAGGATCCATATACAAGACACAGGGAAGCAGCAACAGACACAAATACACTTTTATTTTGGTATTTCCATGAAAAGTGGCATAAAACAACTTGTTCTGGGACAAAGAGCTAGACAGGAACACAAAAGTAGAGACTTGCAGGGGAAGGAGACAAAACAAGACAAAGGTACTGAGAAGACACAGGTGTGAACAGTGACAAAGAACATGAAAACTTGACTTAAAACAGGCTTTTAATCTAGAAGAGGAAGCAGAAAAACAAGAAATACAGACTTAAACAAATGGGAAAACGCAAGATACCCATGAGCATAAAAACTGCTATAATATCAATTAAGTGTATTTTTATTTTGTTCTTTCGTTCATTAAATAATTTGCCAAAATACAAGAATTTAAGGACCTTCTACAACAGCAGCATTAAAGCTAAAGAGGACTCCGTGAGTCGTGCTGTAAAATCACACTGATGGGATGTTTGATCAAGAGCTGACTCTAATTCCTGTTTCAATACATATTTCTGTTTAACCATTTCATTCACTTGTTGGTTTATTTACCTTTGTTATAGTGACATATGCTCTCAACAAAAAAAAACCAATCAGCCTCGCTTCATCTGTGATAGACATTTGAGGCGGGGTTTGGGGCCTTTTTTTTAGTTTTTAAATCTTACTGAATATAACTGATTTTCCGGTGCCGTCTGTGTGCAGACATGCTAAAGATCACCAACATCAGAGTGAAGTTCGTCAAGCTCCACACGCTGGGCGACAACCTGCTGGACTCCCGCGAAGAGGTGACGGAGAAGTACTACTACGCCCTCTACGACCTGGTCGTCCGGGGGAACTGCTTCTGCTACGGCCACGCCTCCGAGTGCGCCCCCATCGATGGAGAACCGAGTTCTGCTGAGGGCATGGTACATCCAACACATTTATTTGATCATTTCAGGAGCTCAGCTCAGAAGAAATACCTCTGTCCGGTTTGGTTTACATGTTTCATACTGATTTGTTTTCTTTTTCTCTTGAGGAATCAGTATAAGTATAAATTGATAATAGGCCTTAATAATACACTGCAAAAACTCAAAATCTTACCAGGAATATTTGTCTTATTTCTAGTTAAAATGTCTCATTTTTAGACAAGAGTCAAACAAGAGTCATTACCAGAAAAATAACTTATTTGACAATTTTCACTTGTTTCAAGTAAATGTTCACTTGAAAAAAGTAGAAAAATCTGGACAAGATTTATCTTCTCATTACAAGCAAAAAGATCTTGTTCCACTGGCAGATTTTTCTACTTATTTTAAGTGAAAATCCACTTGAAACAGGTGAAAATTGTTGTTTTTTTTCCAGTGATGAGTCTTGTTTTAAGTGTAATAAGATAAGATAAGATGTAAGATTTAAGATTTTTTTGTAATGATTGTTTGATGTAAGATTTTGATGTAAGATTTTTTTGACTAAAAATGAGACATTTTAACTAGAAAGACACATTTTCTTGTTCGATTTTGAGTTTTTGCAGTGTTTGTCATTTCAATATTTTAATTCACATTTTCAATTGACAAAAAGATTTAAATATATAAATTATTAACTTTTTTCCTTTTTTCATAGCAGCAAAACTCAGTTAATGCTAATGATGAACAACAACTTTTTATGTCACAAATAAACCAGATAATTTGGTCTTTTAGATTAACATCCATGCTTGAGACCATGGTTTTGATGTTTTGTAATGTGATATTGGGAAAAAAGAAGAACCCATTGATTTGGAATTTTTGGAATCGGTGTAAGTCAGGACTTATTTTTGTGCGCAGGTTCACGGTCGCTGCGTGTGCAACCACAACACGGAGGGACTGAACTGCGAGCATTGTCAGAGCTTTTACCACGACTTGCCTTGGAGACCTGCAGAAGGACGAAACACCCACTCCTGCAAGCGTAAGAACCCGGTCTGCCCTGCGGTTGAGCCAAACTCCTCCGTCCACAACACAACTGAAACAAGATCACAATGTCCTCTCTGTTTTAATAATCCCTGAACATCTGTACAAACTGAGCTCACTAGAACATTTCTCTATTGGAATTGACCTTCTCTTCTCAGAGTGCGAGTGTAACCATCACACCTCATCGTGTCACTTTGACCTCGCTGTATACATGTCGACCGGCAACGCCAGCGGAGGCGTTTGTGATGACTGCCAACACAACACGGTGGGCCGGCAGTGCGAGCAGTGTGCCCCTTTCTTCTACCAGCACCCCAACAGAGACCTGAGAGACCCCAGCATCTGCGAACGTACGTCCCGGCGTCAACCTCTGGGCCATGAAAATGTCTTCTAATTATTAACACCTTTGTTTAATCCCATGTTGTGGGAAAGCGTGTTTTCTTTCCCACAAACTCAGACCAGCACCATCTGGAGCTGCTCCCTCCAACTGTGTTAAACGCTTCTCATTGAAGCGGCTGAAAGTAGCTGCTGCTACTGCATGATCGTAATTACAGACAAAGTACAGGCTTCAAATGAAAATAGCAGAGTGAAATGAAAAACAGCAACCCCCTGTTTTAACCTTCACGAGACTCAGATAACACTCATAAAGAGCTGGCTGAACCAGCGATGCTACTTACATGGCATGCCTTTATTCTCCAAATCTGCCACATTATTGATTTATTTTTCTTGGTGATGACCTACAAAATGTTTTCAAAATTCTTTCTTTAATGAGATATTTAAACAAAACTGTTCAACAGATTGACATTCAATTTGTTTCATGTAATCCATCCATCCATCCATCATCCATTCAACCATCTCTCGTTCCATCCATCCATCCATTGATTTTTTGAGTTTCTTTACCATGAGACCTACATTTTTTAAATCTTTTCATCAAAAAACAACAATCTACTTTGTACATTTCCTGAAAAGTTGGGACATAAGTTGATGATCCCGATGCCTGATCCTCTTCTATTTTCAACATTCAGCGCAAACTTAAAAGAATATGATTTCTTCTATTTCCAGATCATCAATGCCATGTGCATGAATTTGGTTCAGATATATTGTTGCTGTGTTGTAACCAAAAATATTTGTTGAAAGTAAGCTTCGGTTTATCCATGTTCTTCACATTTGGTCGGGGATGCCTTTGATGTCTCTACAGCGTGCAACTGTGACCCGAACGGGTCTCAGCAGGGCGGCATGTGTGACCCCCGGACCGATGTGGCCAGAGGGCTGATCTCAGGTCAGTGTCGGTGCAAAGCCAACGTGGAGGGAGAGCGGTGCGACCACTGCAGACAGGGACACTACGGAGTGGGACAAGGCCCAGACGGCTGCCTGGGTAAGTCACAGCTACAGTTTGGTCATCCTTTACATCTTTATACGTATTCAATCTTTGATTTTTTGTGTATTATACAATGGAAACTTCAGGTTCAACTACAGGACTGTCTCAGAAAATTAGAATATTGTGATTTCTGTAATGCAATTACAAAAACAAAAATGTCATACATTCTGGATTCATTACAAATCAACTGAAATATTGCAAGCCTTTTATTATTTTAATATTGCTGATCATGGCTTACAGCTTAAGAAAACTCAAATATCCTATCTCAAAAAATTAAAATATTCTGGGAATTTTAATCTTAAAATGTAAACCATGATCAGCAATATTAAAATAATAAAAGGCTTGCAATATTTCAGTTGATTTGTAATTAATCCAGAATGTATGACATTTTTGTTTTTTTAATTGCATTACAGAAAATAAAGAACTTTATCACAATATTCTAATTTGACTGAGACACTCCTGTAGAGCTCTCTTAACTTGCTCCACTGACACCAACAGCAAATCCCTTTTTTAACCCCTTAAAGTACAAACTTTGTACTATTCTACTAATACTGTAATAGAAATCCCTGTATCACATGAATTACACCCCAAAAATCCAATTCTCAAGTGAAGACTTGGTTTAATTCTCAAGTTTAGATGGCCAGATTGAAGAAAGCAGGACCAGAGCACATACAAACCTGCAGAGTGTAGATAAGCATAAAAACAATGTGTTTTCATTGTGTCCTTGCGTGGCTCTGCAGCGTGTACCTGTAACCCGCTGGGAACGTTGCCGGGAGGAAACCCCTGCGACTCCAACTCAGGAAGATGCTACTGCAAACGGCTCGTGGACGGACACAACTGCGACCAGTGTCTGGTACGGCTCAAAACACGACCGTCAGACTGTTTGAACACTTCTCCCTCCGCTGGTGAATCATGCCTGTCTGTTTTTTGTCTTTTATTAAAACAGCCACAGCACTGGGGTCTGACGCATGACATGGACGGGTGCCGGCCATGTGACTGCGACCAGGGAGGGGCTGTTGACAATAAGTAGGTGTATTTTCTTACACTAAGAACATCTGCATTTGGTTTAGATGAAACACCTCCAGGATGTGTATATATCAGATCGTTTTTTGGCCCTCGGCCTTCCTGGCAACCTCAAACAACCGAGCAACCTTTTTCTTGACTTAGACTTTCCAATGAAAGCTTTGAGCGCCGTAGAAGGTTGTAGGAGTGATCACCAGATGTGTCCCATGCCCAAGTGTCTCAGGGAAAAACAAAACAGAGGAGGATCTGTCTTCTGTCATGCTTGTTAAAGGAATGAGCTGCTCCTCGCAGCATCAGATTGGTTTAAATAACTTGTTACCAGAGCTGGGTAGAGTAGCCAAAAATTGTACTCGAGTAAAAGTACTGTTACTTCAGAATAATATGACTCAAGTAGAAGTAAAAAGTAGTCATCCAAATAATTACTTGAGTAAAAGTAAAAAAGTATTTGGTGAAAAAACTACTCAAGTACTGAGTAACTGTTGAGTAACGTCTGATTTATTTTTTTAACACAACCATTCAAACAGACAAAAGTACAAAATAATAATCTTCAGGCAAATTAAATCAATAAAATAATAAAATAAATTAAAATTAATAAAAAATAAAAAATAGCTTAAATTAAAATAAGCTTAAAGTAAATTCAAATACCGGTAGTTAATAAATAATACAATAACAGAATAAAAAAATAAATTAAGCACAAGTAGCACAAAATTTCAAGCCTTTGTACTTCTTTTTCAACCAAGCAGAACTAGAACAAGCCCATGAACTCATAGAAACTCTGTGTGTGTGTGTGTGTGTTTGAGTCTGTGTAAATGTGACAAAACATGCAAAAACAAATATTTTTCCCAAAGATTCACCCAGTGATGTCATGAGATTGACGCGTACGTGGATAAAAGGAATAAAAGAAAAGTAACAGCTCAATGTAGCCTAATGTAGCGGAGTAACAGTAACAGTATCTTCTTCACAAATCTACTCAAGTAAAAGTAAAAAGTATAGTGATTAAAAACTACTCCTAAAAGTACAAAATTTCCCAAAACTTACTCAAGTAAATGTAACGGAGTAAATGTAACTCGTTACTACCCAACTCTGCTTGTTACCAACTGAAACATATTAACAACTGCTCTTGCTTATTTGCAGGTGGTGAATTTTTGTATTTTTTGCCAGACAGTTTATTATGAAATACTGCATGTCCATAAGCAGAAAAAAGAACATAATGTTTGTCGAATGACGAGCATATAAGTGACCATTCCCCACCTCTGTGTTCAGCTGTGACGCTCAGACAGGCCAGTGTACGTGCAGAGAGCACATGTTTGGACGCCGCTGCGATAAGGTGGAGTCCGGCTTCTACTTCATCGCTCTGGATCACTACATCTACGAAGCCGAGGACGCCAAGCACGGACCCGTGAGTGTCTGTCATGCCGTCACGTTCATCCAGTGTCCCTCACACATGTGGATCCCAGCACCAGGGGTGTGTTTGTGTTTCCTAGGGCGTGACAGTGGTGCAGAGGCCTTATCCTCTGGACCGAAGCCCCACGTGGACTGGGATGGGCTTCGTTAATGTGCCGGAAGGAGCGTATCTGGAGTTCAACGTCAACGACGTCCCGGAGTCCATGGATTATAACATTCTGATACGCTATGAGCCGCAGGTAACAGATAGTAGAGATAGTTAACAGAGGTGTAAAGTAACAAAGTACAAATACTTCGTTACCTTACTTAAGTAGAAATTTTGGTTATCTATACTTCACTGGAGTAATTATTTTTCAGACGACTTTTTACTTTTACTCCTTACATTTTCACGCAATTATCTGTACTTTTTACTTTTACATTTTCATGCAATTATCTGTACTTTTTACTCCTTACATTTTAAAAACAGCCTTGTTACTTTATTTCATTTTGGCCTTTAAAAAAAAACTATTCAGTTAAATTGCTCCATCCGGATAGAGTGAATTTGGTTGTGGTTGTTTCAGATGTTCTTGTCCAGTTTTGTTCTTACATCCGTTCCCTCAGATTCCTGCAACTAAACTTGGATGTACATTCCAATAAAGGTTAGGATAAATGATAACATGCCTCTGAAGTTTGACTTTTTGCACCATTACAATACTTATAGGCAACTAGTCATCATATCTCCTGCTCTCTGAAACACATGTTAATGCTCAATAGTACACATATATGGTTCTTTAATATATTTGCATTATACTAAGATACATTCATTTTCAATGGCTTTTGTCCTTAATGGCTTTTTTCCCCCTTACATTACTTTTACTTTTATACTTTAAGTAGTTTTGAAACCAGTACTTTTATACTTTTACTTGAGTAAAAAACTTGAGTTGATACTTCAACTTCTACAGGAGTATTTTTAAACTCTAGTATCTATACTTCTACCTGAGTAATGAATGTGAATACTTTTGACAACTCTGATAGTTAACCATAATGATCTCTGAAACTAAATAAATATGCACAAAGTGACGTATCACATTTTTGTCGATAAATATGCTTAAAAGTAAGAACAATTTAGAAACGGCGTATTCCTGCTTGTGTGTGTGGACAGCTGCCGCAGCAGTGGGAGCAGGTGAACATGCGCGTGGAGCGGCCCGTCTTCCAGCCTCCAAGCCACTTCGGTCACTGCAGCAACTCCATCCAGAGCGGGGATGACCAGAGCATCTCTCTTCCACCTGGATCCAGGTGAAACGCTGGTTTACGCTGCTCCGTGCACCGCTTTTTATTTATCCTTTATTTATCCAGGAAAGTCCCATTGAGATACAATATCTCTTCTGCCAGGGAGTCCTGGTCAAGATGGCAGCAGAACAATAAATTCAGTTTCATATAAAAGAAAATACATACAGGACAAGTAACTTTACAAAAAAAATAAAAACATATCAAAACAAGAAACAAACAAACATAAAACATACAAGGATCAGAAAGCTAAAAAGAATTCATGACAAAGAATGACACTTGATTAAAAACAATGACATTGTTCTGTGAAAAATGATTTTAGCATATGTTTGAACATGTTAAGAGAAGGTAAATATTTCAAGTTGAGTATGTGTTGTAGCTCATTCCAAGCTTGCGGTGCATAAAAGGAAAAGGCTGATTTACCAACTCTGTTCAAGTGCTTGGGACCATGAGGAGAATTTTCTCTGATTATCTAGTGTTATAGCTACTAGAGTAATATTTTAATAAATTGGATACGTACAGAGGTAGTTTACCCAGTAATGCTTTTGCAATAAATATTAACATATGTGATTTTCTCCTTAGACTCAGTGAAGTCCATTCAACCATTTGATACAAATTACAATGATGTGTACGTGCACTTGAACCAGTTACAAACCGCAAGGCAGCATGATAGACTACATCCAGTTTTTTCAAAAGAAATGAAAATGCATGCATGTAAATTACATCACCATAGTCTAATACTGACAAAAAGGTACTTTGTACCAATCTTTTGGGTGAACCTTCAGAGCAAACCCCTGACCCAGCTGCTGTGTTTCAGACACGTGATGCTGGTGACGCCGGTGTGCTTCGAGAAGGGCCTGAACTACACCGTCCGACTCACTCTGCCGCTGTACTCGTCTGACAGCCACATCCAGAGTCCGTACACACTCATCGACTCGGTACGTTTATGTTGAGATGCTATTGTCCTGGGTGAAACTCCAGCAAGTCTCCCAACATGGTTGATGCAGGAAAACTCTTTCTAAAATGCTGAGCGTCACTACTGAATCCATCCTGTGGTTCTTCGTAGTTGGTGCTGATGCCCCGAGTCAGAGAGATGGACATGTTTCATGGGCTGGAAGGTGAAGAAGCTTGGGATACCTTCCAGCGCTACCGATGTCTGGAGAGCAGCCAGAGCGTCGTCAAAAGCCCCATGACCGACATCTGCAACGACTACATCTTCAGCGTCTCTGCCCTGCTGCACCAAGGAGCCATGGGTACATTTAACACATTTTCCCTAATTTCCAAGGAAAGCTTCCATCTTGCCAGGGATCTTGAAAGTTTCTTTGATTTTGTGTCACATCCCCTGAAGTCTTTCATGTATTTAATGGTGCCCTTTTTGGATGTTGGGAATTCTTTGATACCCAAAAGAATGTGTGGTTCAGTGATTCATCATGTCTTTGGAGGACAGTTTGAATTTTAAAATACCAATAAAGCTGCAAACAGTGATGAACGGGCCCTCGCACGTGCAATTCTCACCAATAAAGGTCAAGGAGTCAAAACTAAGTCCGATGACACCACCCACGAGTCTTTATGTCAAACCATTCAAAAGTTATTGCTGAAAATAGGAACTATCACATGTCGACCAATCAGAAGAAGGAGTGGGGCTAATTTGCACCAATTAAGGTGAAGAAGTCAAAACCGATTCCAATGACACCACCCACCACTCTCTATGTCAAACCATTCAAAAGTTATGGCGGAAAGTAGGAACTATCAAATATGGACCAACCAGATGAAGGGGGGGCGCGCTTTTTGGCATCTAGCGTCGCCACGGTAACACTTTTGACTGAGAAAAGTAATGTGTTTCTTCGCAGGATTGACATTTTGATGTATAACACGGGTGCACGTTACGGTTCGGGCCACATTAACGGCCGAAGGAATGGCATGAATTGCGCCAAAATTACACAGTTAATTCAAAATGGCTGACTTCCTGTTCGGTTTTGGCCATGGCGCCAAGAGACTTTTCTTTAAGTTGTGACATGATACAGGTGTGTAGCGATTTTCGTGCATGTACGTCAAACCGTATTGTCGGGCTTGAGTCACAAAGTTTTCCGGGGGCACTGTTGAGCCATTAGGCCACGCCCATTAATGCAAACCATTAAATATCAAATTTTTCTTGCGTCTTGAGCATTTTATTGTCTGTGTAAGAAATGTTTATGAAGAGGTAACTCCTCATGCCCCCCTACCTTTTTCCCTCTGCTCTCCCAGCATGCCACTGTGACCCTCAGGGTTCCCTCAGCAGCCTCTGCGACCCAAGTGGTGGACAGTGCAGATGTCGACCCAACGTCGTGGGCAGGAACTGCGACCACTGTGCTCCGGCCACGTTCCTGTTCAGCCCCGCCGGATGCACACGTGAGTGCCGGGAACTACAGCAGGTTGTTTTCTATGATCTTATGGGGAAAATCATTGTCTCCTTTATTCCTAATTTCACCCACAGCCTGCAATTGTGACCCTCTGGGCTCGGTCCACGCCTTCTGCCACGAGGCCACCGGCCAGTGCGAGTGCTCCTCGGGAGTTCTGGGTCGCCAGTGCACCCACTGCCGGCCCGGGTTCTGGGGCTTCCCTCAGTGCCGACCGTGCCACTGCAACGGCCACAGCGAGTACTGCCACCCTCAGACCGGGGAGTGTCAGGGCTGCAGGGATTACACCACAGGACAGCACTGTGAGAGGTACGACGGGGCAACGTGACGGCGGGGAGAGATCACTACATTAGTACCTGACTGAATCGTCAGAAATGGGAAAAGATGCAGGGTCCTCCAATTCTAATGAAAC
Source organism: Cololabis saira (assembly GCF_033807715.1). Taxonomy (NCBI): domain Eukaryota; kingdom Metazoa; phylum Chordata; class Actinopteri; order Beloniformes; family Belonidae; genus Cololabis; species Cololabis saira. The sequence goes on along the minus strand of NC_084609.1, from coordinate 13,886,174 downwards.
CTGGTGTTCTGGATACCTCAGACCTGGTGAAACCCTCCCAAACTTAAACTGCCAAAAACATTGCATTTGACAGTTGCAGGCTATTGATGAGGACCTAATTTAATGGTACAAGTTTATTTGTATTGCAAACTTCAACAACAAGGTGATTCACAGTGCTTTACAGACATTTAAACATAAATAAAAAGCATGATTTAAAATGTATAACAAAAAAGAAACAAGAAAAATAGATTTTTACAAAAACATGAAAAAATAAATAAAAAGCATGATTTTAAAAATGTAAGCAAAAACGAATAGATACAAATCAGATAAAAATCAGTAGGTAAAATATGATCACATTTCTAAACAAGTTTAAAAGTAAACTGGACTTAAATACACTGAGTGTTTCACATGATCTGAGGCTTTCTGGGAGTTTGTTTGTTGGGAGTTTGACATTTGGCACATAGAAGCTTGTAGCACCCTATAATGTAATAATTTCCTGAAAATGTAATAACGCCTGAAAATGTAATAAAATTTGCACTTAACTCAATTGAAAATGTAATAAAACCCAATAATGTAATAACTTCACCAATAATGTAATAAAATATCCTGACGGATATTGTAAAAACATTTTTACAAATTTATTATACAAAAATGTATTACATGGTACTCAAAGTCTGCAATTTAACCCAATAGTCATTCTGGTGTTTTAAATCCAGTGTATATAACGTTCTTAGATTCTTAAAACACAAAATGAAGAACTCTGGACTGAAAATGAACGTAGCCTTTATATTACATTATCTGTCAAGTATTACATTATCAGTTTTGAAGAAAAAGACCCACCTAAAAATGTAATAAATTCCCAATAATGTAATAAGGTATTACATTATCGGTAAAAATGTTATTACAATATCAGTTAGGATATTTTATTACATTATTGGTGAAGTTTACATGATTGGATTTTATTACATTTTCGAATGAGTTAAGTGCAAATTTTATTACATTTTCAGGAAGTTATTACATTATAGGGTGCTACAAAGCTGAATGCAGCTTCTCCATGTCTGGTTCTGACTCTGGGAACTGATAAAAAACAGATCCAGACGACATGAGGGGCCTGGAAGGTTCATACCGGGTCAGGAGGTCACTCATGTAGTTTGTGCCTGGACTAGGACGTTAGATGCAGTTCAGACATTACCTTTTCCTTTACTTCCAGGTGTCTCGGCGGTTACCATGGTAACCCCGAGCTGGGCTCAGGTGGCCGCTGTCGCCCTTGCATGTGTCCGGACGGCCCGCGAAGCGGCAGGCAGTTTTCAGACAGCTGTTACGTCTTACCCCACACCAACGAGCTGGTGTGTGTGTGCAGCCCCGGCTACAAAGGTGTGTTTCTACGTTAACGCTCTGCAGCGCACTCTTCAAACCCAAACAACACCTCCACTCTCCTGTAATTATAATGTTGCCTTCCTCCTTTAAACCGATGATGGAAAAATGTTACGCTGTCACATTGGTTTGTGGATGCTCCTCATTACAGGCGCCAGGTGTGAGGAGTGCGCCCCGGGCCATTATGGAAACCCACTGGTTCCTGGAGGTCAATGCATGCCCTGCCAGTGCAACAACAACATCAACATGCACGACCCCGAGTCCTGCGACGCTCGCACGGGGGCCTGTGTTAAATGCCTGCACTACACCCAGGGCTACGCATGCCAGAGCTGCAAACCGGGTTACTACGGCAACGCTGCCACACAGAGCTGCAGGAGTGAGTATGGTTACATGAAGATGAGTCATCCTGAATGGTACAACTTTATTAAGGTGTGTAATTATTAAATTGAATGTTGTCCTTCCTGCAGAGTGCGTGTGTTTCCCCGCGGGAACGGCGCCTCACGCCTGCTCGTCCCCCACCGAGTGTCAGTGCGACCAGCGCAGCGGGCTGTGTCCCTGCCAGCCCAACGTGGTGGGCCAGAGCTGTGACCGCTGCGCTCCCGACACCTGGGATATCGCCAGCGGCTCGGGCTGCCGGCGCTGCGACTGCGACCCCGTCCACTCCCTCGGGTCCTCTTGCGATGAGGTGGGTCAGATGCTGGAGCCAAAACCAAACCCAAGCAGTGATTGTAACCAGTACTCGAGTTGTAAAAAAGAATCAGGGGGGATGGTGGATTTTATCATATGGGGACAGATAATTTGTGCTGATTACAAATAATATAATATATTACAAATAATAGCACTGACACCTGCAGAAATACTGCAGGAATGACATAGTAAGTTAATGCAAGCTTTAAATATCCACTGGGCTTACATCTAATACATCAAAACACAACAATAAAAAACTGTTATCTGAACTTATCAATATGACTCTGTCCTTCACAGGTTAAGTAAAATCGATCACTGCAAAAACTCAAAATCTTAACAAGAATATTTGTCTTATTTCTAGTTAAAATGTCTCATTTTAGTAAAAAAATCTCATTACACTTAAAACAAGACTCATCACTGGAAAAAACAACAATTTTCACCTGTTTCAAGTAGATTTTCACTTGTAATCAGTAGAAAAATCTGCCAGTGGAAAAATAATTTTTTGCTTGTAATAAGAAGATAAATCTTGTGCCACTGGCAGATTTTTCTACTTATTTCAAGTGAAAATTTACTTGAAACAGGTGAAAATGGTCAAATAAGTTATTTTTCTGGTGATGACTCTAAATGTTTAAAAAGCAGTAAAACCACATTCATTGATGAAATGACATAAGGCATGGAAAGGGGGGATGGCAGTTTTACAGGGGGGTGATTTTGACCGTTTTTATTTCAGGGGGGATGCCATCTCCCCTCACCCCCCCTCAACTCGAGTACTGATCATAACACTCTGACAGGATCAAAAGGAATAAATTACTGTGTTATCAGGATCTTTAAAAATGAGGATATACTGACATATCAGGAGGTAGAGGCATCAGGCATGCGTATATCACAACAAATAAAACCAGAAGCAGGCTTGGTGCTTACCCCTGGCTTTTTTCATCATGCTTTCGTGGGTTTTCTCTAAATATTTAGGTTTTGTTTAACACTCAAAAAGCCTGTTTGGAAGGCTGGCTGACGCTTATAAACCACCCATCGAAGGGCCTGTGACCATGTTTGTTCAACTGTATGTGGCCCAGACATGGGCTGGTGACCTGTCCTGGGAATAAACTCCAGCAGTGTCCCTGCCACCCTGAACTGGAAGATACAGATAACGGATGGGTGGAAGAAGAAGAAACCAGCTGCTTTAAATCCCTTCATCGTTTTCTGGACTGATACGGCAGCTGCTCCAGTTTACTGTCCGCCTACAAGATGTCTGACTAAAGAGAACCGCTAAATCTTGTCCCATTAAGCTGTTGTTGCCAGAGTTTTCCAGGACGGGAACACCATGCTCCCTGCAAGCCGAGCAGCAGCGCTGTGACTAACTTGGCTAATCACAGGGGCTTGTGTTTGTGCAATCCTTTTACTATAAAGACTCCAGCTGTTTGGGAATTGCTTCTTCCCCCAGTTTTCCCGCCACTGTGTTTTACTCAGACACACAAACGTGCATGCAAACAAGCGAACAATGCACACACATAAACACACATTTGGGTTTCTGTGTTTACTGGCTGCTCTCCATCAGAGGAAGGAAGGACTCACAATACACTGCAGGATAACTGAACACACATTTTTCCACCCAAAGAAGCTGCCGACTACAAAGCTCTATTGTGTCTGCGTGTGAAACAAAAGCCTCAAGACATGTAGGAAGACGTCTGGTGGCGCTACAACTTCTTCCTGCTTACGTAACAAGTGTAAAAAAATGATCTTGACCCGACTCTTGTTGCTGCTCTCGCTGCAGGCGACAGGACAGTGTGTGTGCAGACCAGGTTTCGGTGGCAGGACCTGCCGTGAGTGCAAGGAGCTTTTCTGGGGGGATCCAGAGGTCAAATGCCACGGTAAGAGTTCATCTTTCATCACAAGCATTTACCACACCCCTGGGAATCTTTCTGACAGGCTCTATAAGTCAGCAATTTCTTGAAAAGTAATTAAATAGCAATTAAATAAATACATATCATGCCTTAACCTTCCTGCATCTTTCAGTTTTCTGGCTGACAAGATTATTGTTACTCTCGTTAATACTCCTTTCAACCACAGCTTCCAGCAAAAAGCATTAAAAAAAGCTCCAGTTCAACAATTTAGTGATTAGAAACACAATACAAAAGTTCTTTAGTATCAACTTAAAGAAGCTTGGTTGTTTTTTTCTATGCTTTCTTAGCTGTTACAACTGTGGAAAAGTAAATGGATGTTTTGTAAGACTCCATGGTGTGAAAATAATGTGCTCAATGTGAAAACAACCTTACGCATCAGCCTTTCTTTATTCTGGGTCCAATTCTGGCTCAAAACAGCCGCTTGTACAGCCATAAATCTGTCCTCAGAATTTGTTGTTACTGTGTGAAAATCTGCTGCTGGGCAGTTGTTAACTTCCCAGTTTATGAATCTTAAATTTTATAAAGACGAGTCTTAAAGGCAACCGTGCACGCTCACACCCACTACCCCGGTTAGCCCGGCATAACCTGGGGAAAATAAACAACCCATGCAGGCACAAGGAGAACATGAAACCCACAGCTGGAAGCTCCAGCTAATATTTGAACTCCAAAACTAACACATTATAATATGAACTATATCTAAAAACATCATTTGGCATCATGTCTGTGCTGCCCTCAAGTGGCTCTTAAATAACAATTTTACAATTATAACTCATGAAGTCCCAGTTTTATAGATTATTTTATTTGAAATTAGTGAAGTTCGGTCTTCTTATGGACAGAATACATTAACAGCGTGAATGTTATTTAAACACACACTCAGAAACTTGCCATTGTTGTTGCATAAAAAGACTCCACTTGCCATTGTTTCATAGGTTTAACATATAAAATCAATTTTCCTAAAGAGAGAAAAGCGAGATGAGTTAAAGTTTCATGGTCATTTTCACTTCACATCAGTATTCTGGAGTCTCTTTACCGACATACTTCCTGATTACATATTTTTTTCTTTTAAAGTAATAAGATCTTTTTTACCGGTTTGTCTACTGTGTGTATGAATGCCATTACATTTAGGCAGAGCTGGATAGAGGAGCCAAAAATTGTACTCAAGTAAAAGTACTGTTACTTCAGAATAATATGACTCAAGCAGAAGTAAAAAGTAGTCATCCAAATAATTACTTGAGTAAAAGTAAAAAAGTACTTGGTGAAAAAACTACTCAAGTACTGAGTAATTGTTGAGTAACGTCTGATTTATTTTTTAACACAACCATTCAAACAGACAAAAGTACAAAATAATCATATTCAGGCTAATTAAATCAATAAAATAAATACAAAATAGCTTAAATTACAATAATCTTAAAGTAAATTCAAGTACTTTAATAAATAATAAAATAATAACAGAATAAAAAAATAAATTAAGCACAAGTGGTACAAAATTTCAAGCCTTTGTACTTGTCTTTTTTAACCAGGCAGAACTAGAACAAGCCCATGAACTCATAGAAACTCTGTGTGTGTTTGAGTCTGTCTAAATGTGACAAAACATGCAAAAACAAACATTTTTCCCAAAGAATAACTCAGTGATGTCATGAGATTGACGCGTACGTGGATAAAAGGGATAAAAGAAAAGTAACAACGTGGCCTAATGTAGCGGAGTAAGAGTAACAGTTTCTTCTTCACAAATCTACTCAAGTAAAAGTAAAAGTATAGTGATTCAAAACTACTCCTAAAAGTACAAAATGTCCCAAAACTTAAATGTAACTCGTTACTACCCACCTTTGCATTTAGGGAAGAAATAACTGTGGCTTTCGGGTGATTTCTATATGACTTGGGGGGGGGGCTGGATCTTGGCATCACTCTGAAACCTCAAAGAAATTGTAATGTCCACCTGGTGGAACTAATAACTTGCATCTCACAGTAGCCGGCCCACCCTCAGAGCAGGGAGAGGCAGCGGGGAGGATCCACATCCCCTCCCACTCCTGCCAGAGCGGGAGGGAATCTGGGAATGGCCCGATTCCCTGTTCATGGGAACCAGATGTTCCATGCTCCAAGACTCCCAGGCATCCCGCTGTCGTCATGGACCGACACCCAGAGGTCCCAGGATTCCTAAATCACTCCAGCTGCGTTCCTTCGTGCTCTGCTAAGCTGGTGAAACCAGCTGTTCATCACTTCCTATCTGCACAGATGAGGCATTAATCCAGCCGTCCTCTCGGGAAAAGCTGCGGCCACCGCAGTGAGAAACGATCAGGACAGATGCTGCATGTTGTCAAAGTATCATAGATATATGGAGTTGGTTCTGAGGAGCAGATTTCTATGTCTGCAGTTTTAAACTCTTATCTTCTTAGCATCTTTGTGCATGTACTCCACAAAGATGTGCAAACTTTAGTATCATTAGTTGTCATGTGATTTTCTCAGTTATGAGCCCATAATCACCATAATGTGTTTCACCATGAGAGAAATAAAACTTTTAACATGACCTATTATGCCATAAATTGTGCACATAAATCCAGCGTTACTGAGGGTGGAAACCTGCAGAACTTTACATTCTTTGTGCCTGCATTACAAGCCTCCTTCTTCTTCTCAGGGGAGGAAGCGAGGAAGTCCTGTTGTTTGTTTTTCTGTGCCGTGACCCAAACATGAAGGCTCAGCTGAACCTTGAGGGTCATGCTCATGAGTCATGTCTGAGTTTATTTATCCTCTGTGAAGGAGTTCGGATGGGTTTTCAATGTTAAATGTTAAATAAATCCCCTGCAAAAACACAAACACTTAAAGATATCACAGACTTGAAATGAAATGAAATGAAAGTTTCATTTTTACTATTTTACTTTTGTGACTCGAGCACAAACAAAAACTTGAAGAAAGCATCAGATCAGCAATTCCTCCAGATGTTATATTAGAAAAATTAGCCTATGACTTTTGTAGACGAGCCAAAATAGTAAAAATTGAACAAAAAAATACATTTGTGTGGACTGTTTTCCTTCAAGATTACTTCATTTTACTTTGGCAAAGGCATGAGGTGAAAAGCACAAGACACAATGAGATTATCTGCTCATTTCATTAGTTTTTGGGGGGGGGATTACAAAACCTTATGGTTCAAATTAAAGTTACATAACACAGTTTCTATGATATGGACACTAATAAAACAAAGAAAGGGAAGCAGCTGTCCGGTTATGTAAAAGCCAAAGTAAAGTAGAACCCATTTAAACATGTTTAAGCTCATTATTGTTTCAGTTTTCATTACATGCACTGTGTACAGAGGTGTCAAAAGTATTCACATTCATTACTCAGGTAGAAGTATAGATACTAGAGTTTAAAAATACTCCTGTAGAAGTTGAAGTATCAACTCAAGTTTTTTACTCAAGTAAAAGTATAAAAGTACTGGTTTCAAAACTACTTAAAGTATAAAAGTAAAAGTAATGTAAGGGGGAAAAAAGCCATTAAGGTCAAAAGCCATTGAAAATGAATGCATCTTAGTATAATGCAAATATATTAAAGAACCATATATGTGTACTATTGAGCATTAACATGTGTTTCAGAGAGCAGCAGATATGATGACTAGTTGCCTATAAGTATTGTAATGGTGCAAAAAGTCAAACTTCAGAGGCATGTTATCATTTATCCTAACCTGTATTGGAATGTACATCCAAGTTTAGTTGCAGGAATCTGAAGGAACGGATGTAAGAACAAAACTGGACAAGAACATCTGAAACAACCACAACCAAATTCACAATTTAACTGGATAGTTTTTTTTTAAAGGCCGAAATGAAATAGAGTAACGGGGCTGTTTTTAAAATGTAAGGAGTAAAAAGTACAGATAATTGCGTGAAAATGTAAGGAGTAAAAGTAAAAAGTCGTCTGAAAAAGAATTACTCCAGTGAAGTATAGATAACCAAAATTTCTACTTAAGTAAGGTAACAAAGTATTTGTACTTCGTTACTTGACACCTCTGACTGTGTATTTCCAGCCTGTGACTGCGACCGGCGGGGAATCTCCAGCGACCAGTGTCACCGCGCCACCGGCCAGTGTACCTGCGTGGAGGGAGCGTCGGGCCCGCGCTGCGACCAGTGTGCCCGGGGCTACGAGGGAACGTTCCCGGCCTGTCAACCCTGCCACCAGTGCTTTGCAGTGTGGGACACCGTGGTGGGCGAGCTCACCAATCAGAGCCGGCGTCTGGAGAGGCAAGTGACTGAACTTCTGACCAGCGGGGTGACGGCCCCCTATAAGGAGTTGGTCGTCTCTCTGGAGAGAAACGCCAAGGCTGTCAGGGAAATCGTGGAGAACAAGACCGCAACAGTAAAGCTGGAGCAAATCCAAGATCTGATGCATCAGATAACGTACGTATCCAAGACAAACACGAGGTCCGTTCAGCATCGCTGCGGTTTTCATTACTGTCTTGTTGTGTTCTCAGTGGTTTGATGTCCTACGTCAGTGGAAAGCTAAACACAACCGAAGAGGGCTTGACGCTTCTCCATTACGCCAGCAACACCACAGGGGAAAACGTAGATACTCTGATTAATGAGGCGAACCATCTGGAGAGAAAGGTCCAGGAGCTGAGACAGGAGGTGCATAATGCCAAAAATGCCAACATCTACGGTGAGAAAATAAACCTCTGTGGTCAAATGGTTCCAGTGGTTGGTTATGGTTCCAGTTGTTAGGAAAAATTTTTATTTTTATTTTTTAATCTTTGTTTATTAAGATTTTCAATTTTTCATAAAGACAGGTAGAAAAAACAAAGACAAAAAACAACATTATGGTCATCATCTAGGTCAGGGGTCGGCAACCCAAAATGTTGAAAGAGCCATATTGGACCAAAAACACAAAAAACAAATATGTCTGGAGCCGCAAAAAATGAAAAGTCTTGTATAAGCCTTAGAATGAAGGGAACACATGCTGCATGTATCTATATTAGTTATAACTGGGGGAAGATTTTTTTTTCATTATGCACTTGGAGAAAAAAGTTGAAATGTCGAGATTAATGTTGAAATACAATCTCGAGAAAAAAGTCGAAATGTAGAGAAAAAAGTCGAAATGTCAAGAAAGAAGTCAGAATGTCGAGATTAATGTTGAAGTACAATCTCGAGAAAAAAGTCGAAATGTCGAGAAAAAAGTCGAAATGTTGAGAAAAAAGTCAAAATGTCGAGAAAAAAGTCAAAATTTGGAGAAAAAAGTCAAAATTTCGAGATTAATGTTGAAGTACAATCTCAAAAAAAAAGTCGAAATGTAGAAAAAAAAGTCGAAATGTCGAGAAAAAAGTCAAAAATTCGAGAAAAAAGTTGAAATTTTGAGATTAAAAAGGAAAGGAAAAGGGAAGAAAAAAAGAGAAAAAAGAAGAAAAAAAAGAAAAAGAGAAGAAAGAAGAAAAAGAAGAAAAAAAGGAAAACAAAGGTCAAACATTTTTTGAAAAAGCTCCAGGGAGCTACTACGCGGTGCTCTAGAGCCCCAATCTAGGTAGAGGTAGAACATACATGAACTATAATATAAAACATGGTATGTACAATAAATTAAGTGATTCCCCTAGCAAAATGTAAAGTCAGAGCAAAGAGTATGATAACGACAACAAAACAAATTAAAGCTGCAAGCAGCGATGAACGGGCCCTCGCACTCACGGCCACCGCCCCCATAAGCATATCAGAAACGATACCAACCACGACTTCCTATGTCAACCCATTCAAAAGTTATAGCAGAAAAAAGGGACAACCAATCAGAAGAAGGGGCGGGGCTAGTTCAGGCCAATGAAGGTCAAGGACTCATTACAGAGTCCCATGACACCACCCACGACTCTTTATGCCAAACCATTCAAAAGTTATGGCAGAGAAAAGTATTCTAGGGGGCGCTGTTAAGCCTGTAGGCCACGCCCATTAATGCAAACCATGAAATATCAAATTTATCGCCAAGCCTGGCTTGCATGTACAATTTGGTTACTTTTGGAGAACTATCAAATATGGACCAATCAGATGAAGGGGACGCGCGCTTTTTCGCGTCTAGCGTTGCCACGGTAACACTTTTGAAGGAGAAAAGTAATGCGCGTAGTCGCAAGATGAAGACGCACATTTTGAAGTATGACACACCTGGGTGCACGTTACGGTTCGGGCCGTATTAATTGTCGAAGGAATGGCATAAATTGCGCCAAAATTACACAATAAATTAAAAATGGCTGACTTCCTGTTCGGTTTCGGCCATGGCGCCAAGAGACTTTTCTTTAAGTTGCAACATGATGCAAGTGTGTACTGATTTTCATGCATGTACGTCAAACCATATTGTGGGGCTTGAGGCACAAAGTTTTCCGGGGGGCGCTGTTGAGCCATTTTGCCACGCCCATTAATGTAAACCATAAAATATCAAATTTATCGCCAGGCCTGCCTTGCATGCAAAATTTGGTGACTTTTGGGGAACTATCAAATATGGACCAATCAGATGAAGGGGGGCGCGCTTTTTGCCGTCTAGCGTCGCCACGTTAACACTTTTGAAAGAGAAAAGTAATGCGCGTAGTCGCAGGATAGAGACGCACATTTTGATGTATAACACACCTTGGTGCACGTTACGGTTCGGGCCGTATTAATTCTCGAAGGAATGGCTCATATTGCTCCAAAATTATGCGATTAATTCAGAATGTTTAAAATGGCCGACTTCCTGTTCGGTTTCGGCCATGGCGCCAAGAGACTTTTCTTTAAGTTGCGACATGATACAGGTGTGTACCGATTTTCGTTCATGTACGTCACACCGTATTCTGGGGCTTGAGGCGCAAAGTTTTTTCGGTCTGAACAGACCAGATGAAGAGTGGGCGCGCTTTTTGGCGTCTAGCGTCGCCACGGTAACGCTTTTGAAAGAGAAAAGTAATGCGTGTTGTCGCAGGATGGAGACGCACATTTTGATGTATAACACACTTGGGGGCACGTTACGGTTCGGGCCGTATTAACTGCCGAAGGAATGGCATAAATTGCGCCAAAGTGACACGATTAATTCAAAATGGCTGACTTCCTGTTCGGTTTCGGCCATGTCGCTAAGAGACTTTTCTTTAAGTTGTGTACTGATACAGGTGTGTAGCGATTTTCGTGCATGTACGTCAAACCGTATTGTGGGGCTTGAGTCACAAAGTTTTCCCGGGGGCGCTGTTGAGCCATTTTGCCACGCCCATTAATGTAAACCATTAAATATCAAATTTTTCGGCAGGCCTGACTTGCATGCAAAATTTGGTGACTTTTTGGGCACGTTTAGGGGGGCAAAAAGGCCTTCCTTTTGTCAGAAGAAAAAGAAAAAGAAAAAAAATTCCTACAGATACAATAGGGCCTTCGCACTGAAGGTGCTCGGGCCCTAACAAGAAAAAAAAGAAAAGACAATACTAATAACAAGCAGGCACTTTCACAAATGACACGTGGAGATCAGAAGAAATTAAGCATGGTGGGTTTTTTTAATTGGTAGGCAGGATTCAATGATTATGGGAATGCAGACAATTAGATATTATCTTTAATGTGTTTCAGGAAAGGATTTCACAATTTAGAAAAGGTTTTAGCAGAGCCTCTCATGGAATGCTTTATTGTTTAGAAGATTTTTATTCAAGATTTCTGTTAAATTTTATTGGTGGTGCTTCATTACTTTATTTCTGTCCATCAGCCAGGTTTCACTGCATGATACTGAATGAGACTGAAATTCCCCGTTTTCCTCTAATAAATAACCAGATTCCCACATTTTGCCATTTGCAGGTGCCATGAACACCATTTCTACAGCGCACATGGAGTCCAGTAACGCAGAGTTCCGCTGCAAAGCCTCCACCAGCGATCCTGGCAACACGGTGGAGCAGTCCGCCGCCATGAGGAAAGCCACCGAGGACAAACTGAGCGGAAGTCAGAAGGAGTTCGACAGAAAGAATCAAAGAAACACACAGAAGCTGGACAAGCTGTCCAAAGAGCTTGATAAATCTGACCTGTCTTCACTCAACGAGAAGGTGAGAAACACTGGAGGTCTGAATAGTGCCCCAGAAAAACAAATGGGTTATTTGTATCCTTGTTGACGGTCATTTGGTCATTTACTTTATATTTTGGTTCTGTAGATATGTGGCAGTGCAGCCAAGGGTGAGGACTGCTCCCCGTGTGGCGGTCTGGGCTGTGGGGGGGATGAGGGGCCTCAGTGTGGAGGAGAGGGCTGCGGTGGCCTGGTCACAACCTCTCAGGAAGCTCTGCAGTCTGCCAAGAACCTGGACCAGCAAATCCAAGACGCTATGCAGGAGGTGGACAAACTGTCCAGGATGGTGAGTGAACGTTGTCTTAGGCCCAATCCCAATACACCCCCTACTTTCTTTCACTAGCCCTACTTTCTACCACTAGCCCTCCCTCACTATCACTACCCCTAAAAAAGAAGCCACAGATTTTAGGGCACTTGAAATCTTCCCAGGGGCCTGTCCCAATACTCCCACTACTTTCAGCACCACCCCTAAAATCAGGAAGGTGAGAGCCAAAAGCTGTTTTAATTTCAGCTGTAGCGCTGTTAATATGCCACTTTATTAAGTTTTAATATTTTTTCAGGCGTAAAAGTAACCGTTAAGATCCCCAACCTGGGCTCAGTTTATCCAAATAACACCTGTTAAGAAATTTGATCTGATGTTTTCAGCGATGGTAAGAGCCGCCGGTCCGGGGCGCAGCAGCAGCAGCAGCAGCAGCAGCTCACATACAGACGTGATCGCCAGGTCAACCTGCGCCGTCGTCCTGGGGAGAAATCTGCAGCTCTGTGGAGAATTACCGCTGGCTGAAATAAATCATTTAGGAAGATAAATGTTGGTTTAATAGATGAAATCTAACAGTTGTAGCTACGCCTGTTAAGAAATTTGCTCCGAAAATTTCGGGATTTCTGCCTGCCGGCTCCGGAGTTGATTTATGGTTCCGCGTTAAATCGACGCAGAGCCTACGGCGTAGGGTACGGCGTACGAGGCGCGTCGCCGCGTAACTTACGCCGTAGGCTCTGCGTTGGTGTAACGCGGAACCATAAATCCCTTTATTCTGGCGAGGTTTGAAAAAGACTTTGCAACAACGGGCAAACGAGTGATTATGTACATTCACTGAGTGAATATTATGAAAGTAAAATATATATTTCTCGCTAGAAATGTAATAAAAACGCATTTTTATGCAGAAACTAACTCAAAATATTGATTTTATTCACTAAAAAATAAGAAATGTCCGCCATGTATTTTTTATTCAGTCCGCAAATGACGACGAAAAGCATTCTGGGAAATTTTTCTGGCCCTAGATCAACTAGTCAGCATCGGAAATCCCTCGATCCGTAGGGACAGATTCATAGCCACTACACTACTTTTCTTCACTACCCCTAGGTGAAAAGAGGAATTGGGACACCACTACCCTCACGGGAACGCGCAAAATTTATGGATAGGGCTGAAAACTAGGGGTAGTGGTAGTATTGGGACAGGGCCAAAGTCATGTAAAATAGCTCCAGATGGATGAGAATACATTGCACGGCTTGTCCTCAGGTGTGGGAAGCCAACATCCGTGCAAACGAGGCCAAGGCGAACGCCATGCAGGTGCTGATCAAATCCAACCAAAGCAAAGAGCGAGTGGAGCAGAGCAACGAGCAGTTCCGCAACCTCATCAAAGACATACGAGACCTCCTCAACAGTGAGCGCAACGCAAACTCTCACCGCATCTTTTAACATGGAGTCCAGTTTTAAAGCAGCTCAAACATCACACCTCACTTCTTGCTCATCTAGATGAGAAGGCGGATGCGTCCGTGATTGAGGCCGTTGCCAACGAGGTGCTGGCTCTGGATATGCCGACCTCTGCGGAGAGGTTGCAGGAGCTGACCAATGAGATCAGGGAGAAGGTGAGCACCCTGAGCAACGTGGAGACAATCCTCAGTCAGAGTGCCGACGACGTCCAAGTTGCAGAAGCTCTCCTGAAGCAAGCCAAGATGGCCAGGTAACACTCTCGGGTCATCTTTACTAATGTCAGAATTCAGTTCAGTTTATTTCACAACAAAAGTCAGAAAGTGAACAAGTTTAGTGAAGTCCTATTAAAGAGTCGAGTGCAGTGCAGCTGCTATCCGATTATATTCCTGTTAAAGTCATAATCTTCTATTAGTATCAATAAAATCATGTTTTTTATTAACTTCAATGTATGCCCTTATAAACACACTTTCTGCCGCATCAGTGACGAGACGTCCAACATGAAGGAGAAAGCAGACACAGTGAGAGAGGCCCAGGATGAGACTGAGCGTGCTCAGAACAACGCCACCGACGCCATCCAGCTGGCCCAGAACAACACGAGGGGAACGCTGGACCTGCTGCTCTCTGTAAGGATGCAAAGCTAAATGTGCATGAAAGATCATTTATTAGTGTGACAGCTTTACAGCATATCTTCCTCTCGAGGAATACTCTGTTTTGACTATAAGAAGGTCAGATGTCTCTTTTCGTGTCCTTTAATCTCGAGTGTGGTTGTTGGTAACTCGGGGCCGAATTCACCAATATGTTCTTAAGAACGATCTTAAGAAATGTCTTAAGATCTAAAATTAAGAAGTTCATAAGAAAGTTCTTAAGTGCAATTTCTCAATATTTTCTCAAGAACCGTCTTAAGAACTGTCATTTCTTACGAATTTCTTATTTTTATTGTTATATTTACTACTTAAGAACTTCTTAAAATATGTCATTGCATTGCACGCGCCAACAAACAACATTTATACGGGAAGTTTGCGTTTTAACCGTCAGTCACTCACTAAACATGGAGAAGGAGAAAAAGAGATGCAGGAACTTTTCAAGGTTATGGTGGATGAGATTAATGTGCGAAAAAAAAAATACTATTGGTGAAAATTAATAATAATTAACTACCATGCTAATTAACATGCTAACAAACAGTTAACAGGCACTTTGTGTAATTAATTACAAAGTACATCCTCAAACTATGACCTACTAGTCTAAACTTGTCTAAAATGTGTTGAAAAAGGTGATATTAAAGTCTTACCTTTTCACAGAAGAAATTTGAAGACAGGTCAAGGTTGTCTTAAAGTTAAGAAAAAAGTCAAGAACAAATTTGAGAACTTTTATTTCAAGAATAGCTTTTATTCTTAAGTTTTTTCTTAAGAAGAAACTTAAGAAGAAAGTTGAGAAAATACTTATGAACTTTTTTGGAGAATATGACTTCTTCTCTTTTTTCATCTTAAGACTGAACTTAAGAAAAAAATGGCACTTAAGAAGATTTTTTTTCTTAAGAATGTTTTGTGAATCCGGCCCCAGGTGGAGTCGGACACAGCCAGGTCGGAGCTGAAGCTCAGCAACACCACCGGCCGTCTGCTGCAGCTGGAGAGGGAGGTCGGCCTGCTGAGGCAGAACGACCTGGAGGTGAACAAGCTGGCGACGACGGCGGAGCAGATCACCGAACAGGCCACGCAGAACGCCGATAAGGCCCATGAGGTCTCGCACACACACCGACCGCTCATCACAATAGTTGAAAACCAATTCTGAAATCTAGGGTGCTTCTGCGTTTCTTCTGTCATCAGTGTTGTGGTCTCTGTGTGTGCAGGAGTTCAAAGAGGAGGTCATAGATAAATTTGAGGAGGTTAAGGAGCAGGTGGAAGATAAAGGGGAATCGGTGCTGCAGGCGAGGAGGAAAGCGGATCAACTGCAGCAGGAAGCTAAAGAGCTACTCGTGCAGAGCAGCACCAAGCTGGAGAAACTCGGAGGTGACCGCTTTCATCGCATTCTGCCTGTTTTGCTACTGTTTCATCGTAACACTCATCATTTAATGTGTTGCACTGATGGAAATAGAGCACCAAATCATGATAAAAATACCAGATGTCAGATTTCAATAACATCAGACGTAGAAAATCTCCTTTAAAAATGTTTTAAATGTACCCACAAACAACCATCTATTCCAAACATTATCATAATCAATTTCAAAGTTGCGTAACATTCAGCACAAATGTACTTACTTGAAACTCTGTGGCGTCAGCTCCTGTGGTTTTGTGTTCACAGAGTTGGAGAAGTCGTACCAGATCAACCAGGGCGTCCTGGAGGAGAAAGCCGGACAGCTGGTCGAGCTGGAGCAAACCGTCCGTCGCATCCTTGATGAGATCAGCCAGAAAGTGACGCTTTACAGCACTTGTGTGTGATGAAACCTGCCTGGGTGCTTTTCAAAGCTCCTGAACACACTGCTCCCAGAGGACTGCTCTATTTTATACCTGTTTAAATGATACACCATAATATATTTGAAGTTGTCAGTGCCAAAGGTGTTTTAACTCAAAAAGGCCTCAAAAATACCGACAATGAGTCCCGAAGGAAACCACTAAAAGCCAATGTGACCTCCAAACCTGGAATCTGTGGACAATTTACGACAATCTAGCTTTTTAAAGCTACTACAATTTGTGTGTCTAACTACAGTATATGACTGAACGTATGTGATAGAAGTAATAGAGTTTTATATGTACTTGAAAGGCCAAAAAGTGTGCCACAGACAAATATTAAAGTTTCACCAAATAATTTAAATGGTCTTTTTGTGTTTATGTGGGTGGTATATTAAAACTTTTCAGGATATGATTTATTCAGGGTGTCAAAACAAACATAGCAGGATCAATAAAGGATTTTCAGAAAAACCTTTCAGTCTGAGGACTTTTAAAGCTGAAAGAAAACTGCTGCAGCTCCCCTGTGCTTATACGACCAGGGCCCCCAAGCAGGAAGGGTTAACCCAGGGGTGTCAAACTCTTTTTGCTTGGCGGGCCGGATTTGACCAATTTTTTTCAAATTTATTTTTAAAAATTGGCGTGGATATTTACACCAGTGTGTCAAAAAAGTCAGCACTTCTTTTTTAACTGTTTTACTTTGTCACTATCCTCGTATTCAAATCTGAAATTCTCAGAATAAATATCTTCTATCAACTTTTTTAGCAGTGATATTTTTGCTGCGAAAATATATGATAGTAGTCAGTTAATAAAAATAAACGACCGTCTACAAAGAAATAAAATCGGCAAATGCATTCTAGAAAACTAAAGAAATGTCGAAAACTGCTCTATTTGTGGAATAACGATTGATTTGTAGAAGAAATATATTATCGGATATGCTGCGATTCATGGCAATTATTTATGCCTTCCTTTTTAGTAAATTAACATTTCGTTTTTTTGCGTTGGAAACTTCTCGCGGGCCGCATGAAAACCTCTCTCGGGCCGCATGTGGCCCGCGGGCCGCACATTTGACACCCCTGGGTTAACCGGTACCCAACTCTGAGGTTGCTGCACCACCCAGGACTTTTCCAGTGGGTCCCAGCAGCGATGAGGCTTCAGCTGGTCGTGATGAACCACTTTAACTTTGGTCTTGGGCCCTATTTGGATGCAAAAGACCAACCGCCCCAGGACGAAGTACAGTCCCTCATGCGATGGGAGGGAGTTCCTGACCTTGTACTTGAATGATCTTGTGCCCTTGATGAGCTACCACACAGCATCACAGGTCTTACAGCATCAGTTCTTATCATACTGTCTCTTTGCCCGTCTTAAAGACTCACCGAATGCTTTTCTGGGAATCCGGTGTCCTACTTGTAACTGCCCACCAAGCTGCTGAACATATGCATCAGGAATCATGCAGTCTCAATCATAACTCTCGGCGGTTGTAGCCAGAATTTTGTGGAATGTGGCATTAAATCGCTCAACCTGTCAATCTGACTGAGGCCTAAAAGGGGTAGTGTGTGTATTCCCAGTGCTAAACAATGTGAAAGTTCCTTGGTACACATCAGACTCATAGTTGTGACCCTGATGGCTGTGTAGTTTGTGGTGCTCCGTAACGACACACCCACACGAGGCGAGCCCCTCAGCCACAGCCATTGGGAATGGGATAAGCCGTATGGTGAAATAGTCTGGTTTTTAGTTTCATTCTACAGTGGGAAAAGGCAGAGAGATTGATATGTGTGATGCATGTTAGCTGGGACATTGGCAGATTATAGACCGTTCAAAAGTACTTTCTCAGGGTAACTTCGCTTGTCTATTATTGCACACTTCAGAGTATGAAAAGCACTGTTAACATTTGTGTTGTTCCAAATTCTGCACTTTCTAACCTCTCTTGTTTTGTTATGCAGTGACTCTCTTAAGTAACTGCTTTGAGAATGTTGCAAATTTAGATATAATTGATGAGAAATGACTGAACTGCACTGGTTTATGGAATAAGGTCCATCCTGAGTGGAGGAAGTGTATACGAGCGTCCCTTTAACAGTCTCTGTATGTGTGAGCGTGCATGACTGAAAGGGAGAGGGAGAGCAAATATAACTAAAAATACATTTATAGTGAGCATTCTGTAGAAAACAAACTGCAAACTAGAACTGAGAAGCTTATTTGCACCATTTAGCATTCAGAGGAATTTATTTGTCGGTCAAAATACACCTCTTTATGAACAGAAACTTACAAAACAATACTGCATACAACACATCATTACCCACTACAAAGAAAATTATTACTGCAGGTGTTTAAGAAGTTCTCACACAGGTAATCTATGTTATTCATTAAAACATGGGAACAAAATATTCATTAAAATATAGAAACTAAATAAGGTGTTACTGTTATCATGGAGTTATTCACAAGGCAGCATTTATGTTTTCTGTTGGCACAGCAGTTAGATTTGTTGCAGTTCAGTGAAACTGCAGATTTACCCCCTTTTTTATAATTCTTAAGTCAAAACAAGTGAGAATCGTTCATTTTTATTCAAAGTTTTATTCTTGTGGACAAAACAGTCATCACTGGACAAAGGAAATCCACTTAAACGTTCACTGAATTTCAGCAGCTCAAAGCAAGATGAAGCAGGTGAAACAGCCGAGCTCCTGAAGTACAGAGGAATGATCTGTTTTAAAACATCGTTGGTAAAACCGGTCAGAGTGGCAACGCCACACATGAACTCAAAAACCAGCACAAACGGAAATCTAAACACTGACCACAGTTACAGGTTTAAGTTCTAATCAAAGTGCACGTTTCCCCCTTAAATTCAAGAAGATATGCTTTAAGGCTGGCATGTTCTGCCTCCCCTCCCGGCTCTAGTCTCTGCTGCGAGGGTTGTGCGGCGCAGGCGCTCCTTCCACCGGTGCTGAGCTGGGAACCGACAGCAGCTGACCGCCGTGTATGCGCTCATTGACGCGCACCTGGCATCCATCCTGCAGCATGCGGATCGCTATTTTGGCAATGTTTCGGGAATCATCCAGCCCGCAGTGAGGACGGCCCTCATACTTCATGCCGAGCTTCTCCAGCATGGTGCTCAGCTTCGTCTGTGTGCGAGGAACCTGCAGGAAAATTTGTGTGTCGTTTAAAACATAGCAAGCGTTAGGACATGTGACAAAAGATCAATCTCAAATCCTCAAATTGAAAGAGAAGATCTCTTAATACACAAATAAACCTATAAATCTTTTTTTTTTTTTTTCTTGAGTTGTGTGAATTCACTGCCAATGTCACGATACATGCTACCAAATACCAGTACCATTTCACACCGTTGAAAATATTTTTTCTTTCAGAGTTTAGAACAAAGAGGACCTTTACAATCAAATGCATTATTACTTACACGTGGGATCAGGTAAAAACGGATTATTTCTAAAGAGGATTGTGTGGAAAAATTGCAGTGCCGTTTGTTGGTGGCCCTGGTGGATTAGGGTCCAGGTATCACCACCCTAGCTGGGTTTCAGGTGGTATCTTATGCAGCTACAGTAAGCATATAAATCATACCACTTTGTGCTTTTCAACTTTATGTAATAAAAAAAAGTTATTCCAAAAAAAGTCACAGCACTTCTTTATTTATAGAAGGCAGTTTGAAATTTGATTTGACCAGCTAGAGCCCAGGCTGGAGAGTGTTAAAAAAAACAACAGTTATAATAATAACAATAATAATAATAAAAAAAACACATTATTAACCGTCTTCACATTGTGAAATAAATCTGACACATAAAGACGGATTCTCATGTTCTCGTCAGATCTTCTGTTAATATGTCTTAATAACCCAGTCGCAGGGCCTCAAACCTCTGTCATGCTGCCTCCTGCTGTTCAGGGGATGTTTGTCCTGCTTTCTTAGAAGTCAGCTGGGAAAAACTGTTTTAAGAGAAAAGAGGATGCCAGGTGTAGCACTAAAGCACTAAAATTACCTCTGGACGTGCAGTATCTCTAAAATGGCACTTCGATATCTTTAGTTCTGCGCATCTGTGCTGGATAAGCCTATAAGTCTGTGTTTTATTGTAACCTACTGATCCTGGAAGTGACATCAAGGCCTTGCACTTTATTAAAAAATTACATTTTATTGAATATTAACTTTGATATTGGGTTAAAAAGTGTTTAATCAGACACAAGGGATTACATATCAGCGACTACACGTCACATTTTGACAAGTGACAATGTGTTTAAGTTGCCATGGTAACAGTAAATGTAACCAGAGCTTTCGTTGACACCTTAAAGGTTTTGCTCTGTTAGAGAAGCTTTGAGCTTGATGAAAGATCAAAAGTATTTTACTACGCGATGCAGCCACATGTGTCATCATGTTATTGGCACTTGACTGTCATATGGCCTTCTTTTTTAGTCTGCATGTGAAGCTTAATTCTGTATGTTTATCAGCTAAAAATATCAGATCATTATACTATATGTGCCGGATACAGGCTGAAGTTGTACTATAATATTGTAAATTGTGTTTTGGGGAACTGTTCTGGTGAAGTAAACAACATTTTGGGAGGTCTGCCACAAACAACCAGCCCTTTTCTTTGTGCTGGCAGCCTCAACGTGGCTGAAAAAGTGCTTCAAGACTCCTTTCGAGGATAAAAACAATGACTAAAGGGGCCAGTTACACTATTTATTCATGAAATTGAGACATGTAGAGGTTTACCAACAGCTGCTCTCGAAGTTGACTGTTGACTCTTGTCTCATCAAAAGCTCAGTTTCAACTAATTTGCAGTAAAACTGTCTGGACAACAAAATTGAGATGTTCGACTCAGAGTCACAGCAGCTTACATGAAATGCATTCCTTTATGCATAAAACTGACTTCACAGCCACCAAATAAAGAATATTTATTTGCAGCGAGAAATAAGAGACATCTGTTAAATTCTGTTTGCATTATTTGCAGAGAAACTGATGTGATGATTTTATCTCAATCATGTAAGTGACAAGAAATGAAAAAACATCCCAAAGGCCTCAATCGGCTACTATAATGTGTCGCATGGTATTGTGATTTAACAAAGCAACAAATACTTCTGACAGACTCAACATGAGAATAATATTAGGCTAAAATGAACCAATTTGTTTCTGTTGGTCTTTAATTTAGAGGAAGCACCTTTAAGTCAAAACACCACCTACCTTGTAGAAATTCCCATAAGATTTCCTTATGTTTATCCACTTCTTTGCAAATTGAGGATACTTGATCCGGCTGATCCGACACTGGATGTTTAGGAACTTGCTCATATCCCATGCTCTGCCAAAGAAGTTAAATAAAAGGTTGCGTAAGAAGACTTAATAAATAAACACAAATCCTGCAGCAGAATGAGAGTGAACGCACCCGTCGGTCAGAATGGCGTATTTGTATTTTGTTCCGAGCTCCCTCTCCTGAAGCCAAGCTACAACTTGCCGAAGGACGTCCGGAAATGGCTCCGCTTCGTCCACCACGTTCTAAAATAATCAACGAATTGAAACCATTACCTAACAACTCGTTAACATGACGGTGATATAAAAAGGCAGCTGAGCTCTTCAAACCTGTTTAATTCCTGTTAAGTTCGTGCAGAAGTCTGAAAGCTGCGGGTTCAGCTCTGGTTTTACGTAGGCCTGGAAGCTGTCCACCTGCACAGGGAAGTGAGAGAACAACATTGAAGACAGAAGCATTTCATCTAGGTTAAAGTAAAGTAAATCCAAGGCTGGCCTCACTATCTGTAAGGTGTGGGTGTTGATGAGGACCATGGGGAACTCAATGATTTCATGGAGGAAGTCTGAGGGATTATCCTCTTCGCATGTTGCTTCAAAATCCACCACACAGATGTAGTCGTAGTAGGTGTCAGTGGCTCCTCCCTCCGCCGCAGACTGCAGCAGCTTCTGCTTCTTGTAGTGGCTCTTCAACCTCTTCTTCATCACATCCTTTACTCCTCTTCACAGACAAACATAAAAAGACTTTCTTCAATGTTATTTAGCGGATTTCATGACCTTAACTTGAGATTTTTGCGCTTAACATTAAACTTTTGTGCTGCCAGCTGTGTCGTCCAGGTTATTTCACAGAAGTGGGTGGACTTTGTAGTGTGAGCCCTCACCTCGTGTCAAGCTTCAGCTCGGATAATTTGAGCCGCAACTCATCCTTGGACATCCGATTGATGTGCCCGTTCGCCAAAGCTATTTCCTTGTAAACTGGATGACTGAAGTCGCCATTCGGCTGTGATGGTGCCACCGGAGAAGCAGACTCTCCATCGGGGCATATTCTGCTACAAGGATTTGTCTGAAGAGGAGATATGATGGTCATTATATATCACAGAGAGATTATAAACATGCAAAACACTCATCTCACACCCATCTGAAAAGCAAGATTACTTGTGATTCCTACAGTCTCCAAAAGCAGAATGGGAGGCAGAGCCTTCAAATTTCAGGCTCCTTCCTCTGGAATAATCTTCCAGTCTTGGTCCGAGTGGCGGACACACGCTCTGCTATTAAGAGTAGGGTTTAGAGTCAGCTAGCCTGATGTTACTGTGTTTTTTGGAGGTTTTGCTATTCTTCTGTTTCCAAGATGCTGATGTTTTCTGATGCTTACGTTTTATGTTATGATGTGTGATATCTGATCACTTTTATCACTGATGCTGATCTTTTTCTGAGGCTTATGATTTATACCCAACTCTGTCCCATCTGCAGGGTCTGTACCTACTTTTAAGAGCAAGCTAAAAGACCCAGCTCTTTAAAGGAGCACTTCGGCATCTAGTAAGATGCATGCACTTACGTCAAGATGGTGTCTTCTTAGACGTAGCTTTCTTATTTATAGAAAAAAAAAAAGATTCTAGCACTGGCGTGACACCTGTGTCCAACTGGACTCTCAGCAGTCTGACCAGCACTGATCCAGCTGGACCTCCCGCGTGATTTTTGTGCTTGTGTTGTTCTCTCATATGTAAGTCGCTTTGGATAAAAGCGTCTGCTAAATGACAGTAGTAGTAGTAGTAGTATACATTATTTCATGATTCGTTATATCTGATCACTTTTATATGTTTTTCGTGTTGTGACCTTTGTTGTCATTTGACACTATACAAATACATTTAATTGAACAGAACCCCTCTTAACAACAGTGAAGCTTGGAATTAGTAATTTAATTGTAGACTCTTCAGTGATATTACACTGACAAGGCAGTGGGGGCTTTCAGTAACTGAATGATGCTTCCTCACATCCTCTCTCCTCCTTTACCTTCCTTGGACATATTTTAAGACCTTAAATGCACACTAAAAACGTCAAATGTAAAGAAAGCTGGCAGGTCTCATACCAAAGAAACCCAGATCTATATCCTATGTTGAAACCTTTCATTAAGCCGAAAAATATTTAAAAAAAAACGTATTATATAGAGTTATTTTGTTTTAATAATTGCTCATATTGGTGGTATTAACTAACCTGACATATCACTCACAGCCAGAAAGAGATATTAAATGGATTTAACTTAATTTAACTAAAGTTTACATCAGGTTAAGTATATCTGGAGGTCACGTTTTCAACATTCATAAATAGCAAAAGTGTTTACATACTTCACGCATTTATAAGCCTTTTTAAACATGCATTTAAGTAATTGTACAGATAGAGAACTCCAATGACCATCAAAAATATAATGTTGTAGTGGCCACTCACTAGCAGGACACTGTGTAGTTTCAGTGGGTTATAATTCACAAGGATCTAGCCGTTATATAGGGGTGAGTGTCGTGTAGCCCAACGCAAAACTGCATTTGGGAAGTCATCCTTCTCCTGTATTGCAATGACTCAATGGAAAACTCAACAGACATTATTTCATGTAGAAGTCCCCACACCTTCTCACATCTGGCCAAGCGTTGGTTACTGTCAAGACAAGTGTGTGTACATTTAAGAAGTGTGTTGTGTGTGTGTGTTAGGGGGGCAGCCTAGCTCTTAATCAGGGGTCTGCAACCTGGAGCCGCATGCGGCTTTTCATCCTCATTGTAGCGGCTCCCTTTGGCCTGGAAAAAAATCCTGAACATAAATAAATGATATTTCTGAATTCATTTTTAGTTATTTTATTAGTTTATTTTGTTGGGCAGTTATCCTGGAGTTTGAGTTGATGCCATCTAATTTTAATAGAACAATTTTTAATTTCTATATTTATTTTTAAAGCTGCTAAGCTGCAGCAATCTTTTATTTATATTAAAGTGGGGTAGTTTTTATTGTACTTTTACACTGACTGAAATAGGCCTACAGTTCAGTTTAATTTATTTCAAAGTACGCCTACAAATATAAACTGCACTTCTGATATATTTAGGGTTTGTAACAGCTAAAATAAATGAAAGATGAAACCTTTTAAAATATCTGTTATTTCTTGCGGCTCCCGACAATTAATTTTTGTAGAAGTGGGGGCAAAATGGCCCTTTTGACAGAGGTGTCAAGTAACGAAGTACAAATACTTTGTTACCTTACTTAAGTAGAAATTTTGGTTATCTATACTTCACTGGAGTAATTATTTTTCAGACGACTTTTTACTTTTACGCAATTATCTGTACTTTTTACTCCTTACATTTTAAAAACAGCCTCATTACTCTATTTCATTTCGGCCTTTAAATAAAAACTATCCAGTTAAATTGCTCCATCCGGATAGAGTGAATTTGGTTGTGGTTGTTTCAGATGTTCTTGTCCAGTTTTGTTCTTACATCCGTTCCCTCAGATTCCTGCAACTAAACTTGGATGTACATTCCAATAAAGGTTAGGATAAATGATAACATGCCTCTGAAGTTTGACTTTTTGCACCATTACAATACTTATAGGCACCTAGTCATCATATCTCCTGCTCTCTGAAACACATGTTAATGCTCAATAGTACACATATATGGTACTTTAATATATTTGCATTATACTAAGATGCATTCATTTTCAATGGCTTTTGTCCTTAATGGCTTTTTCCCCCCTTACATTACTTTTACTTTTATACTTTAAGTAGTTTTGAAACCAGTACTTTTATACTTTTACTTGAGTAAAAAACTTGAGTTGATACTTCAACTTCTACAAGAGTATTTTTAAACTCTAGTATCTATACTTCTACCTGAGTAATGAATGTGAATACTTTTGACACCTCTGCCTTTTGATAATAAAGGTTGGGGACCTCTGCTCTAAATCTTTTAGGTGCCAACACCTGACAGATCCCAAGCTCTGTTGAATCTGCTTCACTTTCCTTTTTTATCTATTTTATCTATTGTCTCTTTGCTTTGTTCTGCTCTTTTACTTATTTTTTCTTTTTCTATACTAATTTTTATGTAGTATTCCATCAACCTTCCCAGGGACTACAGGTGGAGAATAGCAAGCTGCTACAACCTGGCACAATGCATATTCTCTTAAAGATTAATGTCTTATTGTGCACTGTCCCTGTTTTGAAATAAATTACAAATTACAAATTAACAATGATGATGACTTTTCTGTTAGTGTTCTGTTACTGTTACAGTTGAAAGGAGAGACGGAAATAAATAACACAAGTGTTCATCAGCTCTTTTGTTCCCAAATTCCAACAATATAATGTTGTTTTATGCCTGAAAGTGGACACATAAAGCTGCTCACACCAACCTTTTCCTCCTCTTTGGGGCTGGGCACCGTCACATTAGCGCCATTACCGTCAATGTTCTCCTTGTGTTCGTCCATAACAAGTCAAAATGAATTAAAATGAAGAAAAACAAACCGAAAATCCAAAATAGCTGCACCTGCTAATGTAACCTTTGATCAGGGCCGAGATTCCCGTGATCTTCCGTCTCTACGTCTGCGTCCTTTGTTTGAGTCTATGAGGTAAACCCCACATCAAATGTTATATCACAAGATTAAGCGAAATAAAACTTTGAAAACGCTCTCCTAAGAAAATGCAACTTTCTTTTTCTGGTGCACTGTTGTTACTGTTTCCGCTTTGCGCCAAAACCACTGTGGCCGCCTCTAGCGCCCCCTGCTGGCGCGGAAGAAAACAACACCACAAGACCACGACCTTATACACTCCACCAGCATCTTACACTGATACAAATATTGTGCTTGATCCAGGGCCGGTTCTAGAAAATGATGACTAGGGCTGCAGCATCTCAGATCAGAGGGGGTGCACATGCCTGGCATATTATTCAACACTAAAGTATGCATTTTCCCATAATTTCAAGCGGAATGATACTAGCAAAACAAGAATATTTAAAGTGTCTTTCAAGTGCATTTTTGCAGCAATATCGCTGCTGAACAAAGAAAATGCTACATTTAGTCTGGGCTACCTCACCCATCAGACAATCTACACCGCAAAAATTCAAAATCTTAACAAGAATATTTGTCTTATTTCTAGTTAAAATGGCTCATTTTTAGTAAAAAAAAAATTCTCATTACACTTAAAACAAGACTCATCACTGGAAAAAACAACACTTTTCACCTGTTTCAAGTAGATTTTCACTTAAAATAAGTAGAAAAATCTGACAGTGGAAGAAGATTTTTTTGCTTGTAATGAGAAGATAAATCTTGTCCCACTGGCAGATTTTTCTACTTATTTCAAGTGAAACTTTACTTGAAACAGGTGGAAATTGTCAAATAACAAGTTATTTTTCTGGTAATTCCTCTTGTTTTAATTGTAATGAGATTTTTTGACGTCGGCGCGTACCCTACGGCGTAGGCTCTGCGTCGATTTAACGCAGAACCATAAATCAAGCTTAACGCGCGCGCACTTGTCAGTTTTTTTTTCGTCTTTTCAACTGAGCATGCAAACACATAAACTGAGGGTGCAATGCATGCTTATGCAACCTCGTAGAACCGGGCCTGGCTTGATCTACTTTGTATAAACTTTGTATAAGCTACTTAATTTTTTGTATGTAAATAATTAGGGTTGGGACGATACGAGTAACTCACGATTCAATACTGTAGCGATATGTGGTCCACGATAATGATAATATTACGATATCTACGATATTCGATATATTGTAAGAAATTTCATCAACTATATATCACGATATATGTGCCTGAAAAAGAAAAAATACCCATAAAAAGGAAAACGTCTGTAGTTATGCATTTATTCAATGCCAAAACTTCCTACAATGTACAAAGAAAGTGCATTTGTAGAGCCTCACTGCCTCCTAGGCTTGTAAATGTAAACACTGTACAGCTGAACAATTTAACTGTAGTGGGCTGTTCATCAGCTGATCAAAACTTAAGGACCACAGCCTTTAACAGTGTTTTGCAAGTTCTCATGAACTAGTTACAAGTTCAGTTCAAATAGTTTAAAAATGAATAGTTCACGTTCATAGTTCACCATTTTCATTTTGAACTAGTTCAAATTCAGTTCTTTTCAATATTTTTAGGTGAGAAGTACGAATGAAACGCCATCCTATCCTAAAACTGTTCACTGTTAAGAAATTGCAAGAATTTGCATTTTGCGCTGCTGGATCTTAAAGCGACACTACGTAACTTTTCCACCTTAATATCATATTTCCAGAGTCATTGTGATGGTACATCAACTTCCAATAGGTTTAATGAACCTCTGTCATGGTCTGAGGGGTCTGTATCGCCTTCACTGGCACTATGTAACTTTGAGGAGCATGGTAGGAACCCTGCCACACTAAAAAACTACAAATCGTTACGACTTTGACTGCTTTACGGCATACGTCACTTCCCCCTCCTTCCCGATTCGCAGTCGAGACGAAAATGGGCGGGGCTTGGAGTGCAGCTCCGCAGAAGCTGGTAAACCGTTGCTGCAGCAGCTCCACACAACAGACGTGGGGAAAAGATCCTAATGGTTTAACTTTTCAACGGTTTCCTGCTCGGAGGCAGAACCCCGGAGGCCAAGTATCTGATATAACAGAGTAAAAGAGTGAAAGAGTCGTCGGCTCGCTTGGATCGCGGCTGTAACGACCAAACACCGGCTTCCACACAGTAAAGCCTGAATTATGGTTCTGCGTTAAATCGACGCAGACCTACGGCGTAGGGTACGTGGCGACACGCAACGTACGGTGCGTGTCGCCGCGTACCCTACGCCGTAGGCTCTGCGTCGATTTAACGCAGAACCATAAACAGCCTTAAACCACAAACACTCACACAGACGGGTCGGATCAAAACACGGGTTTTATTCCCCACTTCTCCAGCTAAACGCAGTTGCTGGCCAGCTCTCTGCGGTGCAATTAACCCCAATCTTCAGATAAAACTAGTTTGTTGAGGAAAAAATATTAACTCTTATTTGTAGCTGCAGAGGAAAAAAATAATCTCACGAGGAAAACAAAAATATTGCTCACGCCTCGGAGCCTCTTCAGCATAATATAGCAGTCAAAAAAAAAGAAAAGAGAAGTAAGAGGGATACAAAACATGTACTGGATGTTGTACTATTATACAAATTTATTGAAACACATGGCTCTTCAGAAGGGATTAATTATTATTATAATTAATAGTCATTATTTTCTCCATATACCGCTCCCTGGCTTCCTTGTTTAAGGTATCCCGGTAAATTCCAGTTCCTTTCCAGCAGTTTAACATCTTTTTTTTTTTGCGTTCTGTCTGTTCACTTGGTGAAACAGAAAAGCGTCCCGTCTCCTCTCATCAAAACAAATGCAGCGACGGGACAGGAGTTTTCCGGCAGTACGCGCTGGTGCTCATGGGAAACGTAGTGTTCTTTCTGGTAAAGCACTACCGCTTTTGTCCAAAAGATGCCGCCAAACTCAGAAAAGCTGAAAGTTACGTTGTGCTGCTTTAAGAAGGTTCTAGTAGATCATCAAATGCAACACGAAGAAATCTGAGCAAGAGAGAAAAAGAATTTGAACTGAAATGGGCTGTTCATCAGCTGATCAAAACTCAAGGACCACAGCCTTTAAAAGCCAAAATCTGCACAAACATTTGGATTTCATGTAATTTTTCTGTCAAGTACTGATCTCCTGATGGCAAAAGCAAAAAAGCTCACTGTCTTTGAACGTGTTAGGATTGTTGCGCCGCATAAGCAAGATTTAGGTCTGCAGAGAGGATAATTGGGACTAACCTCCCATCTATCCAGGACCTGTACCAGTCCAGGACCAGGAAACGGGCAGGTAGCATCTCTGCAGACCCCATTTTTTTTCAAAGATCCTGAGGTTTATGGAACAAAAAAGATATAGTTATATAATAAAAATGACAAAAGATTTTACAATGTTGCTGGAAAAATTGATTTAATACAGGAAAGTTGAAGATTTTTATTTTAAACACTTCTTTGTTTAGGGAAAATGAACTACAAATCATATCATATATGCTTAGCCTTTCTATATTTGCAGATACAGTATAACTTCCTTCCAAACTAAATTGACAACTTATTTTCCAGACATGCTCACAGTTTACAACTAGAGCAGTTAAGATATTTCATTTATGATTTATTGACTATGTAATTGCTTAGTATAAATGAACATGTTATGTAAAATCAGCTCAGAATTATCTCATTCACATACAGGATATTTCAGATATGAGCCATTACTCATTTTGACCGCTAGGTGTCACTATTCGCTGCAGTTTCACTCATTCAGGCTGCATTTATCAGACAGACGTTGATCTGGTTCCATTTTTCTTTACAAACAGCAGCAAAACTTCTGAAATGTATTTTAGGGATTCCCACGTGGAAAAAGCAGGTTGGATTTATAAAGATTTTAATGAGGAATAATTGTTTAGGAAATTATCCTAGAAGTGGATTGATCTCAATTGCAGTAATTACTGCATTCAACAAAATAAGGACTGGATTCAAAAGTATCCTTAAATTCAAACTGAAATCACAAGATAAATGAGGTAGTTATGTTCTGACCAAATGTGAAACCATATGACTTGGATTAGATTTTTTTTCTCCCTCTCTCTACACGCGTGCATCATGGTGTACTGTACAGCTGCTGCCAGTCAAAGCAACGGTCTCATTTTATGCATGAATTCCTGCTGAGCAGTCTGATCTGCACACATCATACCCGTCCTGCAGGATGACGTTTTCTAAAACAGAGGAGATATGAAAAATAAAAGGCATCATCTTACAAAACAACAACAAAGATTTATTTTCTCATTTGAAAAAAAAAAAAAAACATTACAATGGACAACCCATTACCAGAAACTGAAGAACAAACAGAAGAGACAGAACAGAGATACATCTTCGTAGAGAGGCTGCATGTCTCTCCTGACACGAAACAATGTTTGAGCCAATTTGAAAGAAACAAAACAAACAAAACAAAAAAACATCAATGCTTACGAAAAAGGGAAAAAAAGGCCTCATTAGTCTTTTTTGGCTCTTCTTTTCTTTTTTTTTTGAAGCGACACAACCATAACATTCGCACATCAGACAAAGATGTGCAGCATTGAAAAAGGCATCAGTCCCTTTTTACCCACTTTCATCATCACAATGATTCGGGGTTTGGGAGATCACAGCTACATTGTTCACTTCTCTCCATCCAGTCAGAGATGCTGCATTTATGTCAGTTGAAAAACAAAACAAAACAATGAGAACGTTATTACAACGTTTTGGTCAGTTCCAGAGAATAAATGCTGCGTATGAGTGGCTCAGTTGACATGTCTGACACTTAAAGAGTTAGAAAAAACAGCCATTTCCCATGAGAACCTCAAACTCGTTACAGCTCTTTAATATTAGGAGTATTGTGGCAGGACAGGAGTTTATGTGGTCATTTCAACCAGAAATAAATCCATGAGCTTAATTTGAAAATAAAAATTACAGAAGAAATTTTAAACACATTTAGAGAAGTGGGAATCTTTCTAGTCTCAACAGGCAGAGCATCTTCTGTTATTCCCACTGCACCTGAACACAGCACAGTATCCAAACCTTCACACAAGATTGGTTCAGCTCACCTAATAAAAAGGCATTTCATTGAGTAAAAGCATTTAGTTTTCACGTAGGCGGCTTTTCTTTTTCCTCTCTAAACTTAGCACACTTCTGTTCTTTCAGTTCATGTGTGGTTTGCATTCTGACTTACAAACCACATTTCTTCCCTAAACAGCTTTAAGGAGCAACTGTTACCTGAAGATAAACAGATTAGCTTACATATAAAACCCTAAAAACAGTGAGTTAACAAGACAGGAGGCAGTTCAGAAGTTTTGCTGGAATTCAAGAGTTGGACATCTTGGGAAAGACACTTTTTTTTAACCCCCATCTCTACATTAGGTTTCACCCAGCATAAGAGAAGAGCTTAGCCAGAGAGGAAGGAGGAGGAACTGATATAAAAAAGGCTGCATGTCTTACACGTATATATGTAGATGGTGTAAAAACTATGTATATATTTAAAAATAGAAAAAAAAGCATGAAAAATGACTGAGGTTTCATAAGGTACTTTTCAGAATTACTGCTTCCAAGCAACAGTTTATAAAAGCAAGAATTACGGGATAAAAATTTAACAGATGAATTCCAGGCCATTACAATTAAAACTATAAGCAGGAGTTTGTGCTGATACGACATGTTAGATATGTCTATAATTACAGCACAAAGCTGCAGAGGTTTCAATATGGAAAATGGATATATATATATATATATATATATATATATATATATATATATATATATATATATATATATATATATATACACACACAAACACACACACACATTTCTGGCTTTGGTTGCAGTTTATTCATGGTTGATAGTTTATATGCTCAAAAAAAATTATTTTTGTTTCTTTTTAGCAGAAATTAATTTCATGTAACAAACCCTATGATATAAATTATGTTTTTTATAGTAAGACATATCCGTTATAAAAAAAGAAAGAAAAAAGCAGAATCTGAGGCTTTATCGGTTTAGCAGTAAAGCTTGAGTGAATATTATCATGTTAGGACAGACAAGCTGTTTTCCCTTCCAGCTGTGTAGTGAAAGGGTTCCTGAATGTGGCTTCATATTTTGGATCAACATCAAAAAATTCAAAGCCTATTTCCCAAAATGTCCAACTATTCCTGTATGAAACACAGCATTAGGCAAACACAGGACGATGTACAGTACATAAATACACATTCAAAGTGAATAAAACAACGTGCGTCTCAGACACAGACAGAAACAACCTCATAAATACAGATGTTTTTAATACAGACACGCAGAACAAATGAACCTTCAGGAGGATGAGTGTTTGTCACAGCCGGCTGGTGTAAAGAGGCATGGGTTCGAGCTGATCCACAGAACAGCCAGCGTGCGTTTGCTGGAGATGAGATTCCCTTTGAGGGCAGGAAATACTAACACACAGCCTGATATGAGCTCACTCATTCATGTTTAGACTTCCGTGTGTTTGAGGGACAAAGGCAGCTGGCATCTGATCAATCCCAACTGCTCTATCTGCTTCTAGTCCAACACACTTATCTGTGTTATGTCAGCATGGTGCCATGTTTGAATGTGTGTCACACATCCCTTATTAGTTTGTTAACCTCCATCTGCATATATCTGTGTGGGATACTGTGCAGATGCATTCTGGGTAAGCACTCCAGTCATGGATCCGTATGGAGAGCAGGGCAGGAGCAAGGCTACATGTGATCTCCTCCCTGTTCTCCTTGTCACGGTGACCACATATCTTCCGGACACGTGTGGCCATGATCTGGATGAAGTTTTTCTGTTCTGGTGGGGTCTTCCAGGTCAGTGTGGGAGGAGCAATCGTTCCAAAACGCACTGCAAATGTTCCCAGTTCTTCCACAGCAGCGCCAGCATGGACACGCCCACGCAGGTGAGCGCCAGGTGCAGGCGGCTCCGCAGCAGCGGGGCGGTGAACTTGGCCGCCGTGGAAACGCACACCAGGATGACGGTGGCGATGGCCAGCATGATGTTGATGCACTTACCCAGCAGCACTTTGGCGTCAGGGGTTTCCAGCTGGACCGTCTGCTGCTGCTGCTGCTGCTGCAGCTCCAGCTTTGACACGCGGGTCTGACACGACTCCAGGACTTCCTGCACACGCACAAGGTTAAAGATTAGGAAAATACTAGCTAATAATAGCTCTAATAGCACTAATAATAGCTTCAACTTTATAATAATGTCACTTAGGTCAAGTATGGCACATTGTGCTGTTTGGCTTAAGGCTTTTCTCCCACTAGGGGAGTTTTTACCTGCCATTGTTTATGTAATAATTGCTCGGGGGTCATGTTCTGGGTCTCTGGAAAGCGTCTAGAGACAACATCTGTTGTATTAGACGCTATATAAATAAAATTGAATTGTCACAGTCCCAGGCCTGAAGTGATGGAACTTTTCAGAACAACTCATTTAGTAAAACAATTGTTTCCAAATGAAGACTGCGTGGCTACATGCTTGAGTTTATACACTTGTGGCTACCGGTTGGATTGAAACCCCAAAACTGAATAATCTACAGGTGAGGCCAAATGCTTTTGTCCATATAATGTAGATATATTATCCACATTAACAGGTCTTTTTCAACATTTCAAATACGTCAATTTCTATCTTCCACATGTTATCAGGTCTCTTCTAAAAAGTTTTATTTTTGTGATTATTTATGCACATGTACAAATGTCTGAGGGTCTGTGTCTGCTAGGGGTGTAACAATATATCGTGCCACGAAATTTCGCGATACAAAACGTCACAATACGTGTCGTGGAAGTGACAGAGTGTATCGCGATATTGGGTTTTTAATATTAATCTACTGTGTTGACTAGTAACGCGCATCAGACCGCGCCTCGACCCGCGGACCAAAATCTTACTCCGCTCAGAAGAAACTAGGACCGTTTTGGGGTCCCGATCACGGGACTCTTGCAGGGTTTTGAGCTCTGAACTTTTACTAATGTAAGGCTGGTGTAGAGTTAAGCCTTACCTTATTAAATTAAACCTCTTTGGGGTCCTGAGTAGGATAAACACGGGGAAACTTCTGCTGAGTTCCAGTGTACTTTAATGTCCCTCAACAGTGTAGGATTTTAGAACATCAACACAGCACCTAGTGCCGTACTGTGGCGTATCACTCCGCCCAATCTAAAACATATTAACAACTACAGATAAACTGACTAGTGTAATTATAGTCCCTGATTTACATCAGAATATAAAGAATATATTTATAAAATAATGAACCCTGAATTACCAAAATAACCTTCTTAACAACAATAAATCTCCTCTTACACTTATAAGGTGAGCATGAATCAATCTCTTTTATGATGTAAAATTGTATGTATTTATTTACTTTTAGTTGTTAAATTTCTGGAAAAGAAAAAGTCAAATCATGAGAGAAACTATTCAGTTTGTGGCAAAATAGTTGTACTTGTATGAAACTGAAGATCATAATGCAAACCTGACATTTACTTTTAGTTCAGTTTGTGGAAAATGGTTGGCCTGGCTTTCTCTTTAAAACAGTTATAAAGCATTACAAACTGTAACAATAGGGCAAATGCACAGCATTGTTTTGTATTTTGTGCCTTTCAAATAAAAGGCCATTTTTTCCAGTCATATGTTCCTCATTCAAGGTTGTTAAAAAAATACTGCTATAATATCGTATCGTTATCGTGACCTCAATATCGTGTATCGTACCGTATCGTGAGATTAGTGTATCGTTACACCCCTAGTGTCTGCAGACATGCGGTACCTGTATATCTCTGGCCCTCTCGTAGGCCTGGTAGGCCACCTTCTCCTCGATACTGGCCAGTTCCTGCTTCAGATTGCTGGTCTCGTGCTGGTTGAGCTCCGTCAAGTCGTTGAGCTGGTCCTCCAAGCGCTCATACCTGGTAGACAAACGCCCACACACACGCAGAGTGGGTGGTGGAGCGCCGAGGACAGAGTGAGAAACAATACATAATTAAGTGTGTGTGTGTGGGTTAGTAACAGTACAGCAGTTTATGTGCTGCTGCAGCAAAACTGCCGAAAACGCTCGCCCTTGGTTGACTTAGCAACGGTCTGGTGGTTTGTGTTCGAGCTCTAAATAATAGCCGCTTAAACTGTTGAAGGCTTGTCGAAGTTCAGGGGCAAATATGAGTTATTATAATTATTAAAGGAATGTTTGGCAAAAACATAAAACAAACATAGTTGTTCGGTTATAGTGACCATCATAGCTGCACAAAATTATCTCTATTACCTAATGTGCAGATTATATTCTAAGGAATATTTATACTCCAACATGTTGTTGGAAGATGGTGAGAATGCATTCAAGATTTGATTAGTTTTTTTTTAAATTGTCAGTACAAAATCAGAAGCTTTAATACATTCGGTTTTATAATCGTAAACATGAAGCAGCAAAGATTAGACATTTTCTTTCCTAGAAAACATTAATAATCTAAATGGTTTAAATGAAACCATTTTGAAACAAAACATCATTTTTCAAGTTTGCTTTTCTCTCTTTATATGGACATGGGAAGAAAGATGCTCTAAAAAAGAAAATACGTTGACAGAGGCCGATGTAATAATTGCAGAGTTGAAGTTAGTTTTCATGACCTAAAGAAAGTCCAGGCTGTGTTGGTGAAATCTGTGAGTGTCTGTATTAAACAGACCATGACACCGTGAGTGTGTTTGTATGTGTGTGTTTGTATGTGTGTGTTTGTTCTGTGAGGAAATGATGCCGTCGCTGCCGGAGTCAGCCATCTGATTCACACACTGAAGTCCACCGTTTTTGAATTATTGTGTTAATAACCGTGAAATAAGCAGGGGAAAGAAAAGTTTTAAACCAGAAAAACTGAGTCACTGCAGTCAAAAATGTCATTAAAAACAGTGGAAAAGGCCCAGTTTGAAACACCTCAAACTTTGTATAAATAAATATTTGTATGAATGGCTCTTATTGAAAGTTACAGAAACACGCAATTCTACAGAAATAACACTTTATGAATATTATAATGCTGACTAAAACTTTAAAACTCGATTATTTCATTTTCAGCTCAAAACTGAATATCTCACAATCTGTGACGTGAAACGAGTGCATTCAGAGCTCAACAAAGTACAGAGTGAGAAACAGAGTGAGAGGTTGGGAAAAGATCATTTTATTTTAAAGCTCCATCAGATTAGAATAATCTTCCCCTCTTTTTGTGTTCTATTACCTCTTTTCATTGTTTTAAGTTGGCATTATATTCTCATCTTAAAACAAATTGCCTATGTTTTTAATTTATTTATGTATTTTTTTGTGTCCTTTTTTCTATTTATTTATTTTTATTTATTTTATTTATTTATTTTTTTTTTCTCTCTGTTATGTTATATTTATCTCATTGTCTCGGTTATTCAATTAGCCTACTTTGTAACTAGACTTATGTGGGTAGGGGTTGTGTGTGGGAGGGGGTGAGCAAGATGTCTGTGTTTGTTTTATGTCATTATGTCTGTACTGTAATGTGATATATTGTAATGTTGTATGTTTATGGGACCCCCTTGAAAATGAGATGTTACATCCCAAAGGGCTATCCTTTAATAAATTCTACTTAACAACAACTCTTTCAACCATGTTGCGCTGCTGAGCTCACCTGTATCTCTCCTCCTGCATCACCTGCGTGAAGTAGCTGTAGTCTCTCTTGAATTGCGTGTTCAGAGCCTCCATGTCCTCCGTCAGTTGTGTCTGCGACTCCCTGATCTCCCGCACCATGTCCAGGACCTCCACCAGCCGGCCGCCGGAGTCTGACCTCCCCGGACCCCCGGACCCCGTCCCCGAGCCCCCGGTCGGGTTGCCGTTTGAGTCGGCCGATGCCGACGACCCAATGGAGCACTCGTCATCGCTCTGGTACTTTGTGGTCTTGGCTACTGTTGTGGCGCTGCCACT
This sequence comes from Cololabis saira, assembly GCF_033807715.1. Classification (NCBI taxonomy): domain Eukaryota; kingdom Metazoa; phylum Chordata; class Actinopteri; order Beloniformes; family Belonidae; genus Cololabis; species Cololabis saira. The sequence goes on along the minus strand of NC_084609.1, from coordinate 13,849,395 downwards.
TAGACCCCTGGTTCCACTCTCCACCTGCAGCCCCGACCCCGACTCCATGGAGCTTTTCAGGTGGGCGATATTGTCAGCGCTGCCAAACTTGTTCCTGATGAGATTGGCGAACTCCCGTGGCTTGTTGAAGAAGAAAGGCGACGTAAGCGACACACCTGGTCCAATGGTTTTCACTTTGTCCAGTGCCGGATGTCGTCCGGTGGCGCTGACGTCCCGCAGGCTTCCCTCCTTGCTGTGAGTCCCAGACTCCTTGTTGCTGACGTCTTTGTGGCTGTGCTTCCCATTAGTCTCCCCGTCCTTCATGCGCCGGTGGTACTGCTCCAGCTTCCTCTGCAGCCGAGCGATGGTCTGGGCAGACTTCTGGTTCTTCTTTTCAAAGACTTGGCGTATTCGAGAGACCTGCTGTTTGTCAGCATTGTTCACCAGCTTCAGGTACTCTGCGACATTCTGGTCGCGTGCCGTCTGCTCCACCTTAATCTGCTCCGTCACCTGATTAAGAACCAAAAACAGAAAGGGCTTTTCGTAAAAACACAGCCTCATGTCTTCAGAAGTTCACCAATACCAAATCAGTATATTAGTTTAGTTTAGTTTATTGTTTAGCACAGTTTTTTAAAAATATACAGGAAATATCAATGATAAACACTATAGGTGCAGGATGAGGCAAAAAACCCAATGGGCTTATTTGAAGCCTCCACCGAAGATATTAAAATTTCATGTCAAGATTAACGTAAAAAAAAACAGAAAGTAAAACTACACAAAAGTGATGGCAAACTAATAATGCAATATATAAATAATAAAGAATAAAGACAAAAAAATAAGTGTGTGTGAGTGTGCATGGGATATTGTTTTTACAACTTATATTATATTGACTCCTGAGCAAATAAGATGGTACATGTCACTATGAGTGAAACACAAAAAAAAACAAAAAAACAAAAAAACAAAAAGAAAATGGATACATGAACAACAATACATTGGGAAAACAGTTACAAAACAGCAGTCAAGTGGTCGTTCAAACGTCTTTTGTAATATTTCAGAGAGGACGAGCTCTTTGCCAAGTGGGAAAAATCATTCCACAATTTAGTGCCCCTAAATCTCACTGAAAATTGACCTCTGCAAGTGAGAAATTTAGGAGGATGAAGATCTGAGGATTGTCGAGTTGAATAAGAATGAATCTCTGAATTTAATTTAAAGTAAGTCTTGAACAGTCCAGTGTATATCTACACTTGTGTCGGATTGAAACTACAAATTCCTAATCGAGAGATTTGAAAACGGCATACTCTTTAATTTCGTAAAAAGGCTGTAAACAGAAGTCTGATCCTTGTTGACCTCTAGTAACACAACTGAGACGTGTTTGTTTTGCACATGAAGTGATGATGTGCTACATCAGGTGATAATATGCTACATCAGGTGATAATGTGCTAATAAATGCAAGGTGAAGGATACCACCATCAACAAACACGCTTCAAACTATTTTACTAAATAAGGAAATGTCCCCAGAAGCAAATATCCACACTAGTTCCCTGAGAGAGTGAATGTAAACAACAATTTTGTTTGTTACTAAGAACACATTAAACCTTCATTTCAGAACAGGTGTCAATAAAAATCTTAAAACTAAACAAATAGCTAAAACCATGCATTTATGAGGCTATATTTTAATAAGACACTTGGGGTCATTGAAGACGAAACTAAAAAATTAATCTGTTAAACTTTTTCTTTTTTTACCCTCTTTGGTAGTAATAAGCAGTAATTCGTTACAGAATTTGTTTATAATTTAGTTTCTTTCACTTCCCTAAAATACTTTGAATAAACAACTTAATTTAAGTAAGAAAAAATACTCAGATGGTCATTTTTAGGTGAAAGGATGAAAACCTATACATTGATTTGGAAGAAAAAAAACCCCAGATGAGCTCATGTTGCATTTACTGATGGAAAAAAAGGGGGGGTGAAATACTTGCTGACATTCCATTTTAAAGGAGCATGAGGCAGGATTGAGGCAGGATTTATGAAAAAAATTTCGTATACGTTTTAAGTTTTCTAGTAATAATGTCAGATGAAGCGTTCCAAACCAAAACGAATGAGCCCTCTAGTCTAGTGTATCTCTCCGTTGCCTTGAACAGGCTGTGTGCTGCAAAATGTGCTGCAATTCGGGGCCGGATTTTCCCGCGCTGTCCTGCGAATGTGACGTCACATGACGCTGCATGTGCGTTCTCCCCGTTCTCCTGTGCCGGCTTCGCTGTTGGCTGTAGTACCCCCGACGGCCGTCGCTAAGGGTGGCGCTAATGAGTCTCATTTCTTAAAAGGAGCCTCATGCTCCTTTAAGGATAAGAGGTTAGTGAGTTCAATTGTTTTGTCTTAGGAACTGAAACTGTACCAAGGTCACTTTAAGACATAACTGGATGTCTGTTGGACAGTCTGAAGAACTACTACAACAGCGAGCTCCAAGATTGAAGAACCAGAGGAGTCATTTCAGAGATGATTGATGCAGACCAGCAGCCCGCTGTGTGTCTGAGGTGTAATTATGAGAACTGGTGCAAAGGAAGGATTACATTCTGTCTTTTACCCCTTGTGCATGTAACAAAGAGAATGATCGAGGGGAGAAATGTTTTCTCTGACCTTGAGGATCTTCTGCTGCAGGCTGTCAATGCCCAGTGCTCCTTTTGTGAAGTCCAGACCGACGCCATCAACTCCAACGCTGTCCACCACGTCCAAGTTGGATTCGGAGCCGCCGCGGCGGATGGGCACTGGGATGCTGAGGATGTTACCATCACAGCTGCTGCGCTCCGCCTGTGGACAGAGTGATTTCATATCAAGACCCGAGTTATGATTCTTGAACATTTATATTCTACTTCTGCTCAGTATATGAAACAATAGTGACAAAACAACAGTCCTTTGTTTGCCAGTTCTACAGGGTAACAATAAAAATGGTTCATCATCTCATGTAAAGGCAGTCCATTTACAATGTCAAAAAACTGATTTGCATTGGTCACATATCTCCTGTTAAACATTTATCAGAAGCAGACAGTAAACTGTTGCACTTCTGATATCACCTTTCAAAAATGCTGCACAAGGAGCAATAACGCTTGACAAGATTAGTACTTGAGAGGGAATGTTTTCAAGTCTTGCATCCTTCAATGTTTATCCAACAGACGCTGAAGGAGAACAGATGGAGCTGTGAGGAAACAAATATTTATTTTAAAGTGTTTCTCCCCTCTGTATCCTAACTGGGATTATAGCCACAAAGCAGAAGGTTATTTTTATGGTGCATAAGGTGATTTGACTAAATAGACTTTTTGCATAAACTCCATGCCCGTCGTCATTTTACATTGTGGGTCATAAAAGCAGAAGAGATGGCACCAAAAGAGAAAACCTTGCAGCCAAATGCAAACCAGATTGTAGGTTATTAAAACTAACCAACACAATATGTTCTCATAATCCATAATGAGAATGTTACGAAATAAAAACTGCAAAGTTTCTTTTAGTACCACCATCAGGCTCTACCAAGTTCTGTCAGGAAATGTCTCAACAACACACATCCCTGCATGTCTGAAATCCTGCAGTGTCAAGACATTTCAGTCTGCATTAAAGTCGAAGACTGAATAACATGATATCCACATCACTGACATGGTGGAAAAGTGTAGCATAAGAAAGAAGACAGACTGTGCACAGATGTCACACAGAGGAGCTTGTTTAGCCTTTCAGGCAAAACTATTGCACTAAAAACCACCCGTATAATCGTGTCACTGACATACATGGCAGATATGTTTAACTGGCCTCAAAGGAAAGCTTCTTTCCCTCTTCTTTCTGTCTCTGCCATGTCTCTTTGTGGGTCCACCTACCATGCTGGCAAGAATAAAAGGAAATCCCAATGCCTAGCTACAAAAGAAACATGAGTATCAAAAGAGTACCAAGTGTGAAGCCTTGGGAAGATTCCTGTGTTTAAACTGGAGAAAAAGAGGAAAACGAAGCTTATAGAACAATTAATCTGTCTTAAGACACAATGGTCAGTTAGTGGGGCGATGAGGAGCCCGGGGCTCCAAACAAACAGCCTGCAGTGCTTCTTGTTCTCCACAGCAGACAATTATATAAGGGAATCTAAAATATTAGTAACTCTAGTTGCCACGGCAGCAAAGCACACACACAAATGGACTTGAAAACACACAAGCAAACTGCTGACATACCCCGAGGGCGGGTTATTCTGCCTTTATTCTTTTTGTCTCACACACACACAGAGACAAGCAGTATACATGACACTTTAATTGTGTCCCGTGGCTTTCAGGCGTTCAGCTTGTGATCCATCCTGCAGAGTCAGCAATCGTCAACCCTCGCAGTAAAGAACAGTCCAACAGGATCACAACAGCAACTTAACACGGAGCCATCCATGTGAAATCATTGCTCGGAAACAACCTACTTGTCTGGTTGCCTACGAGTGCAAGTGGCAGACAACCTCAGATAATCACATGTAACATGTCGACCCAAACAGAAAACATGGCACAAAACAACAAAAACCCTATCTTTTTCAATTCATTTTATGCATACTCGTCTTATAGTAGACAATAAGACTGTTAATTATGCTCATGCAACCTTTTAAGAAGAAGATCAGCCAATTAACATTGATAAATGTTCATCAAAATGCCAAATATGAAAAGTTCAGTTGCTCGGCTGTCAGTAAAGTTTAAACCACAGAAGAAGCGGCGGCTGCAACAAGATTACTTGCAGATTAATCAAGTTACAATCAAACATCAGAAGGCAAAAAATGACTCCAGTTTATTCAAATAATCAGCTAGTCTGAATCAGGCAGCAGAAATCACTTATTTTTTTCCTTTATGTTTTATGGTTCAAGTCTTATTTCAGATTGAGGAGGCTAAGGTCTTTGTGAGGAAATGTATTTATTTTGTATGCCTGAAACAGAAACACAGCTCTGCACCCAGCATAACTCCAGCGGAGAGAGACTTCCAGAAAAGGAGGATGAGGAGTCTGACACGAGGAGAGCTCAATTAGCATGAGCTCAGTTAAGGATGTTCTGATTGGTTGAATTCGTCTAGTAGCACACACGGGCTGCAGAGCTAGTTATCTCACAAACATCTCCTTAGGTACCACTTAGGTACAGTGAGACTTTGCAAATGCTGCTTCTTGTGCGTTCTGTAAACAGGCAAACGTACACTTTATGTTTTGGGCCTCACGTATGGGATGATAATTCCTCATTATTACATTGTAGATTAGATGGAATACGTAATAGCTGGAAAGCAAAAGTATGATCTTTTTTTTTTATTATTTATTTATTTCGTGCATGCTAGTGCATAGTTTGACAATATTACAGTAGTACATTTGTACACTTCAATCTACACACCCATGACCGAAAAGGAGCAGGATGAAGACAAGTCTTATTTTACCTGCCCCTTATTCAATACCAAAACAAAAAGAACAGTCAATGTAACCAATATTTACATAAAATATATACTTAAATAGAAACCAACCGCATATATCAATAGTACTGTTTAAGTCCCAGCCTATTCATGATCATATAACTTAAATATGTTATCTTTATACATTTTTTTGAACCTAAGTAGATTTGTACATTCCTTTCAATAATTCTGTAGAGAGTTCCACAGTTTTACTCCCACAACCGACATACACATCTGCTTAAGAGTGGTCCTTGCATACTGATGTTTGAAATTATATTTCCTTCTATGATCTATAACTTCTGGATTCGAAAAAACACTGCTGTAGATTACTTGGTAATACTTTTCTTTTGGCCCTATGCATAACTAATAATGTCTGTAACTCAACTATTTCTTTAAATCCTAAATTAATAATAATCTATTGGTGTGTTCTCTGTAATTTGCTTTATGAATGATCCTCACCGCTCTTTTCTGCTGGATAAACAATGGATGTACATTGCTAGTATATGTGTTTAAAATGTGTATAAAAGTATGATCGTTTAAAACTCCATCCAGAAAAAACTGTATGTAGAAACCTCAACATGACTCATCTCTGGTAGGGTCTTAGTATTCTCACTCCACCCTACATGTTAATATTGTTTTGTCTTCTCACAGTATCAGCATATAAAGTGTGATCATCTTTTGGGTGAAACAAGAGATGGCAAAAGGTTAATTAGAAAAATAATGGATGAGACAAAGTGATACATTCATTATCAGTTGCAGACATCAGAAAGCTAATGATCCGAACATAAACTCACTGGAGTGACCAAGATGGTGTTTGTCATCAAAAACAGCCTGGTTTTAAACCGGCTGTGACATTGTGGATTTAAATATGTATATAGTTGGATGCTGGTGCTTCACAATGAGCGTTCCGCACATGCACTGAACATCCACCGAAAAGTGGGTCCGGGGGCGCGTGGGAATTTATTAACATGTACGTGAACACACAGGCAGACCAGGTTTGGGACGACACGTGATTTCTGGTCTCTTCTCATTCTGTGGCCCTAGTTTCCAATCCAGGCATTACTATACAGTGTATTAGTGGAGTATTATACAGATGGGTGAACACGGAAAGAAAACATGCAACACACCATGGCATTTATCCACTGGGGACTAAACTTATTCAGCTGTACAAATCCAGTCAAATTTAATTTGTCTTCAAAAATGAAAGGCATGCATTCAGAAGTGAAAAGAAAACAAGAAATGTGGAGTCGTGGTGGCTGAGATGACTAATTAACATCAAATCAGACGCTTTCTCCGTCTTTGAATCACGAAGCTTTGATGCGTGCAAAGAGCATCTATCTGAATCGAGACATGAAAAGATCTGCCTTTCTCCAGTTTCTGTCAGGGAACAATGACTTTACAAACATAAAAAATAACATACTTAGAATGTATTAATTCAAGGTTCAGTGGGCACAAGCAGCATCTGATTTTTTATTAGGATAAACAAGTTTTGAAAAAAAAAAACAAGACTAGTGGAGTGTTGATCTAATTACGGAGAGGAAAAACAACTTCTGAGGGTGAATACAGTACATTAACCTCAATTGTTGAACAACTGTTAAAAGCTGTTGAAATGTTTTAATCTTTATCTTGTCGCTCAAAATATCTTTTTTATTATTTTTTTTATCTATTTTTAGCTTTTGAACCTCTCACAATGAAACATGATTTCAAGAATCCAGTCATAAGCCAGTCATTTTGAGTTTACATGAAATTTTCTAGCATCCACATCCAGCAGCTGTTAAGCCATTTAACTCAAAACCAGAAAATGCCAACGTCACAGCAGCTGAAGGATTTATCTCTGAGGATGTTGGGAATCTGCAAATAATTTCACTGGATTGCTTCTACTGTATGACTGTACTATTTCAAACTGAACATAGAAACTAGTATGCAGTCACTGGAACTTTGCTGCAAGTGGAAGGAAAAGTATCTTTCAGTGGCTCAATAAAGAAAATAATCTAAAGCCTAAAACATGAATAAGCTAATGAAAAATACAAGAAGAAACAGGTGGACTCCACCTGAGTGCTGGAGAGTGATTTGAATCATTTTCCTGTATTCAAATTCAGAGGTTAGAAACTGGAGGTGTGTTCTCCTTAAAGGTGGAGTGGGCCAGCAAGTGCCACTCCAACTCCCATTAAGCCAGCTCATCTGACGGGGCCGTAAGTGGGGACCTTGCCACAGGGAAACAGCAGCCTGGCACAAACACACAGCAAATTGCCAAAGGATACCTTTCCTTTTGTTGCTCCCCAAACAGGAGGGAGAGCCATTTATTCCTTCCTCCAATCCATCAATTTATTATCCACTAAAGTGAACCAGAGCTAAAAGTCAATCTGAAATAAGGAAATGGTAAACATGGTTTCCTTGTCAACGACATAATCCTCCCCTTTGGCTGATCATTTACTTTGAAAAAGCGAATAAAACAGAAGTGAGGCACAGATTTAGTCAAAAACCAATCAGCAGTTCTCTGCGGGTAACGATTGGACAAATCAATCCTCTGCAGTTTCACATCAACTCAAGGCTGTTGACAGGAAATGTAAAAGCACTTAAGATAAGTACTGAACATAAATGCTTTTAGCCAGTGTCAAAAACAGTCCCAGAAAAGGTTGGCTGCAGTTACATCTCATCCTGACAATGAATATTAATGTGCTTATAAGTCACACTCCTACAGAAGATGTATGTTAACTTACAGGGCTGTGAATTAAATGGTTATTATACAAATATACAACACATTAGTCAAAATGAAACAATATATGTCACAGCCCTTCATTTCTTTTCATTACTATTTGATGTTTAAAAAAAAGGCACTTGGACGAAAGCTAAACCCCAATATTCCTACTAGATACAAAAGAAAAAGAACTCCAATAAGCTGCTTATTTGTATTGAAGAAAGAAGATCAAACATCCAAGAAACGAAGCAACCAATTTGACGATGGTCATTTTGTATCGATCCATTGTCTTAAGTGAAACAGTGAAACAAATAACATTAAAATAATCAGCAGTTAGTTGGCTCTACTATCACATGGGCCACATAAACTCTGAGCCACCATGCCAAATTACTGCTGACACATTTAAAGTGGTGTGTGTGTTTGGGCATTGGGAGGAAATAATGGGATTGGGAGAATCCAGATCAGGAGATTTAGAGGGGAGATGTTTGTAAGCGGGTTACTAAAGCCAATCACAGGATGCTCTGACACATTCTCAACATAATAATAATAATAATAATAATAGTAATAATAATAATAATAATAATAATAATAATAATAATAATAATAATAATAATAATAATAATAATAATAATAATAATAATATGAACTGGTCGTATTTTTCATACATGGAGGTTGAGATCAATATTTTCATTACAGAGAAAGCTTGCAAATCTCTCCATTTGACAACTGCACTGTAACCATGGCAACAGACTGCATTCTTACCAAAGAGTAGCCATGAACTCATTATCTTTGAAAATAACTTGCTTAACGCTAATTTGAAATAATCTAGCAGCACTCTCAAGAGGACGTGTGCCAACAGCAGCAACAGTGATGCACAGTTGCTCAGGGTGAGCGTACTTTCATCTTTTTCTGCTCTAAATGCACATTCTCTGCAAACCAGGATCATTTGTCTGATACTTTGTTTGGCGACACTTAATTTGACTTTTGTGTTTGAGTAATGCTTCCTTTAGTGTTTGGCTGTGGTATAAACGAGTCACTCCTGCCTTCTTCATTACGTTCACTTACTCCAGCATTGTTGCCTTTTCACCCGAACATAAAATACTGCATCTCTTTGGATAAACATGGAGATGTGTAGATGAATCTTTAAAAGGTCTAATCCAGCAAACTCTGCTAGATTTGCCAAGGCCACTCTGTTCCAGTTACAAGAGATCCCTAGTTATTTATGACTGTACTTCCTACGGGCTTCAGAGAAAGCTCGTACACCGAGCCTAATGCATCATGCTGCCACAGGATAAGTTAGAGGTTACGTGAACTGCTGCACCTGCAACTGGATTCAAATCCATTCAGCCTACGGTAACAAATCAACTGTGATACGTGAGAAAGCAGGGGAGTATTTGTGCTGGTACACGACAAACCTCAGTGAAAGAAATCAAACAGAAATGGGTGCAAAAGAATTGGTTTCATATGAAAAATAAATGGAACACAGCACATCATTAGTTTAACTTTGTGGGCTATTAGACACAATTTTGTATAATTTTCGTGTTATTGTGCGCAAGCTCAGAAAAATAGGCTTCTACTAATGTATTTCCTTTTTCATCTCCATTGCCCTGATTCGAAGACTTTTATCTCAAAAGCAAACTTTTTCCCCACTGTAATTAAACAAAGAAACTCTTAAAACTTGTATAAAAATATGAAAAATTAGATTAGATTAGATTGTCCTTTATTCATCCCTCAGTGGGGAAATTCACTTTGATATGATTTGATTATGTTATTATATGAAATCTAACAAATTACTTAATCTTTTTTTCTTTTGTAAATTTTCCAAGCACTGGATTGAAAAAAGTCCTTTTTGTAAGCAAAAACAAGCCTGTGTTCACGCTGGATTCAGCCTTGTTCACGTTGAACTTTATTCAAATCACGTACAGAGACAGAAAAGCAGTTCACCTCCAACATAAATATAAATCAACACTTTAAGGCAAAATGGGACATTTAGTTCATGTGAATTAGACTGCAGAGCACCCTGGCTAGAGAGCATCGCTCCCGACTCTGTAACCGGAGAAAGAGCCCCCTGTGGGGAGGAAGAGCTGCCAGACAGCCACAACTCCTCAGGGGGCTGCGCCGCTTCAACATAGAACTACCTAGAGATTTAGCGGAAAGCAAAACAAGCAGGTAAGCAGGTAGGAAAAGCTAGAAGGAAGCACTTCAGAAGAAATCTATGGGAGAATTCCTTAAAAGAATGAGGTTGTAACAATAGAGGTGCTGCACATACACACACCATGTTCAAGGAAATATGGCATCTTGTTTGTCATACAGCCATTAGTAGCAGGGCCTCACGTGCCTCACGTGCAACCTGAACACCTTTGGGCTGACAAAAAAGTCCAGCAAAGACTGTATTTCCTGAGGATCCTCAGAAAGTACAATATCAAGGACATACTACTAGAGTCTCTCTACACGTGCTCCATAGAGAGCAGACTGACGTCCTGCATCTGTAGCACGCTGGCTCAAAGGAAGGCTCTACAAAGGGTTGTGAAAAATCATGGGCTGCCCTCTCCCCTCACTGGACGACTTGCACAACAACCACTGCATTAAAAAGGCAAAACAGATCACAAAGGACACTCTCTGTTTGCAGTGTTGGCCTCAGGTAGACGGTACCGAGCAATAAAAACAAGAACATCCCGGTTTTTATCCTACAGCTGTAACAAAACTCGATCTATTCAAAAACAAACTGTAACTGATATGAGGGATTGCGTGCTCCTGTAGGCTATGTTTAATTATTTATTGGTTTTAATCAGTTATTTGTTTTATTTTGTGTTGTGTGAAAGTGTTTTGTATGCAATGGTATTTATCCGTTTGTTTTTTAACACTGACTGATGCCACTTTTTAATTTTGTTGTTATATAACAATGACGAATAAAGATCAAATCTAATCTAGTAAAAACATTTTAAATACCTCAATAAATCTACAGCTTCCATCTTCTTGATCTTATCAGTATGTAAATGAATCTCCTGACAACAAAGAATTGCTTCTGCCTGTCAGCCACTAATGCAGATACATTAGAAAACTATCAAAAACAACCTTTATAGATATCGGAGGTACTTTTACTTTGAGAAATGATTTCAACTGATTAATTGTACTCTATGTTGATCTTTTTTCCTTTAGGTCAATCCCCTGTTGAGTTGTTTCTGCCAATTTAAACCATATTAGAGAGCCTATTTGTTAAAAAAATACATAAATCACATGATCTTAAAATTGTATGGTATGATTATTGTGTTTTTGTAGTGGTTATATAACAGGATAAAAAAAGTAAAATAGATGATCTGTGTTTTATTATGGGTGTAACTCAGAATGACATGCTACACATGGTTCTATATTCATTTGTGTGAACTTCACCTTTGGACTTGGTTCAAGTATCTACATTCACAGCACACTGTCACGCACCTGTGGTAAGGCCAGACTTAAGGTGGGGCTGAGGAGAAACAAACACACGGGCCATTACTTCACTGTCAAACTGACTCAAAACTAACTTCACGTCTGAACCTGTTACTCTCCGCACACGCCCAGACGTACTGAACTCGTGGCGGGCAGAGCAGGACAAGTCCACATTCTCGTCTACAATCCAAACAAACTGTACAACATCTGTGTTGTAAGGATGATGCCACTTCCCTTCTAATGTTAAATAAATGAGAGAGAACCAGAAGATTAATGGTTCACAGACAACCATAATTTGCTGTGTCAGATAATTTAACAAATTTTACATTTAACTAGGTGTGCAATAAGCGTGCTACAAAACGCAAGCCAATTTCTGGCAGCGCTGTGTACACATGCTGTGAAAGTGCCACAGCGTTGCAGTGCCACAGCATTAGAAAAGCCCCTTGAGCCTGATTAACAAATCACAGATGGAAGGATGGGGGGCGAGATACAGTAGGATGTCAGAGTCATGAGACATGATGGTATCATCATCTCCTTGTTCATTTCCCTTCACAGTCAGTGCAAATCTCAAGTGCAATTACTTAAAATGTTCCCAGAGGGAGAGATAGCTGTGGACTTGCTGTCCCCAGCACAAAAACATATTAAATCACACAAAACAGACTTCTCTTAATGTGTCAAATGCACTGGATAATGATCTAGTCTACACAGTTAACTGGACTGAGAGTCTGCAGTTATCAACCCAACCCAAACTCACTCATGATTAAATATTAAGAAAAACATGCCGACGTGTGTTTTTCAAAGTCTTTGTATTCACTGTCAATTTACACACCGATAAAACAAGGTGGAAAATTCATAATTTAAAAGGCAAATTCTGAACAAGCTGAGATGAAATCATGCAACATTAATGCCCAGTGAAGCGTCGCCAGCAACAAAGGCATCAGATATGTGAAGAACAAAGACAAACTTCATATCATTTCTTTTTGAAATCATTAAAGGCTTCACTGAACCTCTGTCAGGCACATCATCCTCTTGCGTCACAAGTTCAGACCACTTGAGTGGAAATTTGGTTACAGAGGTTTTCCATGATGAAACCAGAAATAATTTACATTATTTTTCATTATTTTCTTTGGATTATTTTAGAATCTTCCTAAATTTAATTCAAAATGTGGATGGAAGGCTGCCTAGTGCTTATGCCAAATGGTGGTGTTTAAGAGGTATAGTTTAGATCATAGCATCCCTGGAGCTGCACCAATTTACTGTAAATCGTGTTAGTAATGTCCTTTGCATTCCATTAGGACCGCATAAATGCTCAAATCACATTTTCCAAAAAATCTGCTTCCAGCTAAAGAGGATAAACTCTCCTGTCTCCGTTCTCTGGCAGTATGCCTGCTGCAGAGTCAGATGAACAAGAACAGTACAGCAGCTTTTCATGACATCAAATATGCATTTTAAAGTATGACCATAAAACAATATAAAGGAGACAGGTGACACCATTTATTGTGAAGATATACAATGCAGCTCCCGACGGTTTCATTAAGCTGGCTTTCTGCATTTGAAGTAACGATATAAATGTCTCTACATTGATGCACTAATGGATATCTGATTAAAAGCACTTCAAAGTTCAATGTATTTTATCTGCTGCTGGTTTCACACACCTTAAGTGAAACATTTAAGTGTAGAAGAGTTTTGACACTGGTTCAAGATAAAATACATGAATAGATTTATACAATTTTAAATACACAGAGCCCTTTAGCATACTTTTTCAGCGAGTCACTATAGAGCAGCAATGAAAGGCCATTTATGGCATGAGGTGACTAATCAATTACAGCGGTTTGCTAACAACATTAGAGGAAAAACTAGGAAATAAAGTGAATCAATGAATCACACCACTAAAGTGAGAAAGAGAGTTGCAGATGGATATTGAGTTAAAAATCAATGAACTGTTGGCAAGTTATTTACTATCATGGGACCCCTGCATGAATTAATGATTTGGGAACCATACAACATAACAACAAGATATAAACACACAAATCTCTAAAAGAGAGAAGTTTACCGAGCACTCTAAGGAGTTAGCTCCCTACAAGTCACAAGCTTGTATATGACCTGCTTTGCATTATCAGTTTGAGATTCAATGAAAAAGCTGGGGTAAAAAGTTGTAATCGCTCCCTCTTCTCTCTCAACTCAACATATCTAATCTGACTTTTTAATCTCTGCTTTCCAGGGCAAAGATTATCCAACAGAGGCTGCTACAGTTCAAACACAGACCTGAAATGCTTGGTAAGAAAGAAAGCAGTGTGAGGACACAGCTGTGCGACAACGTAATCTTAGGAAAAAGATTTAAAGAGAGTAGAAGAGCAGATAATAGAGATCGAAAGAGAAATAGGGAGAGGAGAAAAAGAGAGAAGCCATCGTGCTACAACAAGTCAAGGTCAGTGTTTTAGGTCTACAGGTGGACTATTGAAATAGGATTAGAGATTCAAAATAGATTAAGGCGGAAGTTCATATTGTGGCCTTTAAAACAGACTTTTGCTCATTTAAAAATGTAATCACAACGTATAAGTCAGAGGAAGCCTGGCCAATATAATCATATGCAATTCAAACTTGCCCAATATCCCATGACTGGCGCAGCTGAGATTCCTCATCGACATTAAGGTTTATTTCTTCTCTTTGCCTGGAAGCGTTAGAGCAGCTGACACCAGTTTCACTGCCAGTGAGTTAAGAAGTCACAGTGGGATGAGATGCTTTTTTTTTTTTTTTTTTAATAAAAACAAAACATGAAGAATTGCACAAACTGAACAGATGAGAAATCGGGGTACAAGCAGGTTACATTGGAAATCAATCATACAAGACAGCAACCTTGTCAAGTAATAAGTAAGTACAACGTGGTTCTGCCGCAACCTGTGACTTTTGCTTGACATCCAAAGTTTGGCTGTTGTTCTTTCGCAACTTGTTTTTAATCCCAGTTATTATAAATTGGCAGCTTTAGGTAAGGTATTTTTGCAGGGTAAAGCTTTCACACCAAAAACATTCATGCCAGAGAGTGTTACTACATCAACAGTACAAAACTATGATTTGTTTCTTGACCAAATGAAAAGAAAAAAAAACATAACTTCCCACTGTTGGTGTTTTATCCAATCTTAGCATAAAATATCGGTCTTAAGAGTGAAAGAAATGTAATGTTCAAATATATAATTTAACCAAACCAATTACCACTTTGGAAGGACAGAGAAGTAGAGCAGCCAATGCTCTGACTACTGGACTCATTTTAGTGAGTGACGATCACCCACTTTAACCAATTCATTTTTAATGCCACTCCAAAGTTCAGCCTGATCGCATACGTTAAGAACATCATGAAACCAGCTTTAGCAGCTAAAAATGTTGTTAATAATTAAACTAGATATTCTCTATATAGCACCATCTCCAGAAACTCAGATAAAGTTGTAACAGTGATGTTTCTCGATCAGATTTAGTATTTATATAATGCTTTCAGCGTTAAACAAGGATGAGTTGTTCTATTTTCTATAAAAAACACAGTTGTTTCTAATATTGCAACAATATATCTACAAGAAAGATACTAAAGAGTAACATGTTCTGTCACCTAATCTGAGATCTGAGTCGTCCACCTTTGCAGCACTTTCTGCATGCACGGTTTTGAAATGAACTGCTGTGGTAATAGGACATATTAAAAAAAAAAGAAAGAAAATGTGGCAATTTTAGTACCTTGGCATTTTACCTGAATTGATATGGTGTCCTATTTAAACACAAAAGGCACTGTAACAGTTGAGATACCTGATGGCTCTGATCATGTCATGGTTTTTGAGCCACGGATTGGATCGTTTTTCCAATAAGTAAAGTTGTGCAAGAAAACAAAACAGAAGTGCAATAAAGAGGCACAACACCCTTTTTCCTTATGATCAGGCCTTTTTAATAAAACCTAAGGCTTCTCTTAAATTACATGAGATACCTCCATTAAAAAAAATGTCGATAATAATCAAATACATTTCTTGGGAATCTTTGTCGGTGGTGCCGTCGGATGATGATGTATTATACGTGTCGACATGCTGAACTCATGTCCTTATGTCTTCCTTGTGTGGCAATGCTGACACACTGATCATTTTGACCATGACCCCTGAATATAACAAAAAAGAAAAGTAAGATCACATATTCTTAGATTCATGCTTATATGATGAACCAGCATGTCCTGTATCCTCCGCAACTGGAGAGCTCACGCAGGAGCGCTGCGGTAGTCCCATCTCAACCCAGAAACGAAACAATGTGCTGGTTCAATGTGAACCATTTTGACAGGAAAGTGCTCCCATAATGACAACTTAGAGGAAGAGGCCTTTTAGCATACGCCTGTTATGCATGTTCAACATTACTGCTCACTATCTCAGCACTCACAACCCACAAGCTGCACCAAACCTTCCCTTGTTTTGGTCACAAAAATTGATCTGCAACTCATGTGATGTGCAGAGGATCGGGAAGAGATCCCTTGTGGACCATGGATTATCCATGATTCATTACCGCCGTAATATATGTAAATGAAACTTTAAGAACGTTGACATAAAAGTCACATGACTGAATATTTTTACTTTAACATACTGTGTAAGCCAAAAATGTCACTTATTCTTAAAAGGTCTTTAGAAATTACTTTCTAAATGATCAGTCACAGTTGACAAATGATTTTCATTTAACTACAGTAATATAATATAAAATAATATAATCCAAAATATGTGCAAACCACAGAATAAATTTTTCCTATTGCTATTGGACTCTGAACTAATTTCATGGGAACATTTACAACAATCATGGGTCTGAATAACTTAATATATCAAATAATTTGGCTCACTGAGCCTCACAATAACGAGCTGGAGGAGCATATTGTGCAGTCCATTCTGTATTTAGCAGATGGAGAGACTCCATTTCAGGATGCCAGATTCAGAACATAACACTTTTGTGACCTCAAATGCACATATGGTGCTGAACTAACATACTTCCCAGAGCTGCGGACACTGGAACATTAACAGGGAAAAAAGCCAAAGCTATCGTGATACGACTCACCATGAATAGTAGCTTTGCATGTGCTTGTGTGATAACTCATTCAGACTGCGTGGGAGCATTTCAAACTCCCCTCCTGTGAATTACATAACTGTGAATACCAGGTGTGTGGGGCACAAACTCTTCAATCGGACCGCACGGAAATATATTTTAGTTTTATAACTAAGAGTACTAGGATAATCTATAAATATGCCTTCCCTTTGAGGTTTATAGTTTTTAAAATTAACTTTTTGTCATATGAAATGTTAATTTCTACCGTGTTATATACATATTATACACATATATATGTATGTATATATATATTTTTTTTTTTTTACTAATTGTGCACATGCATATGGACATGAGACAAAGTTTAACTGCTAAAACTATGGAAATGCTTAGTAATTTCAGTATTTCACAATAGTGACTGCAACTACAGTATTTTGTATCATTTTTCTAACCAAACATACAAAATAAAACCTTGATAGTATATGTGTGAACAACTCACTCATCAAAATTAAATGTAATGTTATCAACATACAAACAGTGGATGCAGGTTTGTGTGTAATTAGATATAAGGTGTTGCAGAAGCAAAGAGACAGCTTTAACAGACTGTTTTTGTCCAGATGGCTGACCAATGTGTCTGCTGCCTTCTGTTACTGTTTGGAAATCAGAAAACATTTCTCCCGGGTAGTGAGTGTGCAGTATTTCAATTCCTTCGGAGGACATCCATCAGGATGGACTCCCTCTTCAGCAAGGACCAGTGCACCCTCCAGCGATGCAGAGTGATTAGAGTCCCATTGACCTGCCTATACCAATAATAGCTGATCCTGATTTCCTTTTTCTTAAAACTATAATCATAGACATAGCAATTTAATCAACAATGAAAGAAAGCAAAGACTGAAGGGAAGTCTGTGTTTTATTGGTATGTAATTACCCTCTTAATCTTTGGTAGCCTCATAACATAGAGCATGCTTAGCAGGGTGATATTGTTTGAAGCACTGGATGATTAGGTTTGGTTGTTGTCACTCCATGAGGTTTTTTTTTTCTTCTCTTATAGGTTTACAGATTACTCTCTTTGCTGATCTGTACTCACAGTGGGAAACCTCTGCAACATGCGTTATCATGATGTGCTTCATGGTGGCAAAGATATTTGGATTTCTCAGTACTCTAAAGCCTAATTTATGCTTCTCTGTCAGATCCAAGGCATTGCAGGGCAGAGCCCCTCTGCTGATGCAAACCTCCCTCTGCAGAGCTCTGCGTCACCAAATGTGCACCTCCAAAAGCTACGGTACTGCAGAAAAGTATATACACCGCTACGTAGGGTTGGTAGTGTAATTACAGAGCGACACAACAAATAACAGAGAAGTATAAATGCCAGCGACGGCGTAGGGCCAGTGGGTCGGCACATGTGTCGCTGCTACACAGAAGCCTGAGGCTTGAACTGACACCTTAAATACCTTAAATACATAAGAGAGACATGTTTCAAGTTGTGCATACAATCTATAAGGAACAAAAAAAAAACAGTCCATTTCAGCAACTAATACTATTCCGATCACAGTCGATTAGACAAAACAGGCTGATTCAGATCACTAGCGGATCAACTGCTGCACCTCTAGCAGTGATTACCTACACAATCCGAGGTCTTTCGTCCATCCCTCTTTTTCAAAGCTCATCAGCATTCGGAGAGCAACATGTATTGATTAGTGTTGACGTCACCAAGGATGCTCACTATGCATACTTGACAAACTACATGTAGTTATTGACAACAATGATGAGTGGATCAACTCGTCTTCCAACGCCAAAATGTTAGTATATGCATCAACACGGTGAACTGATGTAAAAATATTCATATCTGAGAAGCCGGGAAAACTGGAGATTAGGAGCTTTTTATTTCTAAATAAATTAAATTATTTTTCAATTTAAAAAAAAGATTACATTTCCCCCCCCCCCAACTGATTTTCTGAGCCTCAGACTTCCTTACCAAAGACTCCACAGTTGCTTACCGAGTTAAATAATATTAATGCAATATTCTAACAATCATATTCAATAAAACCAAAGCTAAATAAAATGCTGTATTTCAAATTATATAATCAGGGACAAGCAGCAGTCAATCTGTGAATGAATCTGTGACTTCTGGTATCTACCCTGGGTATTTTTGACTGAGCTGTTGTTACAGAAGGCTGCAATGATTAAGCATCAAGCATGCTGTTGTTTTGAGAAGGTGGAACATGAAATGCCTGTTAGGCTGTAACCAGATCGGGATGTTAGCTTAACATATAAATATATGTATATATGTGCTCATAGCATGCATAAAACTGACTGTGAATGAGATGAGCTTTACATGACTGAGGGCTGAAAATCTCTTTGTGTCTGTGTTAACCCAACACTAGATCCATTTGATGCCTACAACATTTGTGTGTCTCTAAATCCACATGGTTTTTCACACACATGGCATCACTGCTGGTGTGTCTGTGTGTGACAGCTTAGTCCACTCGAGCCGTAATCCAGAGGCACGGGGACAAAGATGAACTGAGAGAAAGAGGCAGTGGAATAAACCTGTGACGCTACATGTGTATAACCGCGGGAATTTGCATTTCACAAATTGACTCTCTTGTTGCACTGCTTCTTCCAGTCCTGCTCGCACGTTCCTTCATCTTAATAGGTTTTAGTGTAATTTATTCCAGGCTATAGCAGATAGAAGGAAATAGATCCCATTGGTTGCCCAGACAACAGACGCGATTGAGTAGAGTCAGGCTCGCTGTAATCACCAATGAAGCGAGTCGGAGGCGAAGACCATCAGTCAGCCTCCATTCAACAACATTTACTCCTCCCATTTTCTTCTCTCTGAATGGTCAAACAATGGCCGTAGCTTAGCTCATCCCTGTGTGTGTGTGTGTGTGTGTGTGTGTGTGTGTGTGTGTGTGTGTGTGTGTGTGTGTGTGTGTGTGTGTGTGTGTGTGTGTACTGGCCATTAAACTAACCCTGTTGCAAAAGCTGAAATCAGCTGTCCTTCCAAAACAGAGCAAGCCACAAAGGGATTTAACCGGTTTCTTTGAATACAATGTTCATAAGCTTTTGGTTTCATGTTAACATTAGGAACATTGTGTTTAGTTAGTAAAAAATGGGGAAAAGCATTGAAATGGTTTTTCTGCATAAAAGAACATTTATGGTGTTTTTTTCAATATTAAAAGAGTGAAAATTTCCCGTCTATAAAATTGTTGCGACCGGTTTGGGACTATGATTTTTCAGAGTCAAGTGATTGGTCATCTGTTCAGGTTACACAAGTAACTGTCTTGTAATTAGTAGTTGTGAAGTTATTTTACTGTTAACAATCTGTGATTGATCACCGAAGGAAGAGCACAGACTGCCTGATCTAACGAGTCTCTAAAACCAGACTATATCAACAAAGCAGACATGGAAAATGAGACACAAACTCCTACAAAACATAAATTGATTATATGCACATATAATCTGTTTGTGTTGTGATTTGCTCAGAACAAATGACAAAGGATAAGAAAAAGAACATGGGTAGAAGAATTTGATTAGTACACGAAGGTAGCAGAGATTGTTTGTGCTACAGAGAGAGCTGAAAGTAAGTTAAAAATATTTTATAGTGAAAACATAATTATGTGCAGTATTGTGTGCATCTCCCCTTGCTTTGCAAATGTCCTCTTTAGAAGTCCCTCATGGTGACTTCACCTGATGCCTTAGTCTTTCAATAGCTTTAGCTAAAATAGGATTTGCCATCATCTCCAAGTATTTGGCTTTTTCAATATCCTTCATGAATGCAGCATCGACCCAGAGTCAGCACATAATGATCAAGTGCTGACTCCCTACCCATGACCTCTTGCCACTTTGCCACCATTACAAGGCTCTGTGACCGGCAAACTCGACTAAAAATTGTCCAGTCTTACAGAGTCCTACAGAGAATATTGTCCTTATTAATAACTGCAACATAGAGAATAAGCGATTCCAAAGATTAAAACCTCTGGGTTTCAGCATTCCGGGTTTCTTTTCTGTCTAACATGACTTTAGGCAGTAAGTTTGACAAAAACTACTTTTAAAATGGTAGCTTAAACTATGAGAACCTATTAATTTTTTTAAACAGTTATTTGACCATCTATAAGCCAACCAAGATAAGATAGTCAAGATTAATGAGTGTAATCCTTAATTGGTATACTAGAAGAAGTTTTCTATCCCTTCAGCAGCAGGACATTTATGCTCAATGAAAAGAAAAGAACAAATTCTCTCAGGTCGTTAGCTTTTCTTTGGGGTTTTAAGTCATGCTTCACAGGCTTACAAAAAACTGCATGAGGCATTTCTCAAACTAAATGCATGAGCAAACTTGATGCAACCGATTGAAGATGCATGCTATTTTTAGTTGGGTAAACATATTCCACTTGTGAATGTACCACGAGAGAGGAATTAATGCTTGGAAAACACAATCTATTCTTTTCAAACACAAGATGCCATGCGAACACACCGCTGGCCCGAGGGAACACAGGCAGGAGCTCAAAAAGGGAAATACACCCCCAGCCCTTTCCTCTGGATCAAAAAAATAAACACGCACACACACACACATACACACACATACACGGTTCATGGAAGACAAAATCTTTCTCTTTGAAATTGACCTACTGACAGCAAGAGTAAAGGCTACTAGATGCTTTCACATTGCTTATGCTTATCTAAACACATCCATTCATCGACTGACCTTTAAGAACGCTGTGTATTGATATCTGATTAAACCACATCAAGTCCAATATTAGAAACTGATTCAAATTTTTAAAGGGAAGATTTTTTTGGAGATGTTATGAATGAAAATATGGGTTTATGTGGAAGTTTTATTTTCTTCTCAGACTTGAGGCAACAGATTCTCCTCCCTCCTCATCCTTCCATTATCTGCCTCTCCAGCTACTGACTGGAAAATAGGATGGAGGAGACGCAATGCCTTCTGCAATGTCCTGCTGTGTCCATCTTGCTGGAGCAGAGGTGCTCAGCACCAAGCTGCTTCCAGGTGTTTCCGTGTGAAGCTTTGCTGGAAGATGGTCAGCCAACCACAAGTATCCCCTGAGTGTTGTCAAATAAAGGTTAACAAGTGAGGACGGGATAATCTGCCTGCAGTCACTGAACAGCTCGCAAAAGGTGTCATCAGTTAGAAAATGTCTCTGTGTGTTATCGTGTGTACCCGAGTGTGCATCTTAGTGGGCTTTCTGTACTACAGAGACACAGTTAATGGTTGTGCATGCGGGTTACAGTCCATCTCTTCAAGGACACTAGATCTTTTGACAATTATATTCAAATTAAGTTCAATTGAAGGAGAAAATTACCTTTTTCGAAGCAATTACTTGTGGTACTGGGTGGCATCACAAAGCCATTGCGCTTTGTCTTCATTTAAAAGCTGTCAACTTTAAAATGAGCTGCTTTAAAGTCAGTTTGAATTTTCTGCAGAGATTCACAAACTGGGTCACGGGGCATTCTGTTTTTCTGTCATAGAACATCATGTTACTCAGCCTGAAGAAGGAAGAGCGTACCGACACAAACACAGCCTCTGTTGCATTCAAGCAACACAGAGCAGGAAGACACTGGCTATATCAGCATTGGATCTCTTCCAACCAGGAGTTGTGCGGCATGGAAGCTTGAACACAACATCATTTTTCACCTGAAACCAGCAACATCAGGGCACACAGACTGGATAAACCTGCTCCTCCTTCCATGTGGGTGCCAGTATATTAGCAGGAATGCAATGTCAACCATCTGGAATACCTAAAGCAGCATTTACTGTAAATCTTATCTGGGTGCAGTCTGGAAATGATGTTCATTGACGCTTCCAAGCTCTATTAGAGAGTCTTTCAGTTTAATGTTGTAAGTAGGAGATGAAATAAAGAGTAATAAAACATTTTTTGAGCACTGATTAAGGCAGAATAAAATTCAAGTAATAACTTCTAAAAGAGATCATATTTATGCATATTAAGGATGTGTGTTGGACTTTACACAAATCAAAAAAGGCAATCATTTACCTTTATAGATACATTTTCAAAAGATGAACATTCATAAGATATTTTTTTCCTCTAAATATCACAACGTGTCGGAACGTGTCGGCAGAAAGCCCAGTGACAGCTGTGTGACTCCCAAACAATGCGGTGCTTAGTTGGAAATGCACACAGGAGGAACTTGAAGTGAGAATAGTTTTAAAAAGGCGTGCACTGAAAAACTAACACTGTTGTTACGTTTCATGTTCCCCATCAAATGAACCCCACATCAACGTGGCAACAAATTACATCACGCAAACATAATGTGGGGGGGCTCATTTAAAAATAAAAAATGTTTAGGAGGTTTTTTCTATGCTTGCATTTGTTAACTTCACGATTTAAAAAAAAAATCCATATTTACCATGTTTCAGTCGTTGATTGAGCTGTATCCACTTTCCTGATAAACTTTTCAGCACAGCAGCAGCACAAGCAGCTGGGGACATAATCGGGACTATAAGATTGGACGTCCGGTGTGGTTTTCTCCGGAGATAAAGGTGAATTTGGACATCCTCTGTGCAACAGATGCCATCACGGCTCCTGGAAGCCGCCTGAGCGGCTGCGACGAGGTCCCCTTGTCTCTGCGAGCCCACCGCGGCGATTAATGCCAGCTCAGCCCGGCGGAGCAGCGCACAGCACGGGCCGGCGTGTGTTCACGCCCCGCCCACCTCCGCGGAGAGGAGGGCGGGGCTGCGGAGCATATCGAGTACACCCGCATTCATGAGTTTATAAAACAAATAAGACGAGTGAAGTCTGTTATGTGTTGTATACATTGTTGTAGTGTGTAGGTCAAAGCATTTGAGAAAAAAAACCCTCATTTCTCCAACCATTTAAAAATGACCGAATGGGTCACAGAGCAAAGATCAAGGTGTTGGTTTTCCCTTAGATTTAGATATATAATATCCAAAAAGCAAACACATTGATGATCGAATGAGATTCAAAGGGGACTCAAAAAGAGAGCAATAGAAAACCAACTTAAAGAGATCAATATAATCAAAATAGCCCTAATGAGATGCAAAATTACCCATATATGGCATACATTTTCCAAACTTAAACAACTAGAATAGGTGCACAACCTTCCTTTAGATTTAGATACATAATATCCAAAACACAAACACATTGATCAAATCAAATTCAAAGGGGACTCGAAAAGAGAGCAACAGAAAACTAACTTTAAGAGATAAATATAATCAAAATAGCCATATTGAGATTCAAAATTACTTATATAAGGCATATATTTTCCAAACTTAAACAACTAGAATAGGTGCACAACTTTCAAAATGAGAAACAAAATACTCCAAATAGACAAAAATAGGCCAAATAGACAAAAAAGTGGTAAAGAGAGGCAACATTAAAATAACAAGGCACATTGAGTTCTACAAGAGACAATGTCAATCATTCCTTCAGAAAGACAAAAAAAAATCACAAAACTTAAGAAAAGACTCCTGTATATTTCTTATAATTTATACCAACTTTACTGGATCTAACGAAATGTATCCAATAAATTCCCCTCCAAGCAGAATAACTGAATGTATTTGACAAATGTGCCACTTTTCACCAGAGATAATCCTGTTCCACCTCTATCCACTTTATCTTTGAAATATGATGTTCCTTCAGCAATTCTATTAAAAAAAGTTACCGGTATATATCCTAGAGGTGGTTTTTACGTCATTATCAAAATTATAAGCTGATTAAAACAACTTTCATTATCCCCTCCTCCACCGCTTGACTCATCAATGCTTCTTATAATCGTCAGACATTGTCACGTACTTGAAGAAATCTGTTTTTCTCCACTGAAAACCGTGATATTGTTTTGCAAGAAAGTGTTAAAATTAAATCTTCGTTGCCCCTAGCTTAAAAAAAACTCCAATATAAATTCACAAACTAACTGGTGTCATAAAGAGTTAATTCTTGTGTATGTCCAATACAAACTTCATGTTTAAAGCATGGTTAAAGCAAAACATATTGATCTAATAAGTAAACGGATAAGAAGTACAATGATGTTTTTCTCCATTTTAAATATAGAGTATGTTTTCCATAAGGTTGTGTTTACACCTGCTAAAACACTTGATCATTATAATCATGAAATAGCGAGACATGACACAGGCAAAGGTCTGGAGTTGGGGTCATTAATGATTTAAAGACATAGCAGCTCTCCTCTGGCCCAACCGTTAAAGACACCAATTATTATGGTTAGTGGCCGTGTCATTTGATCTGGGCTGGCTGATACTTTACGGTCCAAACACACATTAAGAATTCATACCCTCAATTCAGGACCTCTGGCCTTCACTTCACCTCAACCTGCCATCTTACATAAAACACACAGGTATATTCCCTGTGTCCAACTCATCTGTCATTTTTTATCATTTTCTAGCTTTTCATTCACGCAGGGACCTGAAGCTCACTTTACGAGAACAGTGGGTGAGTCAGCTGCCAGTTAATCACTCTGACAAGTGTGTGTGCGTTGATGGCTTGCGTGCTCTGAGTCCCGGTGATTCAGCCTGCAGGGAAGAGAACATCACCAAGCACTGAGGCTGCCTGCAGGGTATGAGCTCTAATACTGAAATTCAACTCTGAGCCAAGCTAAGACAATCATATTGTTTCTGTGAGACATGCATTTATCTTTAGATGGCTCACTGCATAGCTGCAGGACAGTTTAACAACAGTCAGCTGTCATCAATCCCTATAATACACTTCCGGTCCAATTCTCCTGGGTATTGACGCATAAAATCTGTGCCTATCCGTGTGAAAGAGAAATATCAGATTGAGAATTAATAGTAGCACTTAATTATGTCCACTTTGGGCCTCTCATTGTTCTTTCAAATTGAATCGGTTCAGCGAAATCACTACATGCCCACGCCCAGGAAACAACTTTAGCTTGTAAGTGCCATTAAGAGCAGTTCTCTAATGGCTGCAGCAGCACTGCGTGATACTTGTGAGGCTGTAAAAGTGGAAAACAACAAGAGAAGAGCAATAATAACCACAGGCTCAGGCACAATCTCTCTGATGTACATGCAGTGGCTATTTTTCATCTGAGGAACAGCAGAATTCAAAATCCAGTTTTTGTACAAAGTTATAAACTGATTAAATAATTTTCTATTAATTCCATGTCAGTATTTACATTTAGAGGACAATGTAAAATGCATATGTGCGTCAAGGAATGGAGCCTATGCATGTAGTCATAAAATCAACACTATTAATCAAAAGATGCCATTGTTCTCTTTCCTCAACAGCAAGGTTCGTGTTCTTTAAGGACTTCCTCCTTCACTTCCTGCCTCCATCTCAGCTGTGATACACAGAGTGATCTCCTCGACCCCAGAGGCTTCCGGTACACTGATACTGGAGTGCAGATTTTACTGGCGGGGTCTCCGGAGTATTTGGGAATGAGATGTTCTGGAATATTTGACAAAAGCTGGAAACTGAGATTACCATGGATCAGTGTTCACAGCGTTACTGTGGCAGAGAAATGTAATCTATTCTAAGGTTTCCGTTGACCTGCTTACATACTGTAGATCAACCATGTGGTGCTGGAAGATATGAATGACTCACTTAATTTGCATTAGTACCACATTGTGGCAAAGAGTTGACACAATTCTAACCTGGAAGAGCAGATATTATTCTGACCTCATTGATATCAAGGACATAAAAACAATAGTAGTTTGTTTTCCACAGATCTGAAAACTTTATCCAGATCAGAACGCTATTCTTCACACTCTATGCTTCTACAAAGCTAATCGTAAAAGACTTCAGTGCTAGAGCAACTGGCCAAACAATAACTTAATCCAAACAGCCAAGACTTGATTTAAAACAGCTGTAATGTAGATTACAGATTACTTGCCCAGTGTATTGTTAAATGCCTCTTACCTCAGCAGGTACCTCTACAAAACTAAAAGGCAGAATACAAAACACACACTGGGCCAATTGCAAAATCATTATTTTACCTGAGGATTAATGTTTAGCCTGACATCAAACACCAACGCAATGCAAGATGATCAAGTGACTGCTTAAACTCACAGTTGATAGACTCTGGTTTGACATGCTGTTGATGGTTAGCTTTATGTGAGTTGCTGTGCATTTAAAAAAAAAAAAAAATCAATTAAGGCAAACGTTTCTTTCAAGCTGATACAGGTGACTTTTGACAAGAGGTTATAAAAAATCCTTTAACAAAATCTCAACACAATCATTTGTTAGTATTTACCCTATCATAAGTCCATGCAGGATGCTGCCTAAAAACTAAAGACCAGCACAAAAAAATACTAAAAATATACACTTTTGTGGTGTATTATTTATTCACCAAGATCATTACACATTACAGAAATATAAACACACGCACAATCCAGGCGAGGCATGATTGGTAATGATAGAAAGGAAAAACACACTGCCATCTCCGTCAGCTCCTTCAGTCCCAGCCTAGCAGCGTTAATGTTTTCAATAGGACATCGTTGTTAAGGAAAAATGGGCTCATAGAGAGTAATGAAATGCCCTTTCATGTCTTGTCAGTCTTTGTTATCTAGATTCTAAAGTGCCTTTTTAAGTGCCAGTTTATGTCGCTGATGATTATTCAAGCACAAGTTAGATGAAGCACTTGTTATAGATGGTTAAAAGAATTATGTCAGCTCCCTTACAAATATTTTGAAGAGGAAATCATTTTAAAAAGATGTCCTTTATTTCTTACAGTATTGTTTTTAGTGGATATAGAAAAAATGAAAACAAACAAACAAACAAAAACACGTAGGTTTTACTGATTTTGAAAGGTAACTCTTGAAATCCTATTGCACTTCCACTTTCCAGACAGTTTAACTTCAAATTTGCTAAATCGTGTTTGCTATGATGCTGCAATCATTGTTCAAGCCCTAAAAATGCTTTTAGTTTCATCCAGTTTAATCCAAAATGTTAATAGCCATAAAGCTGCCATGTATTAAAGTTGCCACCACTTACTTTTAAAAGGTGTGATAAAAACGTGAAAAAAGGGAGACTAGAGACTGACAGCTCATTGAACCATCTGTCCTAATCTAGCGGTGTTACTGCCGCATCTCTGAGTCAAACAGGGAGGTAAACTCTCCAGGGCAGATTCTGTGTTCAGACATGACTCTGGAATAAGAAACGTCTCTGGTTTGTTCCATATAAGACAGAACCGACAGCAACACAAACAACGAGATGAGACCAGACCTAAAGAATATGATATTACATTTATTTTAAACTCTTCTTCTGCATTGTAAAGATAAGCACTGTATGCATGTGTTCTATCAACAAAAAAAGAGATAACATGGGTTTTATAGTTCCAGAAAAATGATGGGCAGAATGTGATTAAACTCATGAATAAATTACAGAAATGACTCCGATCTTATATCTCGCTGACGTCACTGTCGCAGACACGGTCTAATATGATAGTTTCCCATGTAGTTGGAATCTGTCAGCATCTTGTTAAACATGGTGGCAGAACATTTTATATGACTTTATCATAACTTATTTTTTATCTCTGGTCTCATGCAGGGCAATGACAGAATCATCTTTAGTACAGTCAGAGATCCTTGCACATTTCTTGCACTAAGTAATTGGAGCAGGGAAGTTATGGTGTATTTTTGGATTGAATAAAGCCCTCAGAAGTCCCATCCAAAAACACCCTTTCTTTCATTGCACTTTCATCTCACTGTGCATAGTCTGTCCTCAAATCACACTCTTATTATTAATGCTGCCAGCCTCCATCTCACTATCATAAATCAGTGCCAGCAATTCAATTTTCTTTCAGGATGCATCTCATATGTGAACTTTCTTTCCTGTCTCTCTCGCTGTGTGGCTTTTATCAGTCTAAAAATCTTCCATTGTTTCCTTTTTCTTATAACTTTGTATTTCATATTCAGTAAACCCTCGAGACACTGCATACAGTATATGCTTTCAGTCCTGTATAGCTCATGTCAGTCAGCAGTCACGGAAAATTCACTCTATGCTGTAATCCTGTCACATATAGAGAAGCCAGATCCATCACAATGCCTATAGTTCACTTAGAACTGTGCTCCTCATACACTTGAAAAGCCTCATTAGGCTCACTGGTGAACAAGTAATGATCCTCATTTTTATGTAAGCAGGAAAGTAGAGAGAAAGGGTTAGTGAGGATGTTGTGACTCTAACTTGGCAGGTGGGGCAGTGACTTATCAGTCTGGGCATCCACATGCATCACCAGGCAGCAATAATCAACCTGACATGGTATTTTCAAACACTCCAGGGTCAGCCTTCATGTCAGTTTTGTGTGAAATGTAGACTTGAGAGTCTGTGGTGCAGAAGCTTTGTGTAAATCTGTCATGAAGTCCTCCCCTTGCACTTAGTTACATGCATCAATCAGCTACAACATAAAAACCAAAGACAGCTGAAGTGAATCCGGAGGTGAGATATACAGTATATAAGACAGAAACTCAATCAGTTATTGAAATTGATATATCGGAGTAAAAAAAAAAAAAAGATAAGGTTTTGGCTCCAGTGGAAGAGTTTGGGAAACCTCTCATCAAAAGGCTAAAACTTCTCCAGACCCCAAGCCAATCAAATATGTTTATTTAAATATAATCTATTAATCATTTACACTTGTGTAACTAACTCCAGCACATGTAATGTTTGGCCCAAATGTGGCCCACATCTTCCATTTTCTTTGACTCACATTTGGTCTCTGACAAAGTTGACTCAGGGTGAATGTGGCTGTCTAAATTCAGCCACATATCTACCAAACATGACCCACATCTGCAGCTCATAGCCGGGGTTATGTGGACCAAGCCTTCCAAAAAATCCTAAATAAAATCTGATGGCATTTGAGCCACATCCCAAGTTCAGGCCAGTTCGTGACCTTTAGATCATGTCCAGTCTAAATAAAACTTGCCAGTGTTGTAACTACAGTAAGTTATCAGTGCCAAAAAAGGTCCAGATTAGGCCCAAATGTATCGGCTATCTGAGAGAGCTTTCTAAACTCTCTATCCACATTGTAGATCTTATGTTTTGTCCTTAAAAACAAAAGAAGCTTCACCAGTCCTCCTCATGCTCTTTAGCTCTTTTCAGCCTCTACAATAGCATTTCTTATGGGTGGACTAAGTTTCCCTGCCATCCAGCTGTGTCTTTTGTTCCAAAGAAGGTGGGGAACTAAATCAGCGGGCCACTTGAATGGACATCTTGGGGGTTAAAAAGGGTTGACGGGTTTTAAGAGACTCTGGTGGTAAATTTAAGATGACAAGATTCGAATGTCTACAACAAAAAAATGCCGTCCTTTCTGTTACTCACAAAGCTACAGCTTTGTGCACTCTCATGCAGTTTTATTATTCAATAAAGTAGTTGTGCAAGTTTCCATGTTTGCTGTTGGTAAGGACAAGAATATATGGTGTAGCATACATTTGCAACCTAAGAAACAGATGGCTGCTTGAACTGACCAAGCAAGGATGAGGGATTTAGGTTAGTTTGGGGGGGTTAAAGGGTCATAAATCCAAACCAAGCAGAAAACATGCAGTTAAGAATTGCACTCAGAGAAATCAAGGAAAATAAAATGTGAGATATGGTCTAGCTGAAAAGCACAAAGCAGAATTTATTGATTTTACTCAGGGATAAAGCTCCTGCATAACTTAGACCTTAGATCCTCAGAATGATGTATTTTCCATCTTTCCCATCAGGAAGCTGTTTTTCAGTACCCTTGGCTCAATGTTTCTCTTAATTGCTTCATATTTTGCTATTAGAAATCTGTAAATCAAATTGTGCCACATTCAACTGTGTGGAAAAATGCTACTCAAATTAAATTTGTATATCAAAGTTTCTCTGTTAGAATTGAACTGTCTGCTGCTGCAACCGTCTGTATTTGAGCTTCTCATAAACTCCCCAACATCTACTCTTCATAAGTTGTTAACTCTAATAGACAGCTGCTGTGTAGCACTCATTATGACAGAATGTGTGACTTTTCTTGTCAAGTAAAACTGTTTCTCTCCATTATGAGTTCCTGCTAACTCATCAGCTTTCAATCACAAGCGACTAATTCCAGCTTCAGTGACAAATGCTGCTATTTTTTAAACACAAAGCAATGTGTTTGCTTGCCATTTTTCATTGGTGGGCATAACTACATTGTAGAAAATCATATCAAAATATTGTTATAATACACAAATTAGAAGATTTGTTGATAACGCCTTTTAAGGCCTTAAATTATGCATGCAACAGGTAGATCTGCAGTTAGTACATCATCTGATCACACTTATTTGACATAGACACAAAACAACTAAATGAAGACGAAAGTGTGATCCAATGACCTTTATTTAACATCTGAAATGTAAAAAGAAAAATATCGGACTTGTGGTCATGATTTTATGAAATTTACAGTTCCTCAAGATAAAAATATGCAAAATATTGTAAATGTTGGGATTAGAAAAGAACCCAAACACAAGCTCTTCAAACGGAGGCAGGCAAGTAAAGAAATACAAATCTATTCAACAAACCCAAAACCAAAGGTGCTGCATGCCGGGATCAAATCTGACTCAAAAGTGAACCAAACAGAAAATGGTATTGACACAAACTTTTTAAAGCACCATTGGTTACTAGGCAGCTCAACAAGGGACTGCAGGCAGCAGTTAAAACCAACTGAAGTACACAAGAAAACCAAAACCAAAATTCAACAGGAAGCATGAAAACCCACAAACCTGAAACCATAACTACATACAGACTTAAAAAAAACCCATCTGTAAATCACAGACCATGAGCATGCACATATTTGTCTGTCTATATTTAGACAACTTAAAAGTACCAGAGAGATGATAAAGCACAGAAAACAATGGTAATAATATAAACTACGACACCTTTTTATTACATGTGAATGCCTGTACAGTTTTAGTTCAGCTTTTGCAAGAAAACTGACACCTTTTTATTACATGTGAATGCCTGTACAGTTTTAGTTCAGCTTTTGCAAGAAAACTGACACCTTTTTATTACATGTGAATGCCTGTACAGTTTTAGTTCAGCTTTTGTCTGGTATATTCAAACACTGCAGCCACACTGCAACCTAAGCTGGTCTGACCATAAGTATGTGTGGATGCCTTTATAGAAACAGTAAGGCCTCTCTGATCAACCGTGGCACTAGATGCCTTTTGAAATAGTAAATCTCAGGGGGTGACACTTTGAAAGTGTGAGCGGGAGGTTGGGAATGGGGCACCAGCCATACTTTCATGTGCTATCCATCTGCACGTCAACATCACTTTCCAACCTGCACCGCCAGAAAGTGACATTTCGGCCTCTTTGTATTTCTGTAGGAGGTTTCACGTCCCTCTGGAGACTTCATTTTATTTCAAGCATAAATGACAGCTGCTTTGATATGTAGGTGTAAAGGGGGAGAGGATAAAGGAACTGAAAGAGAGAGGTGTGACATTAAAACAGAGGTCAGAGAGAGATAAAAGGACAGAGTTCAACAGACTGACGCCATAATTAAAAATACCATAATGTCAAGCTTCCTTATTTAGCCAGAATATTCATAGCTAACTGAGCCTTTTGGTAATAAAAATGGAAATAAATCAACAACAGTGTCCATAATTCATTCCTCTCTTTTGTTAGACTTGCTTATTGTTGGCAGTGAGACGGGAGACAGATAATTCAATTAGCTAAGCTAAAAGATGAATGGTTTTCAGCTTTTACATTGAAAGAATGTTGGGTTGTCCAGCGATCCAGTGTCACACTAGGCAGAAAATCCATTATGTTAAGTGTCTAGACAAGCTGTTTACAAGTGTTGCAACCCAAAAATATCTATGACATGCAAAATAAGACAAGAAAAATACAGACAAACAGCTGGTGCAGGCTCCAGCAGATCCCCGTGACCCTGCATAGGAATGAACGAGTGAAGATAATGGATGTGTGGATGGATGAGGACGTTATCAGTCAGTGTACACAAACCCCTTTGACATTTTGACCTCTTGTCCCATACTGAGAAGGTATTCCTCATACTGTAAAAAGTGCTCTGACCACTCAGACTATGTGAGGATGTCCAGGAGGGCTTCTCCCCAGGATTTTAGCAATAGATTCTTTTGGCCCTGTGGTTTATGAGGTGGGATCTCTGTGCCAAAGATGCCAGTAAATTTCACAAGATTGGTTTCTGGAGAGGATTGAGGCCAGATGAACACCTGAGTCTTTATGTGTTATTTGAGCCTTTCCCAACTAGTTTTTGAGAGGAGGCTACTAGAGTCCTGTGTTTTTTGGTCATATAGAGGTGTGACTGGGCTCCAACAATGTTTAGGAAGGTAACGCTAACCTATCAAAGTGAGGTGCGGGTGGGCAGGGAGAGGGAGGTCTAGGCCTATCTGCTTAAGCTGCTGCCCCTGCAACCCAATTTAGTACAAGTGGAGGTTAATACATGGATGGATGGATGTTTTTAAAGTCACAGTAAAGCTAATTCAAAGATTGTGGAGTTTTTACTGCTAAACAAATGTTATTATGTGTCTGACCAGGAGCTTTTTAAAGCAGCCTTGAAATCTGCCCATCAAAACATCATGTGGCATCCAGCTTCGGATAAGCCAACCATGCCATCTAGCTGTGCATCTGACAACTGACTGCTATGCCTTATCTCAGAAACAAATCTTCCTAGAATGCTAGAATTTTTCAGAACATGTGTGAAAAATATTTTGTGAAGAATGAAGGTGAAGCGAGGCACCACAGGTGCTGGAGTGTCACACTAGCTCAGGGAATCACATCTGTTTGTTTTAACCCTAACCCCAAATTGTCAAAGGGCTACGTTTTGTACTGTTTGTCACGATACAGTAAGTGAACATAGTTACTGAATTAACACACACTGCATTTTAGTAGCGCACCGTAAATTCAGTTTGTTAAGAGCCAGTGCCACGTGGCAGTGGTTACAGCAGGGCTATGGATCTACTGACCGGACCTACTGCTTGGTGGATTCACATTGTGCAGAGTCATGTTACTATAAAGTTGAGGATCATTGCTAACAGCAGCATCTTTTTTTCAGCTGCTAATTAACTGTCACTGGTGACACATGAGATTAACGGACACAATGCTGCTTCAGTTTATCATTGCAGTATTGACCGTCTCTCTCATGAGCAAGTGGGCTCATCAGGCTGAAAGCTGAGCTGCATTTGGCAGGGGTTGCTCACGACATAAAACCAAAAGTTGTACAGGCTGGTCTTTTTAATATCCGCTTGTGTTCATACTTAGGTTAATTTAAAACCAACTCTGCTCTATTTGCTCTATCTGCCATGTTAGGACTGTTGATTTCATCTGGACTGAGATCTGTCAGTTAATATCCTCCCTCAACGTCTGAAAGTAGACAAGATCACAAATAAATTGATGGAAGGTTAACAAACCTTGTTTGGCTGTGTGGTTAATAACACATTTTCTCTATTGTGGCAAACTCAGAAGGCTTATTTATCAAGGCTCTATTCAGACTAGATAAACGGACTTGTCAGACTTGTCTACAACACCTCTCAGAATGATGGGGCAAAACTACCACACATGCTACCATGAACTTGACATGTGTAGGCCACATGCGAAATAAAACAAACAACTCCACCTGCGCTGAGAATATAAATGTGCCTGTGCTCTCCTTAAGAGGAAGTGGCTACAGGCTACAGGCAAAGACAAGGTTATATGTTAATGAAGGTGAAAACATACACCGCCTGCATAGGAACAAACACTGTCCAGATGCTCTTCGATTTAACCAGCCATTTCTAATAACTGGCATTAGCCAATGACTTATTACAAAGCTGATTAACAAGCAAATCCATCTGCAGCCATTTGTGTGTTGTCAAATACTTGACATAGACAGATTTGTGCACTATTTGGTATTTGTATAAACAATACAAAAAAAGAAAATATATTAGCATATCTGCTTATATTGTCAGTATCCTAAATTGGCCAGCTGGTGATCTAATTTCTAATAATCTGCATCAACATCACCCGTAGAAAAAAACTCCACAACTCCAACCTTTAGTCAAAATATTTTTAAGCAAAATGTATTATGCATTTCAACAGTTTTGCCACATCAGCCTCTGCAAAAAATAGAACAATTTATCAAGGACCATAGTAATAAGGAAGGTATGAAGTAGCAAAAGGCAGCTATAACTTAAAATATTAAAATACTACCCTTTATTTTTAAAAACCATTAAGAGTTTCTTTCTTATCATCTATTGACATTTTATCCTGTCTTTTTATTAATATAAAGTCAAATATTACAGCAGTTTCTCCACTACTCAAGTACATATTTTAAACAGTCAGTGAGAGGCTGCTTGCATCAACTCTGTGTGCCAAGACGATAAATAGAAAAGTGCAACTCTACTAAACATGATAAGATAAGAAAATGAGAAATGGGTGGTGAGTATTGGACGACACGTGTGCTGCATTTTAATATGGTAATTAATCAGACATAAAGAATCAGAGACAATAAGACATTTATGTATGTGTGATATCTCCAACAAATCCTGTGTGGCAGTCAAGGTCATCATAATGAGAATTAAAAGCATGCACCTCTGGTCTAATTTGTGTGACAGAGCTGAAGTGACAACATTATTTGATGAGTATGTCATTGAGGTTCTCTTCATCTGCTATCTCATCTCCTGGTAATGATAGTTACTAGGATAAGGGAGCTTTATGACACATTTGTAACTCATATTGTGTAAAAATCTTAACACCTTAAAGAAGCTCCATAATGACGCACGTGAGGTTTCATCAAACACTGTTGCTGTGGTAGCAGGACATTTGCCAGGTAACATGACGTGTTGTTTGGAAGCTTGAGATGCTTCAAATGTCCCGAACCCCAATCAACCTCCCACTCCCGCATCGATAGCATTGGGTTTTTCTTTATTTTTAACGGCTAACATTAACGTATTAAAGTGTTTTGTTCATTGTTAAATTGCAACAAAACACAAATTAAACTGTGACTGAATCCAAAATAGACATTTCAATGAATGTTTCTTTAAAGTATCACTGGGATAAGATTTTAACTTGATTCTTTACTCTGTGTTCCTCCCCTTCTCAAATCCTTTCAACATTTAAATGCAGAACTTGTTCCTCGTTACATGTGATGCAACAGTCCTTACTGGGTATTTCAAGAAATGTGGTAGCAATGAATTCCTCTGTCGTCATTTCTTTGCCTGGTAACATGAAGAAAAACAGCAAAAATCTCTCAAATTGACACAAATTGTAAGTGTCTTTTTCATAATATGTTGAAACAGGGTTGTTAATTTATTCCTATTTTCACATGGATCTATTTGGTGTCTTTTACTTCGCACCTTAACTGCATGTGTCAGCCAGAGAAGTGCTTATCACAGTTCACCATCTCAGCATCCTAATATTTGCAAATCGTGCTTAAAAGGTTTTCAGGTCATAAATCAAATGTTTTCCAGGCGCTTTTAACAAAACAACCAAAAAGAAGCACTCACTCTTAAATACACAAACTATCCACTCCAACACTGCCTGGTATTTCATATTCACTAACTTTCCCTCAAGGCAGAACATTATTTTGTTAATAAAGTTCCTGAACCTGTACGGACTTGTAAGCAACCACTGGGTGTTCAGCGCAGATCGACTTTTAAAGCACCTGGTTCTGTAAGTACTTTGTCAGAAGACAAAATATTTTCCACATCCAATGAAAATTATGATGTGATGGCAGCAGCAATAAATACATTTTTGTCCACAAGATGGTAGATATGTTGATATGGAACATTTGGAAGCAAAAATAGAAAGCAATTACTGTACTGGGAAAATATGAAAATATGTAATAACTGCAATCAGAGGAGGAAAATAATACACCAGGACCAACCAATTTACGACTGAACAGAGATGTTAAATTTTGTTAACATTGCCTACTGTTAGAGCACAATATTGACTGATCTTTCAAACAAGTGAGTATTCCCGTTAAACCAATTTGTTTGGGATTTGATGTCATTTCATATCTTTTAAATGATTATGGTGAAATATTTGTTTTATTTCTGAACCGATTATAAATATTAGCTAAAATAGTTTTGATAACATTAACTCATTATGACCTGATGCAGCATGTCTGCTTTTACCTCTCAAGCCTGGACCAACAAACACCCCATCAACATTTAAGGAACACAAAATATAATACTCTAATACTGATAAACGTGTGGCCAAAATCAGGAGTTTATTATGAAAGAAGACAATTCAACCTTTCTGTCATGAAATAATCATGATTCTGGTTTCTTCAGAGGTCAAGAAATTAAAAGCTTTTATTTGATTACTTTCAATTTTTGAGAAAATCCTCAAATTATAAAAGGCCTTTGAAAATTAGGTGAAATAATAAGAAAATTGGGTGAAGTACTTTGGAACAACACTGGGTACAATTTGATTTTATAGTTTATTCTCTGCATTACTTTATTGTAAGCAAGTTCAAGAACCTCAATAAGAGCAAAAGAGTCGGTAGTCTGCTGAGTTGCAGCATTCAGGTGTTTCGACAGTGTGAACTCTGTGTACCCTACAAAGAAATCATGTTCTGGATGATATCAGTGTTTCAGATAATTGTAGAAAAATGTTGACCCAACCCTGTTGCTTAAACACATTGAGGTCTGTGGACATATGTTTAAGTATAACTATCTTTAGGTCCACCGCTAGTATTTATCAGGTTTGGACTTTGACAGCACCTTTATTATTTAAGTTATCTGACATTATGTGGTACACTTGCTGGTGCCTTATAGATCATTATACTGTTGCCTCACTCAATACCAACATCATGTGGTATAGCAGAACATGCCCATATCATCACGGCTCCACCTTCGTGCTTAACAGTTGTTAGTTGATTTGAGATAATATTCAAATGCTACTCATTATGGCAAATCATGTCCACTTTAGTCCGTCAAACAAGAATGTGAAGCCATATATTTTGTAATGTTCAACTTTGTAAACCGAGGTGAGAGATGACAAGAAGATTCTTTCTCCTGGCAACCCTTTCAAAGATGCTATGTTTGTTCAGGAATCATAACTTTTAACATGCCAAGTTTGGGATGAAGCTTTTTTTAAGTCACTTTTAGAAAATTCTCTGAGCATTATGAGCCTTATCAAACTGATGGGGCAGAACTCTTGCTTTTCAAAGATCACTGCTGGATGTCACCTAGATGTTCAAGCCCAGCAAACTGCTTTTATCAACTGTTGCATGCCTTCTAATGATCAGTTAATTAAGTGCATGTGATTTACAGCACCTGGCTGTGACTTAACTATCTTAGATCTCAAGGACACAATATTGTTGTAATTCATTTTTTCACACATGACTTCTGTATTTAAGCATTTTTTTTGTTAAATTTGAAAGTTTACCCTTTTTCCTACTCCTTTTTTGCACATGTAAATTAAGATATCAAGTGTTAAAGGATGAAATTCTTTGTTTTGTTGTTTTGTTTTCTTAAACTTCTCTTGAAGTGTTGTTTTCTACATGTACAAAAATAAAAAATATCAAATCGAAATAAATAATGGTAATGCTATGTGTTGTTGTTCATCTAAGGATGTAATGGCCTAATTTTAACACTTGACAAGGACCAGATGTTGTATGATGTCCATAAAACCTGACAAATCATCAAACATAACTGCGTTGTTGAGACATTACATTAAAATATGACATCCTCTAAAATATACACGCTGCCACAGAG
The DNA here is from genome assembly GCF_033807715.1 of Cololabis saira. NCBI lineage: Eukaryota > Metazoa > Chordata > Actinopteri > Beloniformes > Belonidae > Cololabis > Cololabis saira. The sequence goes on along the minus strand of NC_084609.1, from coordinate 13,811,189 downwards.
CGGAGAAACCCTGCTTCAAGGGAGAGACTGAGGAGAGGTAAACAGCTCAGACCAAGGTCTTGAAAGCTTAGTATGTTAAATACTAAGATGGTTACCATGGTGAGTAAACTAAAATGACCCAGTCACCTGTTGGATAAATATATAAACTTTGCAGGAATGCCTTTCGATACCGGTTTTACAACAGTGTCTTTACAGGTGTGCGTAAGATGGAAATTCTGATCAAAGCTGATTAGAGCTTTGATGCCACACTTTTTGTAGCAGAGGAGGATGAAACACACTGGAGAGTGACAAAATGTCACGTCTTACTGCTTCTTCCCTCAACGGTTTCTCCTCGTTTGTGGATCGACAAAGGCTTGTGGTTTGACAGGAGGAGCCTCATTGTTGTAGAAGGGTTACGTAACAATGTTTTTATGGCATTTTATTGTGCATGTCCAGACACATTGAGAGACATAAAGCATGCCCACACAAAATGCCCAGTGTCAGCACATAAAGGGCCGCCCAGGGAACAAAAACTGTTGAGGATTTGGGTCTAGGATGCTTTTCTTTCACCGTAATAACAGGACATGTTTGTTTGATGGAGAGGCTGAGATTAGAATGATCAGATAAAGACCGGAGGAATAGGAACATGCCCTACGGCTCAAGCATTTCCAGGCATTTCCAGGAGCGTGAATGCTTTTTGTATATAATGAAAAAGAAACAAAACAAATACATACAAACTTTCTACCATCTAAAATATGTGCACAATCTATAGTTTGCTAACGACATTCCACTGATTACTCAAGCTCCAAAGGCCACTGACACGAAGACACCCAGAAACAAACGTTGTGAAACTTGTCTGACTCAACCTTTAACTGTTAGAAATTAAGTTCCTTAATTAACAGTCCCATGATAAGCAACAGCACTTTTAAACGATAAATAATAGTATTTGTCTCACACAATGAACTCTCAGTCCAAATATCAAGTTCACAAAGGGAAGAATGCACTACGGACTACATGTGACTAGATTCAATTTCAATTTGCCTTTTTTTAGTGTATCTCCATTCATGCAGCGGAAATAAACAAGCACGGAGATCACACAACAAACTCAACAACAAGGAGAAAAATGTCAAACTTTAAAGAATTGCAAAAGAGCTACCTCTGTCACATAGATGAGTGGAATAGTGCTGTAATTCTTCCTCATGGCTTCTCTTCCTCACAGCCTGAGGTCAAAGTGCATCAAAGTGCACGCGACTGCAGCCTCAGAAGAACCTCTGGACATCAGAGAGCTCTGTCTGTCTCTTTCAGGTTTGAGGTCTAACCCTCCGAGGGAGGAGTGTGCATGCCTCGTTTATCTAGTCCCATGTGAAAACCTCTTATTGTGAAATCTTCCTCTTCCTGTGGCAAGTGATATCAGAATCAAACCGGCGGCACCTCCGCCACACTCAGATCCTAACTTGTAGTGCAGTGCCTCACCCTGATGTGTGTTGCCAAGGTTTACTGTTCACGAGTACGTGTGCTCTTCCAGGGTAAAGACAGTCTTAAAAGGCATGAAGGAGCTAAAGTATGAATTTTTCTGATCCCTATCAGCCCCGTTCCACCAGCCTTAGCTACATGCCAATCACGAGGGAGCAGGCAGAGGATGGTGAGATGGGGACAAACTGACAGAGAGGGAGGAAGGGGCGTGATTCAAGGGAATGAATGAATATGGGAATGTTGTGTTAGTGCAGGAGTTACTCCCTGAGGGGTGAATGCTCTGTGCAGGAAAGAGACGCTGACGGTACTGCTAATCTGCTGAACCAGATAACAGCCTGTATGCGTGTGTTTATGTGACCGAGGCTGGACTCTGCTCCCACTCCCACCCAAAGTCATACTTTACAAGTAGGAATCAGGCAGAAGGATTGTCTTTCTTTTGGTTATCAAGCAAAGTGAAAAAATGACAAGTATCATCTTAAAAATAGTTTAATCTCTCTATTATTATGACTACTTTCACTAAACTTATTTTGCCATTTATCTATTTTCAGCCTTTGTGCCATAAAACATAGTCTAACAGCAGATGTTTTAGATATGTTTCACTACTATTAAAAAAAAAAGACTGTTGAATTTGTACTAATATGAAGGTGGAAACAGTCACACAAAATAGTTAACAACTGTGAAATTACTGTGTAATTTTCTAAGTTATTCCATATTGGACTTTGCCCTCTGTTTTTTTTTCCTGCACTCCACCTTTTCCAATTTCTGCTTCAAGTTAACACATTAGCATCCACTTTCCTACTCTCAGTGTGAATTATTCAAGCCTGAATGATCAATTATCAGCCAAACTCTAATATCTAGTCACTGCCAGATTCTCTGTTCAGCAATCTTGTTCTGCTCAGGGACCATTGGTCTTATTTCCTTTAAATTTATAAGACCTGCTGGCTAGTATCAAAAGGGTTCTTACTTTTCTAAATTGTAAATGAGTGTTGGTGTGAATGTCCATGGCTGTCTGCTGCACTGTTACATAAACTAGTGATCTGTCTAGGGTGTGTAATTTGCCTCTCATCGTGTAGCAGCTGTTATGGGCTCCAGTCCAATGCAACTTTGGTGTTTACCAAAGTTGGTGTTTACATAACTAGCCACACTGTCGAAATCCAATATAGCAGTGATATGGTGAAGATCTGATTTGACAGATCACGTTCACATTTACAACATGCATCAAAGCTTCATGTGAAAACAACAGTGCTCTGAAATTACATGCATGTACACTTTTTTGGCATGTTATTTGTTGAACAATAGAAAGCACTATTTATGAGACAATACTGAAGCAGGAAATTTGACTGACGCGGGATATAAACATTTCATAATAAAAATGATTGCAGCTTTGGTGTGGTGTCATCTCGCCACTGAGTACTGTCAGTTTTTCTCCACCTTGCTGATTGGTTTTTGTCTCCCAAACAATGCTATTCCAAAGCAGAGAAATAAAAAACCCTTTTTGCACAGCACATGTAAACATGTGGACAAATTTATTTGTACCCTTCTAATAAAGAAGTAAAACCCCACAATGATCAGTAAGATAACTTCCAGATGACAAAAGTATTAATAAATAATAACTTACTGAAAATGACTAATGAAAATCAGACATTGATTATGAATTGTGGCTCAACAGAATCATTTTAAATATTTTTTTAAAAAGACAAAGAACGATTCCACTGTTGAAAGCAAATCATCAAAAAGCCAGACTTGGATTTTGTCAACCTGCTTAAGTAAAAGCCAGAGATCTTGTAGGTGAATGTTCCTTGGACAGATGATGATGCAAGTTACATCAGGTCTATGAGAAATAAAGCTTTTAATGAAAATAAGATTGTACCTACTGACACTTGGAGGAAACTTGGTTATGTTCTGCAGCTGCTTTGCTGTGTCTGATACAGGTCTGTTTTGAATCTGTGCAGTTCAAATGAAATCTCAAGACTATCGAGGCATTCTGGAGCAACATTTGCTGCCCAGTATCAGAAAACTTGGTCTCAGTCACTGGTCATGGGTCCTCCAATACCATAATGACCAAAAACACGGCTAGAAACCTCAAAGAACGGCTAAGAGCAAAACATTGGACGAATCTGACTCCTATCAGTCCTGCTCTAAGTGTTATTGAATATCTGTGGAAAAAGCTGAAACATGCAGTCTGGAGAAGAAACCCCTCAGCTACAGCAGTTTGTTTATGAGGGTGGACCAAAATACCTGTCAACAGGTATTTTTTTAACAATTTTCATTAAGAGTTACAGAAATCACTTGAATGCAGTAATTGAATCAAAAGGTGTGCAAAAAAAGATTATGTCATTTTTGTCCAGGCATGTTTTATTTTTTATGTATTCTTTTTTTTTTTAATGATTCTGTTTCATTGAATCACAATTCAAAGCAATGTCTCATTTCCATTATTCCGATTTCAGTAAATTATTATCTATTATTATTTTTGTTATTTTAGGGACCATTTGGGGTTTTTCTTTCATTAAATTGAAGGGTACCAACAAATTAGACCACTTGTGTATTCAGACAAAGAGCAAGTAAAAGAAGTTGTGTGTTTTTGTCAACCTGCCACCTGTCTATATCTATCTAAGTCCTGTTATGAACTCCCATGACATACTGAACCTTTAAAAAAAAACGGTCTTTTTTAAAGGATTGACTTGTAATAAGAAAAAAAAAACAATTCTTTAAAGCTAATCGCCCATATATCTGTTACTTTGGTATAAAAATAATGTGTAAATACAAACTGCTGATTTACATCATCGGATCACACTCCAAGCTGTTGCTGGTGAAATATAAAGCAATGACTCTACAGTTGAATAGTTTGAAGAAGCAGCAAGTAATCTATAAAACAAAAGGAAACTGACAACACTGACTGAAAGGTGATCTCTGGAGGCAGCAGTGCAGGGACTTTAAAACACCACAGATGAAAAGAAAATCTTAATTGCAATTTCAGTTTTTCTTTCCCACAGAAAAGCTCTGAGATTCCTCCTCCTGTGAGCATAATACATATGGGAGGAGAACAGAACTGGGACATTTAAAAGGCAAAAGAGGAGGCTCGGGGGAGTAGGAGAGGACTAAAAAAGTGAAAAGACCCAAGGCAGTGACTCTGACCCATTAAAGCAGCCAACATTTTGAGAATTTGGAGAAGAGAGTAAAAAAAAACCAAGACTCTGGCAATACTCATCGAGGATCCCACATGCTCCCTGAGGAAGAAAAGCAGTCATGGAGGGAGTCAAGCGTGAATGATGCAAGAGAAGAGAGAAGAAGGAAGCGGGAGGCAAAAGTCACTGACAAAGACAGAAGAATGGACACAAGGAGGAGGTAGTGATGGACTGCTCAGAAATATGACAATGGAGGGACAATGGACAGGGTAAAATGACACACAGATATGTGTGGCAATATCAAAATGATCCTCTTTGGCATGTTCTATGTCCCTAGTTTGCATTGCTGTATGCTGTCACCTCAGCGTAGTGCTGCATCAGCAGACACACAGGCAGGCCAGAGATTATCTGCTCCATTTGCAGAGGATGAATCGGACAATAGCTATCAGCTAAAGCGAGATATAGACTAAACTAAGGAGCAATCAATGAATCACTCACTGAGTAGAATCTACAATTCAGCTCAGAGAGCACTTGACATGCCATTCAGCCTTATTGTCGTGTCTCAAAGCAATTCAGCTTATTGTTCCTGAAGCACTTCAAGGATTTAGATGAGCTGCTGCCGACAAAGTTTCCTCTGCTCTCAATAGAGATGATTGTGGTTCATTAAAAGTCTGACACAAGAGGATACCAAAAGCCTTTCCACATTGCTCTGTATCTGATAAACCTGAGGTGACAGACCTAACCCACAGATGAAAATCAAGTACGCCCCCTATTGGCTGTTAAACTCTATTACAGAGAAGCTGACGCTTACATTATGATGACTTTCTTCCTCTACCTCTTCATCCTCCAAAGTGCACATTTGGGGAAAATGTGATAAAGCAGAGCGTCTCCTCATTTAAGAGGTTCAAATTCCTGAAATTTTAAGGAGAAAGCATTAATTAAGAGTAAGACATTATTATTACCCCAGTTCACAAAGGATTAGCTAAGATATTACCACAACAGATCTCTGTAAATTGTTTTACTTGACTACTAAAAATATTAATAGCTTTCCCTTGACTGAGCTGAGCAAATGCAACAGTGCATTGTTTAACTTTCAATATACATTAAAAGAAATATGCACACAGAAAAATACATTTCACTCATTGAAAGTGCCTTTAAATACGGTAGGCTGGATTATGTTCATTTAGGGATTCATTTAAAACAAACAAACAAAAAACCCTGTCTGCTCTGACTGTTGAGCTGAGTGATCCAAAATAGTAAAAAGGTGCAAAGCATCTGCTTAGTTTAGGATGTGCCCAAAAAGAAGCTGGGTGGGTATTGTGTAAAGGTAGGAGAGCAATAGCCTGAAGAACAAACAAGAAAAACCCAAAGAGCATTATAAGAGACTAATTTAAACCTCAAAATACAAAACTTTGCATTTTTATGCAAAAAAAGAAAGGAAGAAAAAAAACTTTATTGTTTAAGTAAGAATGTATTTTTTCACAATATTATGATCAGGGGTGCACACAAGCCGTTACTCGAGGGCCAGTCTACTGCACATTTTAGATGTTTCCCTGCCTCAACACAACCCTGATAGACAAGGCTGTGTCACCAACAGAGTTGTGTAAAGCTTGATGACAAGTTGATGATGACTAGTGATTAGAATCAGGTGTGTTGAAGACAGGGAAACATCTAAAACATGCAGTAGACTTGCCCTCGAGTACCGGCTTGTGAGCACCCCTATGATTATATGTGAGATTTAAATGTATTTTGATGTTTGCGAAACATAAACACACACAATCCGGTTGTAATAATTATATCACAAAAACGTAATATCATATTAAATCAATTTTGTATAGATTTAAATTTTAAAAAGGGTGACTAAGTGATTCACACTGGACCTGTCTGCCTATCATGTTATTTCAGGGTGGCAGTATTACATTTACTGTATACTATATTACCCTTTTATTTTATTTATATACAGTATCTGTAGATAGATAGATAGATAGATAGATAGATAGATAGATAGATAGATAGATAGATAGATAGATAGATAGATAGATAGATAGATAGATAGATAGATAGATAGATAGATAGATAGATAGATAGATAGATAGATAGATAGATAGATAGATACCGGTAGATAGATAGATAGATAGATAATTTCACCTCCACCTATAAAATAAATATCAAGCAAACAAACCTGTTATTCAGCAGTTCCTCTCAAGTGTCGGTGTCTTTTAAGGAATTTCACAGGAACTGAGATATTGTACTGCAGGCTTTCTAACAATGACCAGTTGGCACTGGAGGAAATCTACACCCCTCTGTGAAATGCTGCATGCTGCAACTTTCCCCCAGCGAAACGTAATCCTACAGTGATTAACACACACACACACACACACACACACACACACACACATAGACAGTGTCGCATAATCTTAAACCGGAATTATGGTTCTGCGTTAAACGGACGCAGAGGCTACGCCGTACCCACGGCGTAGCCTCTGCGTCGGTGTAACGCGGAACCATAAATCAGCCTTTAGTGTAATATAGATCTCTAGGCTTTGTCAGCCGTCATAATAAACCCGGCGTGTTTATTCATAGGACTTCATACATATTACAAGCAGCTTTTCCAAACAGGATAAAAGGGTGAAGATAAGAAACATAATCTGGCTCCGCAATGGATGTTCTTTAAATTTTAACACTCCTTTTAAAGTATGCATGATAATGAAACTTTCAACTAATGAAGCCTTAGTTGAAGTTGACAAACATTTTCCAATACAGATGCACTTTGTAAAAAACAAAGGAATGCAACAGAATCTCATGTATTCTCTTTAAAATGACATGTGGTTTCATGTAAAAACACCAGTTTAGTTGGTTCCAGATTAAATGTATGGTTTCTTAAAACAGGTGGTTCTGAATTATTCAGATCAGAAGTACCATGTATAATTTAACGTCATTACTTCTTACTTACTGAATCTACTGTATTTTACATTGAACAGGAAAACGTGTAAGAAACCCTGTCTGACTAAGTGAAGGTTAGCTTGTCAAGACTATTTCATGAAGACATGAAAACAAATAAACTTTACATACAACTTTGACAGCGTTAAAATCTCCTTTTAAGTGAAAAAAAAAAGAACTTAATTCAAACAAGAACATTTTTAAGCGTGTAAGCATTTGCATTCGTACCAGTAATGTTTACACAAATTAAAGGTATGCATACCTCGACTTCCCAGTAAACGATACACCAGACTCTATCGGTGCTGTTGCTAGAAGTCCGCCGTTACCATGGTTACACTAAAGCTCCTCAGCAGCTATCAGTCACAGTTGTAAATAAACAAACAGGAAAGCATCTCTGGTTTCTATTATAATTTCATTAACGTAATTACTGAGCTTTCTTGCTTAGATAGATAGATAGATCAATAAACACACAAGTCGGTTTATTAATTAACAAGTCAGGTTAATTGGTCATTCTAAATTGGCTATAGGAGTCAGTGTGAGCATGTGTGGTTGTCTACAAAAGGCCATGTGATAGACTGATGAGCACCCTGCCTTTCATCTGAACCTTAATAGGAATAAGTGGGTATAGAGAATAGTTGTTAAAGCAGTTGATATTCATACAGGACAAACAAACTTGACCAGAGTTAAAGTGGTACTGTACAGGACTGTCTCAGAAAATTAGAATATTGTGATAAAGTCCTTTATTTTTCTATAATGCAATTTTAAAAAAAAGTCATAAATTCTGGATTCATTACAAATCAACTGAAATATTGCAAGCCTTTTATTATTTTAATATTGCTGATTATGGTTTACAGTTTAAGATTAAGATTCCCATAATATTCAAATTTTTTGAGATAGGATATTTGAGTTTTCTTAAGCTGTAAGCCATGATCAGAAATATTAAAATAATAAAAGGCTTGCAATATTTCAGTTGATTTGTAATGAATCCAGAATGTATGACATTTTTGCATTACAGAAAATAAAGAACTTTAACACAATATTCTAATTTTCTGAGACAGTCCTGTATATTTATGGTTAAATTTATTTTTGTTGCTTGTTTTATTTTCTGTTGCTAGATTGTCTGATGGGTGAGGTAGTCCAGACTAAATGTAGCATTTTCTTTGTTCTGCAGCGATATTGCTGCAAAAATGCACTTGAAATACACTTCAAATATTCTTGTTTTGCTATTATTATTCCGCTTGAAATTATGGGAAAATGCATAATTTAGTGTTGAATAACGTGCCAGGCATGTGCACCCCCTCTGATCTGAGATGCACCCCTAGTCATCATTTTCTAGAACCGGCCCTGGTGTGAGCATGTGTGGTTGTCTACAAAAGGCCATGTGATAGACTGATGAGTTTAAGATTAAGATTCCCAGAACATTCTAATTTTTTGAAATAGGATATTTGAGTTTTCTTAAACTGTAAGCCATGATCAGCAATATTAAAATAATAAAAGGCTTGCAATATTTCAGTTGATTTGTAAGGAATCCAGAATGTATGACATTTTTGTTTTTGTAATTGCATTACAGAAAATCACAATATTCAAATTTTCTGAGACAGTCCTGTATATAAAAAGTACTGTATGTGTTGTGTGTAATGAAGCATTAGATGTACAGTGATTATTATTATTATGATGATGGTTGGCTTCCAGTTCATATTGATGAAATGTTCACACAGCCCAAAAGTCCACATGACGTACATTTTGACTCTTGTGAGAATTACACAATCATCATAAATGTGAATAGAGATTTTATTCAGGATAATGTGGGTACAGGCCAGAAACCATAATTTACAGCATAGAACACGACATAGCGTTTGACGTTCAGTGGGCTCCAGCCTTTGGGGGAACCCATTCATGGATCTTCTTGCGGGTGGTGGGGAAGGGCACATACTGCTTTGGGGTCCCGCTCACATTGAACTGGTGGATTTCAGCCAGGAACTTCTTGGGCTCTGGAGGATGTGTGGTGGGTGGATCATCAGTAATACAGTGCAGCCAGCGATGCCTGAAGAGTGACAATAAGGAGTCTACATGTTTACTTGTTCTCATTGGTTGTGTTGAGGACTCCATTAACATATATTTACAGTAAACAGTGGTTGGGACTTCAAGAAAATACCATTACCTCTCTTAACATAACTAAATATTATCAGTTTTCAAATATTAATTGTAATTATTAATAATCCCAACTCCATCCGTCAGCTTGAGAGTTTTTATACAGTAGTTTAATCCAGTATTAACAGTGTCTGTGGCCACTTGCATAACCCACCATTCAGCTGGCACCATGCTGCCATCCACCTCCCACAAAGTATTTTTTCCGTTCATCTCTGTGGTGTAGATCACCCAACGGTGGCGCCCTGAACATAAAGAAAGAGATCCTTAAGCAGTTTGCTTAACTTCTCCTCAACAGACACTGTAACAGCAACTAAAATTAAATCAACTTTCATAAATAAAACAAAATGAGTAACATTAGTGTTTTTGGAGCTTACCAAAGAAGTAGTGCTTCCTGTCCTCATAGTATTTGTTTCCATATTTATCTTCGCCAATCAAAGCGCCTGTTTTCACATCATTCACCCTGCAAATGAAAAAGGAATAAAGATGTTAACTTCCAAACATATTCGTATGAATAAATAAATAGATTGTCCCCTTAAGTAGTCACTTAGACCATAATGCTATTACACTGGTCATGAAATCGCTACACTGGCTTCCAGTGAGTTTAAAATCTTACTGCTGGTCTACAAAGCACTGAATGGTCTTGGACCAAAATACATGCTTGATCTGTTAGTTCCTATGAAGCTCCCAGACCCCTGAGGTTCATCTGGATCTGGTTTGTTGTGTGTCCCAAGAACCAGAACCAAGCAAGGTGAGGCAGCGTTCAGTTATTCTGCTCCTCACCGGTGGAACAAACTTCCTGTAGACCTGAGGTCTGCTCCAACTGTCAGCTCCTTTAAATCAGGCCTAAAAACATTACCGTTTACTGAAGCGTACTCTTAAATTAAATACTTACCTGCTGTACCTTACTGGTCTTATTTTTAACAGCTTGTGCTTTTTATTATTTTAACTCTTTTCTTATCATTTTATTTGTTATTTACTGTTTAATTGTATCTTGATGCTTTTAATGTTGATGTAAAGCACTTTGAATTACCTTGTCTTGAATTTTGCTATGCAAATAAACTTGCCTTATTATGATATTACTGTGGCATTTAGTGCTAATGGGCAACTTTTGAGTCATTTTTGACAAGGACATGTTCTTCAAATCTGCAGCAAGAGATCTGATGAGAATAAACTGAAAGAAAATAATATTTACTGTCCAAACCTTTAACTTGGATCATGTCATAGAGCAGGAAAGAATTTAAATTATGTCATGTCTTATTACATCATAGTTTAATATTATCCCAACACTTTCTGAGTGAAGGATTTTTTTCTGTGTTTTCAAAAGCAAAAATGGGTAATCTTCGGGTGACCTTCAACTATGCCTTTAGATACATGCTGTTATGTGAGATATACATGCTGTTATGTGAGATATTTGTCTGATTTTGATTTCTGTTTACATTTGTTGTACCATTACCATTGTTGCACATTTAAATGTTAATTTTCAATTCATGTCATACTACTCCATCGCCTCCAACTGATAAACACGGGTAACTAACATATTTGATGAACTAACCTGAAGAACTGCAGTAGAAGCCCGCGGAGTCCCCCGTGACCTCCTATCTGCCCCAGAGCCCTCCGGACGATGTTCGCGTACTCCGCCATCTTTAGACGGAACAATTAGGGGGACGGACTCTTCTTCTTCCGGTCTTTATTGGTGGTTGGAAAACAAGCAGTCGGTGCATCACTGCCACTACTGGTTTGGAGTTAGAACATAACATAACATAATATAATATAATATAATATAATATAATATAATATAATATAATATAATATAATATAATATAATATAATATAATATAATATAATATAATAAAATACATTTAGACTTTCCTTTATTAAATAATATAAATGTGTGACTCTGTGGAACAGTTTGGAGCAGGAAAGGAAACAAAGTATGAACATAAATCTGTTTAAAAAGAGATACAAAAAATTATTTATAAACGGGTATATGGAAGAGGAAATGGGTTAACGAGGAGTGTGAGAAACAAATAAAATAGGGAAAAAGGTATATTATACTTGCTTAAGATATGTTTAGATATTTATGTGGATATTTATGTAGTATACAGGACTGTCTCAGAAAATAAGAATATTGTGATTTTCTGTAATGCAATTACAAAAACAGAAATGTCATACATTCTGGATTCATTACAAATCAACTGAAATATTGCAAGCCTTTTATTATTTTAATATTGCTGATCATGGCTTACAGCTTAAGAAAACTCAAATATCTTATCTCAAAAAATTTGAATATTCTGGGAATCTGAATCTTAAACTGTAAGCCATAATCAGCAATATTAAAATAATAAAAGGCTTGACAAACAAAATAAATATATTTATACAAATATACAAATAAAATGAAATAAAATGATAAGAAAAGAGATAAAATAACAAAAAGCACAAGTTGTTAAAAAGTAATGGCAGTAGAGTACAGCAGGTAAGTAGTTAATTTAAGAGTACACTTTAGTAAACAGTAATATTTTAGGCCTGATTTGAAGGAGCTGACAGTTGGAGCAGACCTCAGGTCTACAGGAAGTTTGTTCCACAGGTGAGGAGCAGAATAACTGAACGCTGCCTCACCTTGCTTGGTTCTGGTTCGTGGGACACAAAACAAACCAGATCCAGATGAACCTCAGGGGTCTGGGAGCTTCATAGGGATAAGGGATGAATTTGTTACTTTTACAGTTGTATCTTAAAGATGTAAACTTGCAGAAAAGTCTTTAAACATCTACAATGTTTGTTACTGTGGGAAAATTATCAGCCGTTTACTGAAACATGACATGACATCTGCCGAACAACTGCAGAGTTTTCTGGACACGAGCTCACCCTTTTTTGGGGGGGGGGTTATATGTTGAATGCTGTGTGTCAAAGAGGAGAAATAATACTTGGACTGGTTTCTTTTCTTCCTTAACTCAGCTTTTGTTTTGTTTTTCTGAGCCTGCTACTGCATCTAATTCCTGAATCCCCCCACCCACATTTTCCAAATAATATTGGTCACTGAATGTATTTTTGTCTGTTAAAATGAAAAGGTTATCCCCCCTGACCCCCACATTTAGGTTCTTGTTGTCTTCATCTAAATGTCAAAATTGATTGATTTTGTAAGTTGTGATGTCCCATCAGCTTTTTTCTACATTATGTAACTCTAGCCATCTTTTTTTTAACCCTGTCCTAAATTAAAAGTACTTATGTTTTTGAGTCATTCATCATTATTTACCCTGCAGTTATTTTTTTTTAAATTCATTTTTAGGTAATACACTTTGTTACAGATTTATGCAACATTTTCTGCAACGTATCAGCCTGAATCAACTCAAACATCTCTTTAAAATACTTTCTGTAGAAAATGGAGTCAAATCAAAGAGTTCCCCGGTATTTTCCAGGTTGGTCAGACAAACCTGACACCCTTGAAGTGGTGCCGTTCAGTTAAAGCTGCCCAGGAGGATGAATCTACAATTGCTCTCTCTAAACTGGGGAGGAGAAAAGAGGGAAGTAGAGCATGAAGCCGCAGTGAAGTTTAGGGCTTGGGCTTCATGAAAAATAGCTCATCTCTCAGTGCTTTGATCACAAGCTCAAAGAAACTTGATAACATGTGCACACAACATACATTTGAACTTCTACCTCCCACATTCATCCGTCTGCACTCTATAATTAAACTGTCAGGGGTTTGTGATCACATACGCTTGCTACTGCTCACTGCTTTTCTTCCATTGTACTATTGAAAAAATAAAGATTAATACAAGGACACGTGATATATTTATATATGTTTTATTAAAAACTGTTGCCTGACAGTTTAGAAATGTTGTTTGTGACAGACTAACTCTGATGCAGTGCTTACAAACATTAATGTACAATCACAGATAAATTCTTTAGACTTTAGACACATCATCTTCCTCACTAAACTCCCAAATCTGGATGAGACACTCTTGGAGTTGCACAAAAACATCGGAGAACAAGCATTTGACAACATAAAATATTTTGTTCCTTCACTAACAAAAAGAAAAAAAAAAGCAGAATTTGGGGTTGCCAGTATGGTGTCATGGAGGTGACACACTAATTAAGACAAATTGATACTTGCTGCTCTTTAAAGTACAAAGTCTAAAAATCCTGGCAAGAACATGAGCTGACATGATATCCGTTTGCTAACATCTGTCCTACACAGTTCAGAATTTCCAACAAAGGACCTATTTTATGGCAGTTCATCTCAGAGGAGGAAATACAAAAGGCACAATGTAGAAATATAGTTCATACACACTTTCCACAGTGTTTACTATAAAAAAAGACCATAAAAATCAATCTGATTGAAATGGGTGTTTTTTTCTAAACAAACCCTGACTCTCAAAAGAAGCGGCAGCCTGCGCTTTTCAAATAATAAATCTTCTTACTTTATAAATATTAGCTCTTGGCTATGAAAAAAAGGTCAATGCTGCTCTTTTATGTCCATATACACAGTACTACCTTTCAACCACTTCTAGTGTGGCTAAACAGGCAAAAATACACTTTGTATTTAAAGTATCTACAAAAATGTGTGACATTTCCAGTTGTTTCCAGGATGGTGTTTTCTTTTTCTTTTCTAAATCATGATTCTGAAATGTTTTGGTATATTAAATCTAAAAGTTGACATGTAAAATATCTTAACATTAGAGATGACATAAAGAAAAAAAATCCAAAGAACCCAGATATCAACTTCCTGTTTCCATATTAAAGCCTGATTTTCACAGTAAAATCCCACCTCATTGCAGAATGTTGTGGTAGGTGACATTATCTGTCATTCTTTGCATGATTTAGAAGAAACTATATTTAATCTTTCGGGTTGACTCTGCAGTGCTGCTAATATAAGATCTGAAACAAGGCTGACTCTTTTGTAGATTTCATTTCACATAGTATTGTTTCCTTCAAACAAAAACATTTAAAAATGATTCCCAGACTTCTGAGGACTTTAAATGGCCCAGACAACTGTTTGGTCGCACTTCCACACACATGCTTCTGGACTTGACTGTAGACCCGCAGCTGCAAGTTGCTCCTGTCTCTGATTTCAGTCAGCACTGCTGAACATCAGAAGCTCTTGCTGCTTTAAAATATGTTTCGACAAATAGATTAGTCTCCAGTTCTTTGAAGGCAAAAAGTCTGGTTTCAAGGGACATTTTGTGGAATAAACAGTCCACCCGGAGTCCTTCCTGAGCTGGTAAACCCGAACCTGTGCTCAATCGGGGTCATTCAATTGTCCGTGAACTGACTCTGGGGCTGTAAGGCGTCCTTACTGCTAAAACGTCGACTACTGCTCAAGAATCATTGCTTCTTGAAAGGCTTCAATCCATCTAAAGAGACAAACAAAACATCAAAAATTAGCAGTTTTTTTGCGATTGGCACATTTGGCATCTTACATCTCTCCACAGCACCTATAACATTTCCTTTTTTAACTTTATGCAGATGTAACCCTTATTTGATCCTGCTGCTTTGCATTGACAGGAATAGTTAGTGTCTTTATTGTAAAACATTCACAAAAGCATATATTTACCACTAGTATAGGGTTGAATTTGTTGTAAGGAATCGACTGAGAGGCAGAAACTTTACAGTGGTTGTTGCCGTTATGTAGAATAAATCTACTGTAACCCTGACTGAGTGAACTGTTGTCAGACGTACAGCAGATAATGTTCCTATGATAAATAACTGTTCTTGAAGTTACCATGGTAACCGCGAATACTGTCAAATCAAAAAGGAGTAAAATCCTTTGAATAACAAAGACATTTGGTGTGGGATACCTCTGTGCTGTGGGGATGTCGTCAGCTTTGAAGATGTAAAACAGTGTGTTTTTGTGATACAGCTTGAACTGCAGCTTCTGAGCCGGTCCGTTCTTCTCCTCCCTCAGGAAAAAGCCCAACAAGGGTTGACTCTCTAAGGCTGCAACATCCTACACGGAGACATAACAGGTCAGAAAAACTGCATCGAGTTCAGAAGAAAAGGATCACCAGAGGGTTTGGTGCAGGTACCTCGCTGGCAGCGTATGTGTACAGGACTTTATTCTTAATGACGAACCACAGCCTCTTCCACTGCTTCTTGTTTCCTTTGGACCTGTTTAAGTAGCCACTCATGGAGGAGTTCTCTGTGTTGGCAGACACCTGGAAAAAAACACCACGAGAACACAAATCCATGCATCAATCACTCACCAAAAATGAAAACTGAAGTCAAATGTAGCTGGCTCATGTTCTGCACCTCTTTTAGGGCAGCAGGAATCTTTTTCTGTTTTCTGGTGAAGGAGAACGCTCCAGATTTGATCGGAGACACTGATGTGGAGGCACAGCGGTCACCTAAAACATAACAAAAACTTGATGAATACATCCTTAAAAAAAAAAAAAAAACAACAACACTTATATAAAAAAGAAAAAAAAAAGCCTGTTAATTTGTATTTCACATTATGTCGATTGTTGGGGGATAATTATTCTCTCACTGTTCTCTTGGAGCTTGGCAAAGCAGTGATCACACACACGAGCTGGTTGGTTCTTCAAGTACTCCAGGTAGTACTTATTGGTAGAGCACGCCTGACACACCACCTGTCACACAAAACTGCGATGAGAGACGTTTTCCAAACATTGTACAGAGGGAGCAGTGTTACTGATGTTGGCGCAGACCCTTCCACAGGCGCGGCAGTGATGCCTCCTCCAGGTGAGCGTGAACTCGCAGGTACAGATCATGCACATGGTGGCCCTCAGGTCCGGGATCCAGATAGGAGCCTTTGACCCTAAAGGGGCCCCGCTGTCGACCACAACCTCCGCCTGGGTGGAGAGAGAGTGGCGGTGAATCGGGATGCAGTCAACGCGCTGGCTGCCCTCACAAATTTACAGCTGCTACCTCTTCCTGACTTCGGCTGGATATGAAGGTGATTTTCTTCTTGGTGTAGTCGTCTATGGCCTGTGCGATGGCCTCCAACCACTCGTCTCTCTCTGTGGCTGAGCTGCAAATATGAAACACATCTTTACTCTCAGAGCCCACAACCATTACCGCCTTTGTTTACTGACAGCTAACAATGTGCAGCATCTAATGATGTAGAGTGTGAAGAGAGTGAGCGCTGACCCGGCTGAGAGGATGAAGGAGCGTTCAACGCTTTCAATGTTCAGCTCATTCTGATAGGCCTCCTGGCTGGGCTTACTCACCTGGAAAACACAAAAAACATCAGATTCAATTGGAAATGTACATTATGAGGCTTGCTGAAACTATTTCTGAACAATTGGGCTAAAAAGAAAGACATGAGGTATAATTTAAACAAAAACAAAGCATACAAGAAATAATAGGAGATAATGAAAGACAGAAATCTGAACAGTAAGCTGAGATTGCATTGTTTCTCCAACCTTCATTCCAGCCAGAGAGAGAACACTGTTGAGTTTATACTGGCCAGACTGGACCGGAGTGGTGTACATGAGTGCATCATTAAACTGGAGAAACAAACAGAAAATAATACAAATAAATATTTATTAAAGAAAGAGAGGGTTTGTTTACTGTTGATTACTGACTTTAAATCGAAGGCAAATAACTACTGTATGTAAATAGGTAGAAATTAGTATAATAGTGTAGCTGTGACTGTAAATTAAATGCCCATAATTCTGTGAGAACAAACAAAACAAACAAACAAACAAAAAGACTGATGCACCAGCCCACGCCACTCTCTCACCAGAAAAAACATGCGTGGCTGCATGACTTTCCTGGACAGTTTCATCAGCGTTCCTTCCTTCAGAAACACCTGCAATCATGGAAAGGTTTGCTTTTATTGAGCTGCATTTATAAGTACTGACAGTCAGAAGGGTGGAGAGGTTGCTGAGTAACTGTTGATGACTTCAAAATGACTTCCACTCGTGGTTTGTCACATAGCTGAGATCAGCAGGAAACATCACTGAGATTTTCTCCAAGCAGTCACCTTCAATATTGTATTATTTTATCACTAAAGGCTATTCAGGCCCATCAAGAACTTGCACCAGTATTAATAAAAGAAAAAACAAAGTGTTACAGGAAAACATCTGACATTTGATGGTCTCATAAAGAAGTTAGACCTGAAAATGCACTCATAAGGACAAAGACGTTTTGGACATACCCTGCCAGGCTGTACAATCTCGTGGTGACCATTGAGACTGTACTGAATCTGCATTAGCTTCTGGAAGTTATCCTGCAAAAAAACCCAAAAAGAAACACATGACATGTGAAGGGAGAAATGTAACCAGGGAAGAACATCACTGAACAACTGATGGACTAGATCAGGTCTTACCCCTTGTTTCATGATGTCATTAGCATGGTTGGCCACTTCCTTCACTATGCTAAGGGCAGCTATTTTGATATTATAGATTAAAAAGAAGAAAAAAAAAAAGTTATATATACCTGACATAAAAACCAAGAAGGTAATAATGAAAACAGTTTTTCTGTCTCACCTTGTGTGTCTTTATAGTCCTCAGAGTCTTCTGGAAGGTTCTTTAAGTAATCTGTAAGAGCAAAGAGGCTTAAAATCATATAATTTTCGAAGCAAAATCTGCATCATGGAAGTCATGTCATATGTGATAATAACATGAGGATGGGCGATTGATTCATGGATATGAACTACAACAGAAGTAAATGGAATTCAACATTTCTAAGGTGGAGAGTTGCCTTAAACTTGAATAATCAAAATTTGACCTCTAGTTACTCACAAGTTAAAATCAAGTATTAACTGAGAATTAGTTATTGGGAAATCATCAAGGGTCTGTCTTAGGTCCCTTACTTTTCAGTCTATACATAAAGTTGGTTACAAAAGTTATTCGTTTTTTACCGACCCGTGAGTCCACATTCTCAATTTTTCTGAAAGCAGTAGTAGTTTAAGATAAAGTTTGATCTTCAAACTTTATCTTCTTCGGTCTTCAGAATGCTGCGCTTAACGTTACCATGGCAACCTAAACTGTCACTTAGACCTCACAACAGGTGAAAATTTGATAATCAAAATCAGTTTTTTTAATAGTTAGCAAGAAACAAGACGTCAGAAACCGTCTCCATTGTAGTCGACTTGTACTATAATTTGGTCAAGAAAAGTAACAAAATGCTTATTTTCTCTGTCTTTTCAGGATGTTATAATGGTTTTAGGTCAAAATCTTGGGGATTATTATACAGACAGCCTTTTCTGTTTCTCAAAATATCTTAAATAATGCCCTTTTTTTTTTTTTTTTTTAAATGTACCCCTCTAAGAAACTCTTTGGATTCAACAGAGCGTATGTGAACGTGGCTTTCCACTGGGTGGCGCTGTACCACAAAAACCTAAAAGAACACAGTTGACGCCAAACGGTAAAAACTTGATTTGAGTTCAAGTTACGTCCTCGTGCTGTCAATGAAACAGCAGCATGATTTAATAAAAACCCTGACCTGCAGAGTTGTGAGGACAGAGCGCGATGGGGAGTGGATGACTTGTCTGTACCTGTGAGCAGCAGCTGGTACTGAGGGATCCTCTGGACTGGTTTCAGCAGGTAGTGTTTCAGAGCCAGGCTGGCACATCGAGGACTCATCTGAGATAAAACACATACCGGTAGTTGTTTACACATGCTGTTATGAACACACACTCAAACACACACACAGACATAACAAGGTGGAACCTTTAAATGTGGTTACTAAAGTGGTGAAAAGGCCATCCACGTAATGTTACACATCTTCATAAAGGTATTGGCTGAAAATCTAGTGGATATGACACTAACTAAATTTATAAAAATAAACAAAAATGTTCCCAAAGAATTCTGTAGCGCGAAAAAAAAGAAAAAAGTCCTAAAAATGATAAAATAGGTTGAATTTTACCTCAAATTCTTTGACAACTGCTGCAAACGCTGGGTTCTTTCTGCACTGTTCGTCTAACAGAGCCACGTTGTTGTCAAACTCACGGATGTAGGTGGAGTACATCTTCAGGTAAGGGCCCTTCTGGACGAAGATGTCCGATAGCCTCTGGTGTTCAGTCCTGGAACCAACAAAAAAACAATTGCCCTCAGTTCAAGCCCTGACAAGTTGGGTATCAAGTCCTATGGGCTTCCTAAGGTTACGCAGGAATGATGTAAGAGGTTCTCGACTCCCTTCATACGTCACATTCCAGGTTTAAATGAGTAAATTTAGGACCCACTGGTTTGTAAAGAAATGTTATGATCCTTTTTCATGAATATATAAAAGGGATCACGTCAGATCTGCAGCGGATATGTAACATCTGATTTAAGATGCAGAAGTAAATAGATGCATCAATATCACTGCCCCGGATTTGGATTTGACACACTATTCCATTCACATTTTGCAGTTGTATTCTCGTTGTGCCAGAGGAAATGTGCTCTTGAGAATGAGTAAATAAACATAAAGTTAAGATTTTAAGGAACAGCTGCAGTAACAGATGAGTATGAGTAAACAGATGTGCTAGTTTTAATGTTCTTAGTCGAGTCTGACTTTCTTTCCAGTAGCTTCATTTTTACTGACCAAGCCTTTATTATATATCGTTTTTTCAGGTTTAAAAGATGGAATAATTTTAATGGAATTTACAACTCAGTCTGAGCGGTCACATTTCCTCTGAGACTTGTGTCTAAAAGCAGCATCGTTAACCTTTAGAACCCTACAAAACCAGTACAGAGTATTTTGTTTAAAGAGTTTAGAAAAAGAAAAGACAATCATCGATTTTAGATACATAGAGTAGATAAAAGATGTTCAATCTTATGAATATCTTGAAAGTTTAATGTTAACAGGGAGTCTGTAGCCAATCAAGGTCAACAGAGACTTAATTTGATGACTTCGCTGAATTCTTTCCATTTTTAACCATCTTTTATTTTTCTTTCATCCAAAGTCATGACATTCCCTTTAATATGTTGATTCAGTGGAGTATCCATAAAGAATAAGAATAACCAAGGCCATGAATCAGCTGGTCAAAGAAACTCTCAGGAGTAAAAAAAAACACAAGTCTATTCTATGGTTGGTTTGCAAACTTTTGTTAAGACCAAAACAATGACAGAGTATGTGTAAACAAGAAAATGGCATTTAATGTTAGTACTTAGGGGGAATAGATATACATGAAAATAAATAGCTATTTTAAGCTGCTGACAGGATTCAAAAATGTAATTCCTTTTCCGTAATAGTGTGAATATGGCCTCTACAGATAAACCAAAGTAATTTTAACTTTGTTCGCGTACAAAAAAAAGACTGTTTGTACAGGCATCTCCATTTGGTCATAGCCAACTTGCCGTAAGTCTGTACAAGTCAACTACTGATGTTGCACAATGTGCTGTCGATAGACACAAACCGAGTTGAGTTCATGGCTTTTACTCGCACACTTTCCCAGAAACATAAGTACAGATCCAGTTTTATGGACAAACCTTGTCAATAGGGGCCTTATCCAGTCTGTTAGGTGACATGGCATTTTTTTCAGTCTTCAAATGCTTAAATAGATTATTTTGATGTAGTCCATGTTGTATATTTCCAGTTATGTTGACAGTAATTGCCAGTTTGCTGCAAATGCATACTGAGCTCTAACACAAAATGTCTTTGATTCATGTCTTTTTGGTCTCTAATGAAAACTTAGCAGCAATACTCCTTAGCAGCTGATAATAGACTAGGGTTGTTTTAACTGTGGAATTTTTCCATGAATAATTTTTCCTATTACCATTATTAACCAATGTGATCATTTTTTGTGTGGTCATAGTTATTATAGTGTACCTCTGAGAACTTATTAATACTCCAGGTCTTTCATTACTTCCACTATCAGGTTATTAAATTCTGATGAAAGCCATTTAAAATATCTCTAAATTATGCCTATTGTTAGTTTGGCATCTCAGGTTTTCCCCTCTCCCCTACCAACCCGTTTGTGTAAAACCATAAGGTTTAAGGGGTTAAACTTAAAGTCTTGCTACTCCGTCATACAGACCAACAGTCTCTCTTGTTGAGGACAGAACAACCTGCCTGAACAGATTTATCTTGTAACTTTATTCACTAGACCTTTCAAAACAGCAATAAAGATGATGAAAAATGTGACTGGGAATGATACAAAAAGATCACATTTTTGATGCTAATCAAAACCCAAACAAAAAAGATAAGGTGGATGTGTGTGTACCAGTGTGCCACTCTCTCCTCCAGCTCCCTCAGCAGGTCTCTGTTGAGCTGGTACAGCTGGGGCAGGTAGTACAGGATCTGACTGAGGATCCGCTCCTCCACCACCGGCTTTCCATTCTGACGGGTTGCCTTGGCAACAGCATCCCTAAAGTCCTGAAGCGACATGTGGGGTGAGTTATTAATTCTGATATTCCCTTCCATAAATACACACATGTGCACACACGTCCACACCCACACAGAGACACACACAGGGCGGGGGAAGCACGTGAAAAACACACTGTGTTGCAGCTGAACAGGAACACCTGGTTATCACCTCATAAACTGGCCCTTACTCCCCCACCCCTTACCCCTTACCCTCATAACTCGACACTTAATTTTCACAGCCGAGTCAGCATTCTGACTTTGTCCAGTGTGCCAACACACACATGCACCTGGAAGGAAGCAGGGAGGCTGCGGGGGAAACCTTAATGTCCGGGTCAACTCGTCATCTAACGCACTCTCAAAAGTGCAAACCCCCCACAGCAAGAAAACAGCACCGTTTTACGTTATAGGCAGTACTCGAGTTGTAAAAAGAAATCAGGGGGGATGGTGGATTTTATCATATGGGGACAGATAATTTGTGCTGATTACAAATAATATAATATATTACAAATAATAGCACTGACCAAAACAGCTGCAGAAATACTGCAGGAATGACATAGCAGCAGTTAAATGCAGCCTTCTGTAAGCTTTAAATATCCACTGGGCTTACATCAAATACATCAAAACACAACAATAAAAAACACTTTTCTGAACTTATCAATATGACTCTGTCCTTCACAGGATAAGTAAAATGGATCACTGCAAAAACTCAAAATAAGAATATTTGTCCTCTTTCTAGTTAAAATGTCTCATTTTAGTAAAAAAAAAAATCTCATTACACTTAAAACAAGACTCATCACTGGAAAAAACAACAATTTTCACCTGTTTCAAGTGGATTTTCACTTAAAATAAGTAGAAAAATCTGCAAGATTTTTTTGCTTTTAATAAGAAGATAAATCTTGTCCCACTGGCAGATTTTCCTACTTATTTCAAGTGAAAATGTACTTGTAACAGGTGAAAATTGTCAAATAAGTTATTTTTCTGGTGATGACTCTAAATGTTGAAATAGCAGTAAAACCACATTCATTGATGAAATGACATAAGGGATGGAAAGGGGGGATGTCAGTTTTACAGGGGGGGTGATTTTGACCGTTTTTATTTCAGGGGGGGATGCCATCCCCCCTCATCCCCCCTCAACTCGAGTACTGGTTATAGGTGAGGAGCAGAGTTCATCCTGCAACAATTAAGATCTAACTCCATTCATACAAGTATCTAAAGTGTGCAATAACATCTACAAATAAACAAAAAAAAAAAAAACTGGATGGAAAAAGTCAACATGACCGCTTTCAACAAATATGCAGTGCAGATTAACAACCCACACAGCGACCTGCAAACATACAATATAGCTCTGCACACGCACACACAGAGGAGCGTCTAAAGCACGTGTGTCTGGAGGTCGTCTCTGCGGCCCGAGGAAGCAGCTGCTGTGTGGCCGGGCCATTCGCAGAGAGAGAGAAGAATGTGATCCGACCTCTTTTCTTGGACAGAGCCCCCCCGTCCCACCCCCACCCCCACGCCTCGCCCCCCCCCGCCGGCCGCAGGACTACGTTTCTACTGGCGCTCCGGTGACACAGCCAGACAGGTGGGTCATCAGTCCTGCCTGAATCCTCCCCGACCTGGGAACCCCCCGGGGAGAAGCCTGCTACAGTGTGTGGCCTTCCAGTACATGTGAACAAAACTTTCCCTGTCAGAAGTTCAGCTAAACTCCCGTGACCTGAAAGTTGTACTATCAAATGTTGCAAACAAGAATGTCATGGAATCAAAAGGAGTCATTATGTTTGGATATCTTTTAAAAGTAAAAATAATTACACATTCTGAGAAAACAGATGGTTTTATTCTTTTTATGTTGCTGGAAGACAAAAAGCCAAACTTTTATCATGTGAATGAAAACATGAGAGTGTGCTTTGCGTGTAAATACTTAAGGAATTGCAGTTATTCCTTGTTTATTATTCAGACTATTTTAAGTGATACTATATTTACACGGAGCTGAGTAATGAATCCACTTTTATTAGGAGTTGTGAAAGCATGCCAGAGTTACCACTTTGGCACACTTTTCCCTCCTGAAAACTCAACCCTGCTTTTCTTGGTCCTCCATCCATGTAAACTGAACGTTTGGAGATTTTGGAGAGGGTACCGTTCATTTAAGGACACACATTTTTATGTATCCAAAAGTTTTACTACTCAACCGCTTACCCAGTTAATGAAATAAATTGTTTATTACTTCTTTCAGGCTTTTAAAATGCTATTGTCAGCAAACAACTAAACTCGTCACACAGATAAATCTGCAAGCAAGTCCTCATGGCTGCAAATATTAGTGTTTTATTATATTTTTAGACTGCCATCTAACTTATATGCATATTTGACTTGACAGTAAAGAAATGATGTGATGATAAATAAGTAGTGAAAGCAGTTTTCAGTTCTTGCTCAGACTACGACAGGTATTCATCTAAAAGCTTCATGCATACCAAAATGAAACAATATGTGTGGCTTGAATCTGGAGTTATTATTATCTTCTCTTACCAAAATGGTGTTCTGTCTAAAAATCTTTTACCATAACGCTATTGTGGATCATTCCAGTTTATATTCCCCCCCTGCTGCACATAAATACAAACCTATCCTGGATGACGGTCTTAACTTCTCCATAAAAACAGTCCACCGAGTGCAAGAAGTCACTGAATGGTTGAAAGTGAATCATTTCTACTGCCTTATCTCTCAGAAGATCTCAGCACAGTTGAATACAAATAGGAGATAACAGGCTACTTCCACAACACTCTTCACCATCATCGTATCATCAAAAGAAGGAAAGTGTTTTGGAAGAACGGTGCTCCACCCCTTGTTGTCCAGAGGCAGGTCCTGTGGCACGTGGCAACCACATGCCTTTCTAACGTTTTTTTTTCTTTAATGTGTCACCGGGCTAATTGCACAGCTCCTGACAGCAGACCCAAACAAACCCGAACACTCGGCCATTATATGAGACGAGTTAATAATCTCTTTTAAAAGTCGCCTTCTGACAATTCGCAAATGCATCAAAGCATCAAAGCACCTTCTCCCTCCTTGCAGCCGTGCATTTACCTGCCCACCGCTTCCTCGCAAAAACCAAAAAAATCCTCAGACGAAGCAACTCCGAAAACCTCAGCACTGGAATAACGATGATTCAACTCCGTACAAACCCTTCGAGCAAAGACAACACCAGTCAAGAGCCAGGAAAAAGACTTGATTGCCACTCGAAGAAAGGGCCGACGTCTGTGTGGCTAACAAAACGCATTTCTTTTTTTCACAACACAGAAGTCCCCCCCTTTTCTTCTGACCGTTAAAACAAATAATGAAAATGCTCCATTAATAAAAGTCTTGAATACGCAGGACACTTACTATGTGCAGAAGCTTCAGGACATCTACAAACCTGATTTAAAAAAACAAAAAGAATAGAAATAGATAAGCAAGGGACCAACACTTTGCAGCATATTTGGACAGATGCAATGCAAAAAGCAACATCATGTGTTCCTGGTTCGTCTCACTCACACTTTCTCCGAGCTCATGATTTCCTGGGCAATGTGCACCACCTTCTTCCTCTTCATCTCATCCTCTTGCTGAAAGATCAGAAATGGAAACAGTCAGACGACACCACAGAGAGGTGCAGGGCTCCATAACAGTTCAGTGTCACTCACAGGCTCGCTGCAAATCACCATGATCACTGGATCCTGCTCTGCCGTTTAAAACCATCAGTGTTTTCTCTAACGGGCCTCAAAGTAGAGCCGTAATCGCTCTTCTTTCTCCCATCTGTCTCCTCTCTCCCAGTCTTTTGCTGGTGCTGAATGGTAACGGGGGCGGTCTCTCTGAGACTTAATTTGGACGCTGGCCTTGGCCCCTGCTCTGACTGAAATGTCCTACTGGTCCTATCGGAGCCTGTATTTGTGATATCCTGAGGCTTTGAGAGGCATCAGACGCAGGTGTTGACAGTATCATGGAGAAGGTCACACGGGACAAAGAATCAGAAAAGGAAAAAAAAAAACAAAAAAACCTCTTTCAACCATTGAGGGAGCTATTCTTAAATCTGCAGCCCTTCTGTGTTTGCTCACCATCCCCCCCGTTTCAACGCACACCCACTTCTAAAAGGCTGTCGCGGGCAGCGAACACTCTTAGCAGCAGGCGCGCACAATAGCCCCATGCGGTCGCACTGGCAGTTTGGTCACCAGAGCTGATATGCGACCTGGAAACGCGTGTCTGCTTTTCATACAATTACATGAGGCTCATATCAGGCTCAAACTAGCTTTGGGAAAATAATCGTGCAGCATTTTCCAAATCCTTTAAATATAACACAATTTATAACCATATATTTGGGTATTTCTCGATTCATAGTCACAAGCAACTTTCTCTGTCACATCAGGTCAAGACTGCAGTGACCGAGTTAGTCTGTCTGCCCAGTAACAATCAACAGATGAATAAAAACAGAACTTTGCAGTAACATAAAACCCAACACCAGAGAAGAAAAGCAATCTGAAGAATATCACAAGGTCTTGTGATGTTGAAACTCAGAACAGACTTATGTGTGATCATTCAACCGCCAGAAAAATCATGTAATACTGTAATTTACACACATTGGTCGGCTTGATAATAAATGTTTAAATTAATATTTCCTCATTCCAGAAATTGTAATCAGTCCATGGAGCGCAACAAGTTGACAATTCAGTCTTTATTAATCAAAACTTTGGACACAGATGAGCCATTTCCCCTCCAGATGTTTGGCCGAATGTTTACTGCAATCTCATTCAAACTAAAGGACTGAATTAATAGGAATAGGAACATAATCCTTTTTTATAGGCGGCATCAATCGCCTGCACACGCAAGGAAACCATTAATCATCAAATGCTGGTAAAGGTTTCAGTTTTAACCTGAATGACTATGACTTTGTTGTGAGTAATTAAAAAGCTCTGCAATGACTGAAATCCCCCAACATTACAGAAGTATGTGACTGCAGTACCTGTCTGTCTGTCTCGTCCAGGTGCTCCTTGCTGGAGGTGGAGCTGTTGTCCTCTTCATCTGAACTATTCAGCTCCTCCTCCTCAGAGTGGACATCCTGGCCCATCCAGCTGCTGTTCACCAAAAACAACAAAGATTAAATGATGGTAGCTGCATTAAACCTTTTTCTTACCAATATTGTTACCATCTGTAAAACAGAGCACTGTGGGAGGAGCTGCGGAGGAGCGTGTGTGTCCACAAGTACACTCCCTTGATAAATAAAGTTTAAACAAGACTTGTGCAACATGAACGCCTTGATTATCGAACAAACTGTGAATCATTTCAAGACGAAAACTTATCCAGATGTTTTTTCCACTGTGGAAAATATTGATGATTGCACTTTGACAAACAGGGAGTACGCTTAGTTGACGAAGTGGCATAAAAGCTTGGAGATCTGAAGAATCCAGATCTGAAATTCTTCTTAGAAGATAAGAGCGACCATCCGACTACCTGATGTCACACAGCTCAGTGTTGGCATCCGTGACAACACACGGCCCACATGGCATGGAGTAACATGCAAATCAGTGATGGGAACACTTCAACTAAACAATATAACTGGTTTTATATCGACATATAATGCCATCCAAGCAGCTTAGCTGCTTCATTTCTATTTCATTAAGATGACAATCACGTCGATACATGAAATGCAAAACAAGATCAAGGGACGCTCTGAATTGCTGAAATCTATAAAATAGGAAAACATTTTATTCACAAACAACTGGAAACTGATGCCTCATTCTCTTATACGACTATTGGATGGCTCTTTTTTCTGTTAAATCTCTCTGCAAATTGATAATTCTGAGATTTTGAACTAAATAAGACGATTAAAGACAACACTTTAGACTCAAGTCCACTATTATTTGAAATTACTGTAAATTATTTATCAAAGAAAAAAGATCAGACCCATCATTCATTTGAAAAAACAAACAAAAAACCCCCGAAAGAGTTGACCTGTATCTAATTTTTCTTCCATCAAAGAATTTCAAAACAGTATTTCTATACCCAGAGACTTTACCAGTCTTGCTACTGGCAGTCCAAGAACACGCAGGCTTGGATCTCCCCACAAACAGGTTGTTTGCCCGCTTGGTACAAGCAGTAACATGTGTTCGTCTCACTAATGTTTTAATCTGGCTCTCATAGTCTCATCTGCAGAATAAATCTGTCTGATTTTGAGCTGAGACTTGAGAGCAGGAGGAATTAATGTGTCTAGGGCTTGTCTACCCCCACATGCACCTTCAGGAGAAGGGTGATGGCTCAGAATGAATATTGGATTAAGATGGTAGGACTCCAAAAATGCCCCACATTTCCTTTTACTCTCATTGGCAACAACACACACTTTCCACTTCCTTGCTTTTCTTACGTGTCTCCATTTACCTAAAATACACTCTCTCTCTCTTTTTTCCCCTCAGCTTCTTTGTCGCTTATTCTTTTTCTGTTAGTCAGGCAATCCAGCATACTGGGTCAGGCACAGAGCGCCACTTGTTTACAGCCTGGGGCTACTTACATAAACTTAACAGGCTCAGATGCCTGGGAAACACGACAGATTCACTCTGCCTCTTTCTCCTCTCAAACACAGAAACACCCGGCTCTGCATACCAGGCAGAATTAAGAGGCAGAGCACATCCCTAATGTTGTAATGGCCGTCTTAATATCTCAGCATGTGCCGTGGCTCTGACCCCATCCGCTGTAAGTGCCCCGGTCTCAACAGACAAATGTTAGTGTCATGACTGCAACTTGGTGACAGAGTCAAATTTTAATGTGGTGAGGTGTCAGCCGCACTGATTACTGATTTGGCCGTTAAAACTGTAGATAATCATTCACATTTTAATTTAAGACTTTACTTTAACTTGTTTTTCCGTGCAATATCTGCCTGTCTACCTCACACACATTCTACCTGCCTATTTGCACTGTTTCTTTTTTTTCAATGTACTGTATATACTGTTCATACAAAGTTATTATATATATTTACTTTTTCTTACCCCTCCCCTGCATGTGTGTGTTAAGTGTACTGCTGCCAACAAAGTGAGTTTCCCCACTGAAGGAGAAAATAAAGGATTATCTTATCTTATCTTTTTATTTAAACATTAGACCAAAAATAAATAAATACATACTTATAGAAGAAGTGAGAAATCTTATAAGCAACTTGTTGTTGTTGTTGTCACAGACTGAACAATCTAAAAACTGGTTTTACGGTTAGCCCAGTCTTTTTTTTTTAGATATTATATATAACATGTAATATATAACATATAACATCAATAAAATATTGCTCTTGAAGCATAGGTTTAGAACAAACATAGTTATTAAAGAAAATTCAGCATGAAAACAAATCTGAGTGTATTAATTGACAGTGAAGACTGTGACTAGTTTAAATCCAAATGGAATATGCGTTTGGAGCAAATTGATAATTAATATTCGGACTTAGGGTAATGGTATTGATTCAAAATAAATACTAAACTATTCTAAGCTTAAGATTCGACATAAAAGACTAATAGACTGGACAAAAATTATAATAGGACTAAATGATAGAGCCAGGGTTGTTTAGACTCCAGAATGTTCCTTTAACTTTCCAGGATTTTATCCCTCTACTCTGGGGAACCAGTTTACAAATTACTTTGTTTGGTGACAGATGTTCAAATAAATTAAGCACTAATTCAACTAAGAATATTACTGCAATATTGCATCTTTACAAACCAGAATATCTAGAAAAACAGATCTCTTTCTAAGAGGTAGCCAAGAAGTCATGAATACATTTCCATTTCCCGGCCTGCATTGACTTGCATGAAACAAAGATAGAAATCTTTCATTGCTGGAGGCGCTTTTGTCATTTTTAAATAATAGATCATCATCCAAAATAAATGACGCAATACTTTAAATTAATTATTTTTGGTATTTTATTCTAGCACCCTCAGTCTTAATAATCGCCCTGCAAATGTATTTATTTATGTATTTATTTATTTATCTCTATAAATGTTGTATTTTACTCCAATTATAACATTTGTGCAAAATGTTACTTTATTTAGTCATTTATTCAGGATCCAAATGAACCTCTTTCCAGATTTTCTCACAGCCATGAAGCAGAAAGGGGGAAAAAGGAGTGATGAGGTTAAGATGGGGCTAAACACGGCGCAAGGGCGTCCAGGCTGAAGAGGAGGAGGCTGGTGGTTGCTGGAGGTTTATTTTCCCTGTTCTAGAAAGCTCTGTGGCGTTTCTGTGATTCTCAGACATTTCCTGCCCTGGCCACTGAAAATAACCCACAGGAAAACAGGCCGACCTGCTGCACACCAATGCTCTATTCAAATTCAATGCCTCGGGTTCACAGGCCCACTTTCACGCTCCTGTAATCACAAACTGCTCGTGTTCACCTGCGCTAACCTGTTGTGCACAGCAGTTCACACACCGGAGTGACGGATCACCTGCGATTACAGGGCAGCAATAAGGGCTAAGTGTCTTACCGAAGGTCTGGACCTCTGCCTACATCGACTTTCGGGCCATTTTTCACACTTACTCAGACATAAACACACCATTGTTAACGGCGTTGAAGGTTTGACGTCTGCTTTTTGCCCTAGAGCATACATGAGCTCAGCTTTTTCAATTACACTGAGTAATTTTTCTGACTTAGGTGATAAATCATCTTTAGATGTGGCTTCTGCTAGGTGTGAAGAAGCTGTGCCTGGAGAAAGCTTATCCAGGTCCAAATTCCCCAATAAAACAAATGTTTTTAAAGTTCCTACTAGGGCTGTTCGATTAATCGATTTTAAATCGTAATCGCGATTATGTAATTAGAACGATGTTAAAATTTTTATTTTTTATTTTTTTACCTTGTCTGCAAACATATTAATGATTGATACCATATTAATGATTGATGGAAATACCTCTCAATACCTGCGACAAGTGCCCCATCGGAGAGGCTCTTTAGTGTAGGAGGGGGCGTTGTAACATGCCACCGGGCATCCCTCAAGCCAGATGCGGTAGACCGGCTCGTGTTCCTTGCAAAAAACTTGCAAATGTGAATAGCAAATGTAATGACTGACATTACACACCTCTACCTCCTTCATGGGTTGCATTATTATTTAGCATGCAAAGACCCAGTTTAGTTTAATTAGAAAATGTCTTGTTTTATTTAATTGGAAATATAACTTACTGTATGTTTGCAAGTGCTGATTTTTTTTTCAGGAGATAAAACTTTATATTTTTTAAAACTTTTTTTCAACTTATTTTACAGAGTTTTGCACTTTATTCATTCATTTTTGTTTTAATAAGAGCAAAGTTTGCACTTAAAGCCCAATGGGGCAAATGTTCAATATAAAAACAGCATATTTGAAATCATTTCTTTGCCTTTTGTCAATTCACAAAATAATCGTAATCGTAATCGAAAATCGGATTTTGAGAGAAAGAAATCGAGATTTTATTTTTGGGCAAAATCGAACAGCCCTAGTTCCTACTGAAAACAAAAGAGCCTTGAATGTGAAAAATGTACTTTGAGCAAATTTCCCTACCTCTCGTACTCATAGTCTTGGCATCTGTGATAGGGATCCTGCACCTCATAGATATCTGAACTGTCAGCGTCAGAGTCATGTGGCCAGCCCAGCCTTGCACCGTGGAAAGGCAGGTTCATATACTCCGGGATCTCCTCATACAGCGGCACGTTCTCATACTCCACCGACTCCTCCACACCTTCTCCACAAATATCGACCTCCCCAATACAGCTATTGGGCCGCTCCAGGCTTCTCTTCCTCCCCTCCGACTCTATGCTGGTACAGTCCAGGGACTGCCCTCCCTTGGCCAGCAGCTTTGGCAGCATCTTCACTGACAGCCGAAGCTCGAGCAGCTTGCGGAAAGAGAGGCTCCTCTTGTTGGAGCTGGCCCGGGTTGCCAGGTCGGCTGCAGAGAAGGACTGCGCCCTCTGCTTGCCCCCCAGCGTCGGGGCTCGGCTTTTAGGCGGCACGCTGCTCCTGGTGGGCATCTGCCTGCTGAAGAAGGTCACCGAGGGCCGCGTGAAGCGCCAGGTGCTTTTCTCCTGGGGAGGTGCGGGAAGCTCCCTCATGGGGGTGCTGGCATGCGGGGGTGCAGGAGGACAGAAGGACGGCGGCGGGGGCGCTGGCAGGCTGTGTCTCTGAGGTTTTCGGGGGGGTGCTCTCGGGGACGGCTGGTCATCGGTGGAGAAGGCTTTCCTGTTGTTGGCCAGATGAGGGTGGCAGCCAAGCTTGACCTGCTTGGGAAGGCTGTGTGTGATCGGGTACCGCTCAAAGTCGCCGTAGCCGCCATCTTCATCCTCCTCCACCCAGTGCTGCTCAACCTCTGCGCTATGGCGAATCGATTCACGCTTAGAGAGCACGAACAAGGAGTGGGAGTTATTTTTGTTAAGGGAAGGGAGTATCTCTACTGTCCTGTGCAGGCGAGGTGAGAGGGACGTCTGCCGGGGAGGTGGCACAGGCACGTCGACATCATCCTCTCCCAACCCAGAGTCTTTCGGGGTCACTAGGTCGTCACACGTGTCTTGTTTGAGCTGTAGACCCTCTAAACTAACACAACGGCCTGTTAGCCTCACTTCTCCCTTAGCTTCCTGCATTTGATACCCTTGTCTTTGTTTCCCCACCACCTTAACCTGGGCGCCGCCCTCCAGCCCATCCTGCCTCACCAGGGCTGGCTTTTTGAATTTACGTGGGTGAGGGACTGGGAGGGGCTTACTTGGGGCAGCAGGGACTTGTAGATCGGGGTGAAGGCGGGTAGGAGATGTTTCACTGATAGGATCGGCGCTTTCTACCTGAGATGGATCTCCAGAGGAGTCATGAGGAGCTGTATTTGACAAAACGCTGATGCTGCCTGCAACATCACAGGTTGACACAGAGTCCGTTAACACTGTCCTCTGGTTCTCTGTCACCACATCCGTGTTTAAATCATCAGGCTCAGCAACAGTATCTTCTTGATGTTTTATCGTTTCCAAAGCTCCCTTGTGCTCTACAGTCCTTTGTGCTTCTTTGTTTAACATTCCTCTATCTAGGTGTTTCTGTCTCTGAGGTTTATCCTTGGGCTTTTTGGTAATCCTTCCACCTTCAGCCTTAACGACAGCTGCTCCTTCCTCTCGGTTTTCTCCTCTCTCTTGTGACCTTGCTTCCACGACTCCTTCTGTGGAAACCCCATTCTGCAAAATCTCCTGGTGAAAATCACCCCTAATCTCGGTTGCATTTCCGTTTTCGAGATGGTAACACTGGGAACAGTCCTCGAGCTCACAGGAGCAGGTGGGGATGATGTAATCAGATTCACGTCTCCCGGGCTCTGATAAAATTCCATTCCTGGAGTTGAGAAGAAGAAGGCTATCATGTAAAGTCTCCTCCTGTTCCTGAGAAAGATTAAGACATTCATTTGGCTTGGGCAGCGGGGGTGAAACAGGAGGAGGGGAGGCTGTGGATCTTCGGAGGCATGGCTTGGGGGCAACCGCTGGCTTTTCCCTCTTGAGAGTGGCAGGGGAGGGTTGGGAGACCGGTGAGGACTGGGAGAGAGGAGCTGGTTTGGGGGCGATGGGTGGGGGAGAGGGCTTGGTTGTGGCGGGAAATTTAGGTTTAGGAGCTACTGGAGGCTTCTTTACACCTGTATTAAAAAAAGACAAAAGAATTTCAGAAAGCAAGTAGTGTACCTGCCCTTCCCCCCTTTGGACTAATCATGAAATCCCATAAAAGCATCAATCACCCCCTGCCTCCTAAAATATAGACAGACAGCTGCAAGCAGGAGTTTGAACTACGGTCAAAGGGCCCATCTTAGGGTCAGAAGGGAGGGACTGAGCCCTGCAGTAATATGTGAAATGAATTTAGCCATCAGAATGACATTCTCCGTCTTTGGTAAAGCGATGAAAATAACTCTGTCTTTTTGGAAAAACTGCTTTGTTTTTTCACTATAGAGTATTGAAGAGATGAGTACATTATAGTTGTATATTTTCCTTTAAAAAAAATATAATTTCCCTTTAGAGATTTAATAAAGTACTATTGAACTGAATTTAAATGAATTTTATTCACAGCTAACCTGGATATTTCTATTCAGATCCACATCCTGGCATGATTGGTATGCCTGGACCAGTGCTATTTTTTCCCCTTCAGAGACAGTTGCAGAAAAAATTGTGCTAAAAGATAACTGATAACATTGTATTTTCCACTCATAGTCCAGTTTGCATTTATGTAAACAATTGGGCTTATTTGTTCATATCCAATACTTCCTGACAGTTAACGGTCATGCATTTGTGAAAAAAAAGAAAAGAAAAAGAAAGAAAAAAATAAGCAATGAATTAATACAAAATGTATCAAAGATAAAGTTATGGTATTCTGAAGTGACTAAATGTATTTTTCCACATGCATGTAATTAGATATGGAAGTGAGAAGAAGTCCTGGGAAATAACCCTGTTAAATAAAGAATACAATAAAAACAGAATGAATAGGCTACATGCTTATTGAAGAAAAAAAAAATCAGATTCTAGCCTATATTTTCCGCTCTTCTAGCTGAAACTTGGCTGGCCGACACCACGAGAAGTGGAGTCATCGAGCGGATGTTTCCGAAAAGGCCAAGCAGCGCTCTGCCCCGGTGCGCTCTGCTCTGCCGACCAAACTCCGTTCAAAAAAGCCTTCATTATAAACTGTCGCGATCATTATGCACGCCCCATTCCCCAATAGGTTAGTCTTTTATGGCTAAAACTATTGGTTAACAACTACTTTGAAATTCGGCTGTATTATTTTCAATAGATAAATAAATAAATAAACTTACTCTTAACTATCAACAAAACTCCCCGTGGATAGCTGCGGTGAGCAATGAAAGAATCTACAACTTTTGCATATTGTAACATTGTCGTTTAGTTATGAGTCAGACTTGCCAATACATGCTCCAAACAGCATAAAATAAATAAAATATGTCCTTCTGGATGCATTAACATACATAAAGAGGTATAAACATTAAACTGATTTTTTTTTTTTTAAAGGAAACTGATTTTGTGTAACTGTAAACACTAAGTATCTGCATTTCAACACACACACACACACGCAACAAAATCTTATCCTATATATATATAAGATAACATGTCAATTTTCTTTAAAATGTTAAAAGATGCCAGCTTATATTAAGTTGGACTTGTTGCATGAACAGCAGGGCAGATGTTTTAAGACAAAGGATTTAACCCTCTCCAGCTGCAACAGAGTTATAACAACCCCTCCTGAACTCTGATTTCAGACTTATGACTATGCTTTTACAAAACATTGAAACTGAGGTGGATCTTTTTTTAAAAGCTGTTATTAAGAAAACTGTAATTAACTGTGGTTGGGTAAAAATAGAGTGGATGCTATCAACCTTTCCAACCTTAAAAAAAGAAAAAGGGTTTCCACTTAATCTCCAATAAAAACACTAAAACAAACATGCGTGTTTTACTTTTGGAAACCACACCACACAGGCTTGTTAAATAATGAGTTTTGCTGAGATAAGTTGGCGACACAAACCTGTGCTCATGACTCCCGAATCGCTCCTTTCTCCATGAGTAAATTTACTTTCAATGGAATTGCGAGAAAATCCTCGTTTTTCCCTCCTTCAGCACCATTGTCAGTGGGAAAATCGTATCATTGGGAAAACGGGCATATCCATGTCCGTTGTTGCTTATCTTGCAAGCGGATACATGAATAAAGTTTGTAAGCCAGTTAGTTTTCCCATTTTTTCGAAGTTTTCGGCCACGGTGCTTTTTTTTTTTTTTCCTCCAACAGAATAATACAAAGTACGAATTAATCAACGAAGCAGTTCCGGAAATGGATTTAAAAATAAAACTGTCGTCAAGAGAAATTGTTTTAATGTATTGTAATACGACATCAAGCATTTATACAAAGATCAAATTTGTGTCTATCTATATGTTTTCATATAATCAGAACGGAGATAAATTATTTTTGTCCTTAGGTTTTTTAACATCACTTGGTGTAAAATATGGAGTGTTTTATTTTGAAAGTGGTTTCCTGTAATCTCGGTCTACATTTCCTCACATAGCTTTCCAACGGTTAACGGGTTAAGGCCACGACGACACGTGACCACTTGGGGCGCTATGCGAAACACGGGTGTCCGTTGGCAGTCGAGGGTGAAAGGCATTGTGGGAATTGTAGTTTTATTCGAACTTTTCAGAACCAGAATCAGAATCAGAAAATGGTTTATTGCCAAGTTTGTTAACACACACACAAGGAATTTGTTGTGGTGATTGGTGCAATACAATACAAATATAAAAGCAAATATATAAGAGATAAAATAAAATGTATAAACAGAAATGTACTTTTAGCAGGCGGCTAATGCCGCGTTCCATTTACCTCGGAAATCGGAACTGGGAATAGCAGCCATATTGGAATGGTAACTCGGGGGTGGTGAAGCTTCTCCCACTTTCCCAGTAGGAAATCCCACACATCGAGGGGCGTTCCAGTTGAAAATTCCGACTAGGAACTAGGAAATTCCGACTTCCGAGGACAAATGGAACGCGGCATAACCATCAAGTTCCCATTCGAGGGCGAAAGGCATTGTGGGAATTGTAGTTTTATTCGAACTTTTAGCAAGCGGCTAACCATCAAATTCCCAGTCCAGGGCGAAATGCATTGTGGGAATTGTAGTTTTATTCGAATTTTAGCAGGCGGCTAACTATCAAGTTCCCAACAGACCGTCAGCCTCCAACTTCAGAATGCTCAACGGGTTACGTGTCCATGGCGGAGAGCAATGACGGAGGAGTTTGACGAAGATGTGGTATTTGAGGTTTGTATAAACCGCCTCGTTGTGCGAAACTCGTAACATGCTTTGTCATACCGCTGTGTAATAAACACTCATTATTAATAAGGGTTAGCTTCGGCGTGCTGCTCAGTATGTCGTCAGCCAATAAGAAAAAAGGGAAAATAAATCCACATATTTGGCTGGTTATTTCTGCCAAGGAGCTTTGGTGGTCATGAGAACAGCTGAGCTGCGTTTCATCATTTCTGGGATGGTAGTTAAGCCTGAATTATGGTTCCGCGTTAAATCGACGCAGAGCCTACGGCGTAGGGTACGCGGCGACACGCACCGTACGTAGCGCGTCTGCGTTGGTGTAACGCAGACCATAAATCAGCCTTAAAGAGGTGGGGTTGGAACGTCCAATGCGTCGGTGCTGAACACAAAAATAATGACACGCTCACTCACAACATCTGGATGGTGACAACATGAGCTGCCACTTCTTGTGACGATGCATGTAAGTAGCACTTATTTGTTTATTTAGCAGCCTTTTTCTAATGATGGGGGATCTGATTCTGATATAGTCTTGTGCAGGATCAAAACATGGCATGGATGCTCAGAGTTATGTTTTCAATGCAACAGAGCATCAGTAGCAGATGAAGAACTAGGTCAGGCATCTTGTGGACAAAATCTCTTTGCTAAATGCATGACAGATTTGGCTCTGAGCTTTCTTTGTCCTGGATAAGAAACAGCATTTGCCCGTGTTATCCCACGCTGACAAGGCAGTATTATGATGTACTCAAGACTGAATGTCCGGAGGGAAGAATTACATTAAATCTAAGATACTGTAGAAGCTCAAACAACAGGTACGACATCTTTGTGACGATTTAAAGATTCACATGCAAAGACACTTTACAACATAACCTCTCAGAGCCGAAATGGAAACTGTCATATATGGGCTGGGTATGAGGGTGGAGACTCGGCTAAAACCAAGGATGGAAACCAGTTGATCAACCAGCCAGTCTCCCCAAACAGATGATGGTTTTCCCTCGCTTATCAGATGTGGTGGGCAGATTTTGATTTATACAGCTCTTTCTTTTTCTTTTAATTCTTTTGGCACTATGGGATCTGTCACTGTCCTCCTCCTCTTCCACGATTACAGGACTGCTGCTCAGCATGTTTTGCTGTTTTGCTTTCTATTTGCAGAACTCCCCTCTTTTCCAGTACCTGCACGATTTAGGGCACACAGACTTTGAGGCATGCCCAACGGCATCACAAGAGGAGGAATATGGTGGACAAGAGGGAGATCTCACCTCTGCTGGGGAAAATACACCCGAGACTTCAGTAAGTTTCCTTCATCCTCTTAATAAGAATTACACGTCAATCCTTGAGGCGAGAAATTGTTTTCTGCAACTAATCAGGTTGTTTTCTATTTAACCCATTTACAACCTAAGGCCTTCTTTTAAACGAAACCTTTCTGAAAAACTTCAAACTGCCCACTAGGACTTTATTTTCTTCTGCCTTTTGAGGAAAGTGGAAACAAAATGAAAACCATTTAAGAGGAGAAAGATGCTGCTTGTATTTTGAAATTATAACCTTTTCTTCGTGTTTTCAATAATTTTTGAAAAGCTTTAATATCTGGGATTTTGATGGGTACAGGCATGGATTGTTGCATTGGGTCATATTGGGTTAACTGAAATTAAGATAAAAGAGAGATAGAAAGAGATGAAAATCGTTGTTTTTAAAAGAAGGAACTTTTGAGCTGAAGATCTACATATTAATTTATGGTGACATGATAATCAGTTAGCCTCTGTCATCAATTACAAACAGCTAATAACATATTTTTACATCCAAAACCTTAAAAACAATTTACAGTAATACATTTTCTACATTTAAGATACTTACAGTATTAAGCCCTTTTTTTTCACTAGTGAACCCTACAATTTTGGATCTTAATGAAATGCTATGAAATTTTAATCAAAATCCCACTGAGATGCAGCACAACAGCACTATTTTAAACCACATCTTTTCAGCTTTAATCATAGCAGCCAACAGCAGCTGGTTTTAGGGCGCGGAGCGAGCCACCTGACTACTCTCACCTCTTCTGCAGAATAAGCTTCTTTTGAAATCAGCTTTGCGTTTCCATGCAAATATACAGTAATTTGGTTGCAAAGTACATCCAGCATGCCTTAAAGCATGTTATTACTATAACAGAGGCAGCACAGAGCATATAGTATGGGAACACATAGAAAGAAGCTAGGTAGATAGTCTTAAACTGTTTTCCTCATCTGAAGTTTGCTACAGACAGTAGATATTGATCCCTCTCTTACACACAGTCTTATTGCGAGTCACTCATTGAACTGGGTCATGTTACTAAAACAGAGTATTAAAGATAGAAATGATGAAGTATTGTGCCACCATAAAACCCGTTGAGCCATTCTTCTTTGTTGTTTTAAGGTCATTTAACAACTGCATAATGTTTCACCAGCCTTTTCAAATGAGTTTTTGTAATGACTGTAGGTGCTGCGTTACCAATGCTGCATTCAGTTACAAGTAGGATATCTGATTCCTGCAGCATAGTGTGAAAAATCAGCTTCTTCTCTATATTTTCACTGTAAAGAATGCAGTTTGATTTGAAGTTGTAATTGGTCAAGTTGTATATGACCATATGTCATAAAAATTAAGTAAGCTGGTGAAATTTACTCTGACCTGGATCTTTGATGCAACGGGTCTGCTGAAAATCCTAATGGACCACTACAGATATTTTCAGATCGGGGCAGGCCCAAATAAAATCAGAGCTGAGTTTGTGAGTAAGTCATCACTTCAGATAGCCAAATTAATGCTTTCAAACACAAACAAATACATTTTTTTTCATACTGTATCATTTTAATAACCTTTTTTTAACATATCTGAAGGCTGTTTCATTCAAAGTTCTTGACGTAGTCGGGTTGAAATGTTTATATAGCTGTCATCAAAAAAAATCTTATTTTTCATTAGTGCACTAACTGATAGCTACAATGTAATAAAATATAGAAAAATTAACCCCTGCATTGTTTTTCATGTCCAACAAAGTCTACAATTCAAAAAAAGTCCCCTGTACTTTAACTGAAAAGTTAGATGTAAACCTTTGCAATAATGTCAGCAAAGACTCTTGGCAAGTCTGACTGGCGTTTTTTATTACATTTCTGCCATTTTATGGCTAAAAGATTAATTGAAAAAGTGGAGTGACGATGATTTAAATTTTGAATAGATTATAAAATACTGATGATTATGAGAATGTCTGCATCAAAACAGACTGTATCAGATCAAGATAGGATGTCCTTAATGAACACTCACCGTTATTCCCTCACCCAGGGCGGTCCGTGTGCATTTGTGATTGTCCCCATTTGTCTTGTTCAGTCAGACAGAAATAATTGATTTGACTATTGACTTTAAACAGTGACACATTATTGGCATGTAACTGCCCAGAGGCCACTGTGCCTGTTGTTTGTATGCATCGCTTCAGTAACAGACATGGTGAGAATGACTTCCTACACTTACTTACAGGTATTGTTTGGTGCATGCTCTCTGTAATCAGACACTTTAGTAAGAACATCTCTTCTCCCTAAAATCTCCTCCATGCTCTGAGATGTCTGTGTGATGCGATTACTGAGACCACGCTGATTTCTCCATGATGCAATTCCTGTCTCTGTCAGCATCCTCGTTCAGTTTGTGTGCAGTCTGCCGATACTCTCCTCAGTATGTCTGTTTTCAGCGCTGAGTGCAGTTCAACTATGCAATCAAAGGATTAAAACTCATGAACTTTGAGCAGCACTTGCATTAATACAGACGTTTATGACTGTAGTTTGAGGCAACCTGTGATTCACTGAGACGAGTAATGCGTCCTGGGAAGCTCAAGGTCACATGACTCGGCTTCCCCTCGTTCACCCCCTTCTCACAACGGGAAACTGGTGTGTTTGCTTCTGTCAGGAAGTTTCTGTGTGTGTGTCATGCTTCCTCTCTGGTACACTGTTGTTGTAAGGAGTTAAGGAGGACGAGGTATTTGGATCAGGCTTTCAGGTCGCCCCCCCCCCCCCACAAGCCTTTTCCTGGAGCCCAGATAAAGTCAGCTCAGAGGCAAAACACCTTGTTCACACACATAGGGGACTCACAGAGTTGATAATGAACACTCACAAATGTACGTGCCCTGATATTCTGACATTTAAAAGGTTACATACATTAATCTGAACATTTATGCTGTTTTGGAGACATTATTCCTGGAAATTAATGTTTGTTAAATCCTCAAACATGAGTGATTTTCTCCCTTTCAATCACTTTTCTTACCATGTTCTGTCTCGGGAGTCGGGACAAGCATCAGAAGCATTAGACGATAATCCAGTGTAACAATACGTGTGACTGCATGTATATGAAGTGTAAAACATTGGTGTTTAGTTCTCATTTTTTAATCTGGGATAAAATGAGACGTCATCGTACTACATTTTTGTATGTAAGATACAGACAAATGACACAGTTTCTTATTTACGACATATGTCATTTCTATACATTAAATAATGACATTTGCTTGTTTTTAGGTCCATAAGTCATTACATTGAAGGATGGCTCTAAATAAATAATGAATCTTCAACTATTAGAAAAAACACTGGTCTTGAGTATATTTAAGTAAAACTGTCTGACTTTCACTCTTTTCAGCCTTTCAGATATATAATCTGCCACAAAATTCAAACCACTGATTGATAAAATGAAGAGCACTGATCATTTTATTGTAATGTTCTTGTGGATAGTGCCTCCAAAATCCTCCCAGATTCAAATATTGTCAAGTAGCCAAGTGTTGTGCTGAAACAAGCCTAATCCATGCAGCACAGACCGGGACTGACAGGACCTAAAGAACTTTTTCTTAAAATCTCAGTGTCAACCACGATTGGATTCTCCTCGAACGTCTTGTCTTTGAGAATAGATTTGCTTGCTTCAACCTCTGGGGGAAAATTGTAGTCTATCTTTGGGTTTTGGACTGTAGGACAGGCAAAACAAACAGTTTAAGAACATCACCTCAGACCACAGGGAATAACAGCATGCCGACCCAAAAAAAATATTTTCTCAGGTTTATTTAGGGAAAAAACATTACCTGATTTCTAGTTAAAGTGTCAGGAAATTTGAATCTTTCATGAGTCCTCGCTCTCTGCATAAGGCATGTAAATAATGAAAGAAAAATTCAGAAAGTTTTATTATTAGTTGTTGAAATTACCAATTGGAACAATTTAGTCCAAAATACCAAAATTAAAACGCACGATACACCAGGTTCTAGGTTTTTGATGTTTAGAGACAAACTCTTAGACCCCAGAACATCCTTATTTTCTTAATTAGCAAGTGTTTAGTAAACTAGAAATGTGACAAAGTTCTCACCGAAGATTGCATTGTTTTGACCAACACTAAGGCATCATCAACTATTCTTCTTGTTAGGTTTTAAATGTGTCATTAAGGGTAAAAATTTAAATAATTTATAAGAAGTACATCTAAATCTCACTGGACCTTTAGGTGACATCTTCAAATCTCAAGCTTAGATTAGCCAGTATGCTACTGCACCACAATATTGAATTTATTGTTGTATAAAATTAAGGAAAAAAGGCACAAAAATATCAGATGTCATGAGACAGAAACAAAAATGATTTGAATGTCATCACTCTGCTTTCAGAATTAGCAGACTATTTTGATGAACTAATAGGTTAATAATGTCTGCGCCATATGTTCTGGAGAAACACGCCAGGCTTTACGTCAGTTCTCCAAAATATCAAAAACTGGCACCGTGTATGAAAGCTGCAGTGTTTCTGGAGACGGCAGCAGAATCCTGATGAGCATCAGCGAGACCAAAGCAGGTTGTCAGCTGTAATTAATCTTTATGAGGCAAAGTTTGTTATCCATGTGCGGTATCTGTTACCGTTACCGTCTGTGATACTGCGGACAAACCAGATTTGATGGCTTGAACTGTGTCGGATAAAGCCAATCATCAGTGTTGTGTGAATGCCCCATCCTGATGTTCAGTCTCCCATCAGTAATCAATACACACCCTGCCTGTGCACTCATAACACTTGTGCTTAATCTTCCCAGAAAAAGGTCAGCTTTCCGGGTGCCCAGTTGGAATTAGTGGACTTGTTGTACAGTGCCGCACATATTTAAAATGATGCTCTTTTTGAATACAAATGTGTTTTAAGCTTTTAACATAAACATAAATGGAATATACCAAAGCTTCAAATATCTTTCAACACAAATCCCATTTCAAACAATTCTTTCACTGATGCCATTAAAAAATGTCAGCAGATTAGAGTAAGATAAATCCCATTCCAATAATACTGTTAGTATTTTTTCTTCTTTCAGTAAAACTTGGCTCAGGCTTTTGAAAATGTTGCTTTGTCATGCTTCCAAATGTCAGTGCAGTATAAAAATGTGGGATGTTGAGGGATTGTACCTCAGACTGTTTACAATACGAGGCCCTGCTGCTGGGAATGTGGACTCTTCGGAAGCAATAAGTCAAACAGAAGTGAGTTTGTAGTTTCTCCTGTAAAAGATGGACCAAAATGTTCTTTTTTCTGAAACTAAAAGTATGTTTCCTCTTGCGCCACGCTGTATTTTGAAAGGATAGAGGCTAGACTTGTACAGGGAAAAAAAAGAAAAGAAAAGACTGACTGCTCAGTTATAAAACCAAAGTAGAAATTCAGCAAAGTGAAACAGTATGTGGTTTTTGCACCACGGTGGTGCTGTTTTAGACCGAGGTGATGGGGTTTGCCGGTCTTTCAGGCATGTGTACAAATGCACATTACACACATTGTTTTTGCCTGAAAGACTGTGTTTCCTGGGAAACTCCTTTAACGCATGAGTGAATAATGTGTGTGCACACACGTACTGCATGATTGGAAGACAAGCTGGTGATTAAAGTAGGAATATATTTCACAGTGATTGAGAGTTATTTGTTATACTTGAACTGATGGTTTTTTAATAGTCTGATTACAAAGCGTGGCTCTATGTGATTTGTAGGGAGGACGGTTGTGGAGACTGGCTGAGGCCTTGTGGAGATGGAGCCCCTTTCACCAGGAAGCTTCATCTCGTAAGCTGGAGCAGCAACTGGTAGGCAGAAGACGTCTGGCACGGGCATCAGCCTTTAACATACTTTGTTTGATTTGTAGCGTCCTTTCTTTCTGAAGCACCTCTTGCGTTTTCCTCGTCTCCCCTCAGGACACCGTGTTTGGCCAGTACTCGGTCAGGTGCATTCTGGACCAGGACGTGCTGCTGCAGGAGGATGTGGAGCTGATTGAGCTGCTAGACCCGAGTCTGCTCACCCTCGGCTCGTCCCCCTCTGGCTCGCCCAGCCGAGGAAGCAGCCTGCCCAGACCAAGCCTCATCGCCAGCCCCTCACTATGGTACCCTGCTCTCAGAGAAACTCACACAGATAAAAGATTGTTTCTTTTATGGTTCATAAATGTTTTGGGATGGAAAGTAAAACAACAAAAAGCAGCTGACAAATAGTTATCTTATCTGCTAAACTACCAAATCCAACGTTTCCTCAGTAGAGCACAGTAGTGTCCGTATTTTAAAGATCCTTTTAAACACCCACATGACTACAAATTTTGGGTCCAAACTTAATTACCTAAAGTTTTAATCCTTAAGGTTTCTGCCCCAGATTGGATTTCCTGCTATGCTTGGCAAAAATAACCACAGTTCCTCTACATGTTGCAGTTCTTCGC
Source organism: Cololabis saira (assembly GCF_033807715.1). Taxonomy (NCBI): domain Eukaryota; kingdom Metazoa; phylum Chordata; class Actinopteri; order Beloniformes; family Belonidae; genus Cololabis; species Cololabis saira. Next base: position 13,766,833 of record NC_084609.1, on the reverse strand, counting down.
GTAGCTGCTCAGTCCTGCTGTACATTTAATACTGCTGTGCAACGTTAAAAAATGGGAGTTTGACAAAGACCACTTATATTCACATTCTTGGTTTATGATCGTAGTCGGTCCTGACAATGGTGAGATTCAGCAGTTTTCCTGTGACTGGTTATCATCTTTCCCTATTTGACAGTTGAATCATTTGAATATAACCTGGCAGCAGTAGAGGAAGATATTAAAGTAGCATTTGCAGGAATTTTCAACAGCTCGGATACAGCTGTTGGAAGAATGTCGAGGCTCAAATTATAAACTCTTAACAAGCGATCACATGCTGCATCATTTCGTCATGCACAACTGCTGTCAAAAGGGTACTGAGGGCATGAAAATTGTTGGAATTATAACTATTTTGTATGAGCTGGTTTAATTTGTCAAAACTTGGGAAAAAGTTGCTCCAAAGCTACAGAGGATGTCGAATAAAATTATAATGACCTGTGTGAAATTGTTGCCTGCAATTCTGGTAATCCATACTTTCTGACCATGGAGACGGTAACATGCTCCCATTGTCCTCTGTTAGGGATGTGGCGGGGCTGGTGGGCCTGGCTGCCGTGCTGCTGGGACTCTGCTCCTACTCTGAAGGCCTGTGGTTACAGGCTGCTCCTCCGTGGGGTCTGGCCCTGCTGGCCTGGGTGGGACTGAGGGGGGTTCAGCTCTGGAGACAGGCCCGTATGCAGAGAGCCGTCCACACCAGGGCCATGCAGCTCCAGACTCTAATGCACAACAGCAAGACTCTTACTGGACTGTCTCGCAAAGCCCTGCGTTTGGTGCAGGAGACGGAGGTCATCTCCAGAGGTTTCACGCTGTAAGTGTGCTTGTTTTGCATCACACTATCAATCACACAACCAAATATTGATTATGACTGTTTGCATAGTGTTGCTACCTTAAATGTTTATCCAAATAAGGTCAAATTTTTTTTCATGTTTCTTTATTGGGTAGTCCATGTAATGCATATTACACAATAAACATTATTTTAAAGGGTTCGACAGAATACCCCGTTTTATATTTTACCACACACACAAAAAAAAACAAGTAAAATAAATAAGGACACAAAACTTAACATAACAAACACCCCAAAACACACACACTGCAAAATACGTAATTGTAAACAGGTCCCAAAGTAAGTACCAATTCCCAATCAAACTCTGACTGAAGATAATAATAATAGTAAAAAATAAAGTAATAAAATAAAATACAGGACACACAAAACAAAAACAAAAAAAAAAAGAAAGAAATAAGATAAATAAATACAAATTTAAAATAAACAGACATAAGAGGAACCCTAAAAAAATAAACATGGTTAGCAATATCATACTTCCCTATAATTAAATTAAATCAGATTTAAATTAATCTTCCAAGGATGCCAAATAATTAACAAAAGAAAGAATAGGTTCCCAAATATAAGAAAACTTATCAGAGCAACCCCTAATACCGTATTTAATTTTCTCTAAATATAAAAAGGACATCAGGTCTTTCAACCAAGAATTGGGAGAGAATTGGCTGTATTGAAACTCAAAAATGTATTCATTCTTTATTTAAGGTTACTGTCTGTCTTTGTCTCCCTGTGGCATTAGCATCAGTAGAATAATGGTGTGAATTTCCTGGTAGTTTAAAGACATACTTGACTTATTTGCAGTGTTGAACATAAGATAAGGAGATTATTGTCACTCAGTATGTTTGTATATGGAGCCACAGTCAGTAGCTTGTTAGTTTGGCTTTGCATAAAGACTGAAAATGTCCCAGATAGGCTCAATGCACAGGTCACAAAATCCACCTTTGAACACTTTTTATATGCCTGAAATAAAAGGTGCAGGTAGATGGATGTTAGTTTTGGACAGAGCTGAGCTCATCCGTACTTATATCCGTCATTGACCAAAGCTGAGGTAGGACAGTGCTAGTTCCAGGCTTTGGTTTACCTGCTGTTTCATCCCATCTTTTTTTGTTGACTTTCCATGGTAGAGTTCATGTTGTCTCTGTCTTGTGTGTCATTTTAAGTGATGTGGTGTTCAGTGTTGTGTGTGCCCCCCTACCTCTTTGGGACGTCTCCACAGTTGTATCACGTTTCACTTGTCAAGTTTACTCGACAGGGTGAGTGCGGCCAGCTCCTTTAGCAGGGCATGCCCGGGGGCGGTGCCGCGCGGCCAGCAGCTGATCGGACTGAGGAAGGCCTTGTACCGGGCCCTCCGCTCGGCCTTCAGAGCCTCTCGCAGGGCCACCTGTCACATGCTGAAGGCATATCCTTTCCCTCTTTTGTAGTAATGTCATTAGTTGTTTGTTTTTTTTTTTTAAATAAACAACTATTTAAAAAAAATAATTTAAATAAACACATAATATCCTTTTATGGCAAGGCTGGAAATCTCAAAGCCTCTTTTGAGAGTCCAAGTTGAGTCCTTAAAGGGGACCTATTATGAAAAACAGGTTTTTTCTTGCTTTAACATATATAAAGTGGTCTCCCCTCAGCCTGCCAACTCAGAGAAGGAGGAAAGCAACCAAATTCTGCAGTGTCTGTACAGCCGCCCGGATAAGTCGTCCAGTCTGATGTGGCTTCTACGAGCCGTTCAGATTCTGCTCCCGTCGATACGTAACGATGGGAGCGATGCATGAAACCACGCCCACAACTAACTCCGCCGCCCGGAGCTTCCGCCATTTTTCCGGAGCGGTGTATCGTGTAATTCAAGCAGCCAATCAGCACAGAGCCTCATTATCATAGCCTCCCCGCCCACTCAGAATCCCACATTGATAATGAGGTTAGAGATAAAGACATGGCTCAGAGGCTGAATTTCTAATTTATTTAGCAAAAACAATCAAAAGCTTGTTTCTAAGACATTCAAGGCCTGTTTAAAATAGGTATTAGATGCCATAATAGGTCCCCTTTAAAGTATTTCAGGCATAAACATGCCTGTAAAATACAACGGAGAACAACAAGTAATTCACCGGAGAAGCACAATTGTCATATGTCTTTAACACCTCCAAACGTTCCCTCTGAACTCTGAGATCGACAATGTGACCAACTACGTGTGCGCGGTGCCTCTGAAGGAGCTGGGACTCGGCCTGGGGATCGAGCACCTGGGTGACGAGCAGGCTCAGGAGCTGACCGACGACTACAGCCTGCCTGCACTGAAGGTGAGGCCCAAGGTTTCATCGCAGTTCTGCAAGGAACAAATGAATGAGTACATGGTTCAAAAGAGGGAAATACCCAGGAAAGATTAACTACTGGGAGAGGAGGATGTTTATGATCTGGTGTTTCCAGCTGTTTTAGGTCGTGAATTAGTGATACTGCGCATCAAATCCACTTTTCAATGGTAGCGTGACATTATTTGGGATTTCTGTCTCACAAACATCGGTTGTTGTCAGCCTGATTACTTGTGGTTTTATGTTTTCCTCTTACAACCTTCTCTGCTGTCAACATGTTTAGTATAACACTTAAGAACTTAAACAGAGGAAGAGCCTAACAAATTATTCTCATCCTGTGACCTCGGTTTTGCCTGTAAAGCAAAAAAAAGTCTCAAGTCAGCAATGACCAAGACTGTTGTAGGAAAGAAGGAAGGAATATTAGTGTTAATGTGACGAGGGGCTGTTGTCAAGCTGGAGTTTTCTTTTTTCCAACAGATGCTGTTCCAGCTGTGGGTGGGACAAAGCTCCGAATGTTTCCGCCGGCTGGCTCTTCTCCTTTCGCCGTACAACACAGAGGAGCAAGAGGAGAGCGCGTCCAAAGGAGAGAGCTCTCCACCTCCTCCTGCCCCGACGTACAGGTCCATCGGTGCTGTGACAGAACCCCTTTATCATTCTCTCACCAGCTGCCTCTGCGAAGTGCAGCGCAGCTACGACTTTCACCGACATTTTGAGAGCCAGCCGAGGACTGCAGGCTCCGACAGGACCGGACGAGCCAGGGAGAAGTGCCGAGAGCTCAACACCCTGCATACCTCCATCCGAAGCCTGCAGCTGCACCTCAAGGCCTTGCTCAGCGAGTGAGATGCACAAATACATGCATTAAAATCGTGACTGAGCTCATTCCAAACCTCCACTTAGTGTCGTGAGATGTTAATGTCAGTGTGAGAAAGCTTGGGATTTTGCACTTACTGAGCAGCTGTAGGACACACAGTAGAATAAAAGGATAGCCCATAATCTTCATCATTTAGATCTGGATGCTCATCGTTTTTCCTCCTCTTTTGTCCTTTGATACCGTCAGGATGATCATTCTGGAGGACGATCTGGAGAAGCTCATGGTGTCCAAGCAGTTGACGGAGTTGACGCTCAAAGGCTACCAGGACCTCAGCCAACGGTTGCACCAGCTGCAGCCGCACATGCAAGCCAGCAGTGGCTGCTGGGACGACACCATCAGCCAGGTGGATCGCATGCTGAGACGGGCCAACGCCTGTCCAGGTGAACGGAGACAAACACAAACAGACGTGTAACACCGTCATGTTTACATGCTTTGGATTTCAGGTCCAGAGTAAAAAGTTCCATTAATGACATTTACCGTCAGAGTCTCACTACGTATGTAAGAACAGGAAAAGCAAAGTAGATCAGCTCTTTCACATTCAGGGCTTCTAGTCTATTTATTTTCTCTTCAGGATCAGTACTTTGATCTAAAATGTACAGGAGAAATATATGTAAATAAACTTTAGTGCAACACTTTAGCATTTTTTCTATCTCTAAAGCATCGCTAGTAAATACAAAAGTTAGTAATAAACACATTTTGAAGAAATTATTAAAAAAAAAATATTTTGAATAGAGTTGTAAGAGTGAAGTTGTACACTTTTTTTTCATTATCTGTCTATAATAATAATAATAATAATAATAATAATAATAATTAATAATAATAATCATAAAAAAATTGGTTCTCATGATATATGAATAAATGCTGAAAGTAAAAAAATGCAAGAAAACCCACTAAGGTGGATTCTTGTCAGGTTTCTCTGGTGCTCCTGGTCAGAAAGTTGAGTCGTTTTACAGTTTGGTGAAACTAAATTTAGTGCAGATTTTCTCCGTCCTTTAACCTGACATCAGCGTATTTCCAGTCATGGAGGAAGTAGCTCTACCTCAGTTTAGGAGGTAAAACAGACCAACCAGAGCACCGCCGTCAGTGTGACCAAGCTCCAATACCAAGCTGCTGAGGTCATCTGCCGTTTTCTTACAGTGATGCAAGCTCACAAAACCCCATCCCTGCAGGTAATCCTGATTCTTCGGTGAAGTGTGGTCCCGTTTTCCCTGAAATTCCTCCTGCTCCTCCATCCTACCCCTTGATTGTGGACAGAGACCCAGTGCCAGAAGAACTGGTAAGATAACTTGGTTCACATGGCAACTTACATGATGTTTGTGCCCTAAACCTTTTTGCTGGAAAGTTATTTTCCAAAAAAGTTACCATTTATGGCTCTCATGTCAGTCTTTCCCACCTTTTCTTTCATCCCAACCAGGAGTGGGAGGCCTACGTGTCTGACTCAGACTCTGACAAGGAAGGCAGAGGGTCATGGTTTGACATGTGGTCTCCGGAGGAGCGGGAACGACAGCGGAGGGAGAGGGAGGAGTCTCGCCGCGTCCTGTCAGAGCTCAAAGCTGTCCTGGGCTTCCGCGCATCCGACATGGAGAGGATGAAGAGGAAGCAGCTGCTGTTCAATGACCAAGGTCTGTGCTGGTGTGACAGATATTCTTGGAATGAGGTGGATTTTTATCTGAAAAGTCAGGCTCCGTGTTTCTGCTTATACTCAGGATGACAGTTTTAAAATGGCCCATGCAGTCATGTGTTTAATTCATGCAAACAAAGTTTAAAATAGGGCCGTCATTCTGAGCTTCCAACTAATGAAAGTAAAAGGAGGGAAAAAAAGCATTAATCTGTCAGATTTAAGGATGCAAATCAAAATCTGGTTTTAAACAGTGTACTAAGATTTTAGGAAGATGGGTTGTCCCTGTTTCTACTTTTTACCAGTTAAATTAAGACACATTTACAACTTATCAATCGCAACAAAATGTTACCCCGTTTCTAAATGAAGGCACTCCTGTTATACCTGTTTTTGTTTTTTTTTAAGTACAGTAATCCCTCGCTATAACATGGTTCACCTTTCACGTCTCGCTGCTTCACAGATTTGTATTGTGCATTGTGTTCTGCATTCCGGCTAAATAGTCTCCTCGCTTCTTCACTTCCTGTGTGTCAATAACATTACGGTTTAATACGTACTGTACATGTACATGAAACAGCTTGCCAAATTTAAGTTTGCAAATTTTCTCCAAAATCCATAATATCGACAAAACGTTCTGCACCGATTCTCCCGTTCAAATCCAATTACTCGGGTTGCGGTGGGGCGGTGCTGATCTCCGCAATTTGAAGCCTTGTATAATAATTGTAAAAAAAAATAACAGTTACTACTTCACAGATTTCACCTATCACGGGTTCTTTTTGGAACATAACCCCTGTGAAAAACGAGGTATTACTGTATTTCTAGTTCAGAGTCGATAACCCTTTTAGAGCCTCTGTGAGAGATGGAGATGATTTTCTGTCACTGGACTGTCATAAACAAAGAGCGACTGCACTAGTTTGGTCAGGTTTTGCTGGAGTCGGCACTAAAAATACCCATTGCCACAAGGGTTTCAAGTCTCTTCCTTGTTTTCGGTACCTCACATCCCAGCCTGCCTAACTCTTAACTCACACAGTATTACCTAACTTGCGTTGATGAGAGTATCGAAGGCTGCAGTGAAATACTGCATAACCCGGTGGGACAGATGTTTGTTTCAAAGAGCCTCCTGTTTCTACAGAAACTGTTTGCAAAAGGAAGACTCTGATAGTCTGTAAATAACTAATCAAATTAAATAAAACATACTCAAAGTATTGTTCTTAAATAAACTAATAATATTGAACAGAACAATTCCTGTTGAGTAAAGTGTTTTATATTAGTTTGTTCCTTTTTGTTTCCACATAACTGTTGTTACAACTACTACTACTATCATGTAGCAGACGCTTTTATCAAAAGCAACTTACATCTGAGACACATTGTTTAGTTGGTGTTAAGCCTTAAATGTTCTATTTTCTTTCCTTGTAGCTGCGCCTACAGTTCTCACAGAGAGTGTTGATCCTGCCACAAAGCTGTCAGATGCTCCGACTTCAGTTGGCGCTGTAGAAACTGGGGATGAAGGAAACCACCTTTCAGAGCCCTATGCAGGAAATGCAGGGGAGGAAGAGGAAGAAAAAGATGGCCGGGTGAGGCCTGACCCCTCCGCAGACCCTGTGACGGAGTTCAGCTGCGGCGAGGAGACAGGGGAGTCGAGGGGAACTTCAGTCTGCAATAGAGGAGGAGGAGGACCATCCGAGCTGCACCAGTATGATGGTGTCGAGAAGGAGGAGGAGGAGGAGGAGGAAGATGAGGAGGAGGATGGCGGCGAGAAGAGGGAGGGCCAGAACGGTCTGGACTGCTTCCTGAAGCCCAAAGTCACCGCTGTCACAGTGTTGGACAGACTGACAGAGATGCACGGCACAGAGACTCTCAGTTTCAGCTCCGTCCTCGCTGCGCAGGTGGCCGCCCGCTCGCACTCGCTCATCAAGATGGAGGAGCAGACATTTGGAGATGATGAGGAAGACGGAGAGGAAGAGGAGAGCGACTCTGAGAAAGATGAGACATTGATCCCTGCTGCTTTAACCAACCACTGAGCTGAGACTATTTATGTCAGATTGTCTTATTTTACTGGGTCTGTGTTACATCTTAAAAATCTTCTGATGTGGAGGTATTTCAAACACTTTCTATTACCCGTCCATTCATGTTGATGTCCATGGAACCACAATTCTTACTGCTGTTTTGCTGTTGAATCTCAGGTACCAGAACCACTGACACAATTTATAACCTCACGGTATTGAGGCCAGATGAGGAAAAAAACAACCTCAGTTTACCTGATGACAACCAGGTAAGGTAGAGCATTCATTCAGTAGATCTACAAGTATGTTTAAAGAGGAAAAGTCGACTTTTCACTCTCAGTGAAAAATACAAATAAAATAAAAAACACCCCCATCTGAGTCAGTGTCAAGAGAAGAAGAATCTTAAAGGTATAATCAGACAGAACATTGATTTCTCTCCTAGATTTTTTTGTTTTTATCTGCTCTGAGGTTGATGTGCCAGCAACACTGATGTTTTTACTTGCAGTTATTTTAGTTAATCAAAAAATAAGGAATGTTTTCCTTTTTTAAAGAAAATTTAGCAATACAGGTCACATGATTTGACGTGAAAACCTGCCAGAGCATCGTGAATGCACTGCAGTTTGTGCGGTGGATATCCTGCAGGTGAATGAACACAAATATCCCACGTTAAAATTCAGACGACCCCATCAGCCCATCTGAGTGCTGTTAAGCAGCAGTCAGCTGATTTCTTTCTAGCAGATGCATGTGGGGGGAGCTCTGTGGGGAGAGGAAGCTGAAGGCTTTTTTTTTTTTTTTTTTAGAGCTCTATTTCTGGCTGCCCCCCCCACCCCCAGCCTGCGGTCTATCTCTGTGTCATTTGACGGGACACAATAGGGGTGACACAGTTGGTCCTACATTCAAAATACTATTTCCACTGGCATATTTAAGGTACTCTGTTGTATCAAAGAATGACTCATGAAGTGTGACACAATCCCCTTTATTATTTTTTTATTGTCTGTCTTTACTTGGGCATGCTCAGCAGAAATGTCAGGGTTCAAACTGAATTTTTGGTCATGAATGTAACTAGCTATGGTGAGGATGAAGATAAAAAAAATAACTAAAAAACATGTACGGGTAATGAGATAAACTGAAAATGTGCGAGGGCAGTGTATACATTTTAAATTAGGTGTCTGACAGTCCTGATGTTCTCCCCCTCCTCCATCACCACCTCCTGGTCTTTCTTGTCACCATGTTTGCCTTGTCCTGGCCCCTCCCGCATTTTCCAGTGTGAAATAAAATACCATTCTGGAAGTGTTCAACGAAGTCTGTCCTCACGCTCGTGTTTCACAGGGGGGAGGGTTAAGGAACAGGTTTGGCCTTTTCTTTTATTTGTATTTCTTCTTTCTATACGCTTTGTTGGATTTTCCTATTGTCTGGTCAACAACAGCTGTTGTAGGTCTTTTAAGTCCCTCCTACCTTGGAAAGCTCATACACAGATCTGCTTTCGTACTTTTGTGTTTCTTGTGCATATTAAAGGAAATATTTGCAGGGATTACAAGTTACTTTACACATTTAGATTTTAAAAGTATTTTTTGGTGGAAAAACTGCACTGTTGCTTCCTCAAAATCCAACACATGAAGGCAAAATAAGTGCTTCCGAAACTATTTGGAGTTTTATTTTTATTTTATTTTCTTTGGCCTAAAATATTCTTTTACAGAAGAGTTTTATCAACTAGAAGTCTCCCAAACATGTACAGATTAGAAGTCCATCCAACAATTAATTTCTATTATTTTTTATTATTTATTCAGGTTCAGGTCACTGGGACAGCAGGAGAATCTAATTTTATCACAAACATAATAGCCGCAGGTTTGGCAAAATGGTAGTTCTTTCTTTATCTTTCTTTAATCTTTATTTAAATAAAAAGTTAATTTTGTAATCCAAGAAATGACTTGACTACCACACTCTATATAAAACAAAAGTCTCTTCATGTGATTTAAGAAAAAATACAGTATTTTCTTATAAAACACGTATAGTGGTAGTGCTGCAGTTAGAGCTACAATACATCAGACTTGTAGTATGGTGTTTAATGAAATAGCTGTGCCACCTAGTGGTTACTTCTAATCACTGTTACTAGTGCTTGTGGCGATACCCCCATCAAATAAATAAATAAAATAAAATAAAAGTCATGTGTGATTTTTTTTTTCTTTCTTTTCTTTTTCAGCTGAGCTCATATAACTGTTTGTAATTATCTACATTGAACAGATCATCTTCTGTCCGTGTATGAATAGATGGCTGGTGCAGGTTTTCCCCCTTAGGCTCAGCTTCACTTCAGCTGACTCGGCATGTTTAACTTGGTGATGCGTTCGTGTACTATCATTAAGCTTAGATTTCTGACCACTCATTTTCGAATCCATATAGATAATATTGTATAATAAGACGTTGCTCTGTCATGGGGGCCATTCTTTTTATTTATCATATACGTATAATAATAACGTAAATATAATCTTTTGTCATATTTTCTATACACAATAAACATCAGCCATTTCTGTCCATCACTCATACCCAAGAGCACTGTTGTTCTTGTACATGCCCCTGGACACACCATACCTTAAATCCAAGTTTTGGATTTAAAAATACAGGAAATTTTCCACCGCTGTCCCACCAGCCCAACCGAGATACAGTATCTTACATTTCAAAACAGATTTAAAACAAATCTAAAATAACTACCTGTCAACAACTTACAAACTACAATTATGTGCTTAGTTCTACCTTTGTTGACACTGAAATGTTGTGCACATTCCTATGTATGTAATTCCTATAATAGAGCCTAAATGAAAACACAAAAGGGAATTAAAGCAAATTGATTTACTTTAAATATTTGTAGTTTATATACACATTGGTTGTCTTCAAGTGAAAAATGTACATTTTCTTTTAATTTGTCATTTTCACTCGTGGGTCTCTGGCATTCATGACTGATGTTACAGACACACGTGTCTCCAGCTGTTATATCTTTCAGAACTTGTAACTGAGCCCCATCCTGCTCCTCTTTAGGAAAGTGAATTCGGTTTCCCATTTTTAGAGATATTTACACGAAGTCTAAGCTTTTTTGGCAGAAATGTCTTCTCTCTGGTTACATCCATAGACATTATATACGTAGACGCCCCATCGAGTGGTCTTGCCCGCTGCTGCGATCCGCAAACGTCGCCGCCATATTGGATGTGGCAAGACTGCACTGTAAACTAATACCAGTAAATGAACTTATTTTCATAAAGCGCCTTTCTACAAAGAAATGTACGTTTTACGTCTCATTTATTCATTCACACATGCACTAATATACTTGGGAAACAGTTAGGCACCAAATATATTTAATTTTCTCAGATGGCAAAAATAAGAACTTTATTGATCCCACATAGGAGTAATTCATGTTATATCAGCAATATATATCCCCCCTCACAAAAATAAGAAAAATAGAGAAACATATTTTCTCATCAACAAAACATGAACCATTTTTCAGACATAAAAGTCAATTCAAGTCAAGTCGATAAAAATCTGAAAAATGGTTCAAATGTTATTTTGTTACTTGAAACATTTTTAATATGTTTATGTAAAATATGCTTTGTTTGATGAGAAAATATGTTTCTCTATTTTTCTTATTTTTGTGAAGATGGATATATATTGTTTTTCGGCACTACCTTCTTATGGATTACACTTATTGGTCCTGCTTTTCTGGTTTAGTTTTGCTATTGTTTGTTTGCTTTTTTTATTGTAACAATGTTGCGTAGCTTTATTTTTTGTCTTTTTTTGTTGTTTTTTTCTTCTGCTATTTGAAAATTGATTTATTACAATACATTTAAATGCTGCTAACCTTATTGGTTTCTTTTTTTTCCCTGTCTCTTTGGTTTGGCTTACGGTAATTTAGTTTTGTTTGTTTGTTTGCTTGTTTGTCAGTGGTTGCTGTCGTTTCTTTTTTAGTGTAAGTTTGTTTGTTTTTTATATTGAAAGAATTCTGGATAGCTTATTTTGGTATGCAGGACGGGCATTAATATAAGCACTATGCTTCTGCCTGTGCAATTTCACTCACTATTTTGTTGATAATGTTTGTGTTGATAATGCTGTAGTGTGATCTATAGCTGACATAACATGAATTATTCCTATGTGGGATCAATAAAGTTCTTATTTTTGCCATCTGAGAAAATTAAATATATTATATTTGGTGCCTAACTGTTTCCAAGTATATTAGTGCGCGTGTGAATGAATAAATGAGACGTAAAACGTAAATTTCTTTGTAGAAAGGCGCTTTATTATGACGGAGTATTAGGGCCAAACTAAGACAAAAAAAAACATTTGGAAATTACGAGAATAAACTCGTAAAATTACGAGAATAAAGTCGTAATATTACGAGAATAAAATCGTAATATTACGAGAATAAAGTCATAATATTACGAGAATAAAGTCGTAAAAATTACGAGAATAAAGTCATAGCCTAATGTTGCGAGAATAAAGTCGTAATAGATTATGAGAATACAGTAATATTACGAGAATAAAGTCGTAATATTACAAGAATAAAGTCGTAAAATTACAAGATTAAAGTCATATTGTTGCGAGAATAAAGTCGTAATATTACGACTTTATTCTCGTAATTTTACGACTTTATTCTCGTAATTTCCAAATTTTTTTGTCTTAGTTTGGCCCTAACACTCCGTCGTACTTTATGAAAATAAGTCCATTTACTTGTATTAGTTTCCAGCGAGTCTTGCCCCATCCAATATGGCGGCGGCGTTGACGTACGGCTCAGCGGCATGGATCTATGCTCAGCGGGGGCGTCTACGTTTTTCTGTCTATGGGATTGACAGAACAGCGGAAGTGACAGCAGCAACTTCCCCCCCAACAATAACCTCATCACTCCGTTTATTAGTGCACGGAGCTCCGCTTCCCCGGTCCAGACATGTCTACTGCGTACAGGAACAGGTAAAGACACACACCTGGGTCATAAATAAGCGCGGGCGGAGACAGTAAAGTGTGTTTTTACTGTAGCATCAGTTAGCATCAGGTCCGTTCATGTCAATGCGAGGCTAGCGGCAGGAAGCTAAACAAAACAGTCTGTGTGGAGGGTTTAAAACGGCAGTTCAAAGAGAACAACACCGTAAACGCTCGTGTGGTTGTAGCAATACTTTTATAATGTCCACATTATACAAGAGATGGAGCTCTTTTTTTTCATTTGAAACTAAAGCGGTTATATTTTATATAAATGTTGATTGTGTGAAGCCGCATCACGTGACTCCCCCAGATCCGTCAGCGCATCACGTGACTCCTCCAGCTGCTGACTGCTGTCCTCATAAATGGTCCTTTTAATGGTTCTTTTAACCACATTTCAGCAACAAATCACACAATAGACAATCCATAATGATTTGTAGGACCCGTTTTTGATCAAATCTTCTGTTTAATTAGATTTGATTTCTTTTGATTTGAAGATTTTATTTCGAACATGCATAAAAAAGCGTACAAAAAAGTGAAAAAACAGAATACACTTATATATATATATATATATATATATATATATATATATGCTACTTACCCCGCCATACAGGTGCAATTCGCTGTGAGGGCGTAGTTTTCTCGTTTGTAGATTATAACTAGGGGTGTAACGATACACTAGTCTCATGATACGGTACGATACACGATATTGAGGTCACGATTACGATACGATATTATAGCAGTATTTTTTTAACAACCTTGAATGAGGAACATATGACTGGAAAAAATTGTCTTTTATTTGAAAGACAAAATATAAAACAATGCTGTGCATTTGCCCTATTGTTACAGTTTGTAATGCTTTATAACTGTTTAAGTTTTAAAGAGAAAGCCAGGCCAACCATTTTCCACAAACTGAACTGAAAGTAAATGTCAGGTTTGCAATATGCATCTTCAGTTTTATACAAGTAAAAATATTTTGCCACAAACGGAATAGTTTCTCTCATGTATGATTTGACTTTTTTTCTTTTCCAGAAATTTAACAACTAAAATTAAATAAATAAATAAACTATGAAAAGTCCCAAACTCCAAATGCAACATGACTGTTATTTATCTTCTGCCAGAGCCAAGAGCTTCACATGCTCCAGCCTGAGGCCGTAAGGTGAACCCTGGTATCGTTTCATCCCGCTTCACCTTTGGGGACGACACAATCTTTACATCATAAAAAACATTGATTCATGCTCACCTTAGAAGTAAAAGTTCAGAGCTCAAAACTCCGCAAGAGTCCTGTGATCGGGACCACAAAACGGTACTAGTTTCTTCTGAGTGTAGTAAGATTTTCGTCCGCTGCACCAATAGGATGTTACTAGTCAACACAATATATTAATATTAATAACCCAATATCGGGCTACAGTTTGTCACCTCCACGACACGTATCGTGATGTTTCTGTATCGCGAAATTTCGTGACACGATATATTGTTACACCCCTATAAAATCGTGTAGCTCAACAGTCGCCTCAGTCACAGAACTGACCTTTTGGTCAGTGAATTTTAAACAGTTTTGTACGACAAAACAAAGTCAAAGGAGCTTAAATGTGTTTTCCACACTCTGTGGTGGTACTAAATTGTTCTTGGGTGCTCCTCATTAGGGTTAGTAGTGTCTGTCTTGACTCCTGAGCCTGCTCTGTGGCCTCTCTGTGCATCTGTCTGCAAATTAAACAACAAGATGCAGTGTGTTGTTCATCTGTGTCCCTCTGGCTCAGGGTTCGGCAACCCGCAGCTCTAGAGCCGCATGTGTCAAAATGTTTGACCTTTTTTTTCTTCTTTTTTTTTCTCTTTTTTTCTTCTTTTTTCCTCTTTCTCTCTTCCTTTTTCCTTTCTTTTTTAATCGACATTTTGACTTTTTTCTCAAAATTTCGACTTTTTTCTCAACATTTCGACTTTTTTCTCGACATTTCGACTTTTTTCTTGAAGTGCATAATGAAAAAAAAAAATCTTCCCCCAGTTATAACTAATATAGATACATGCAGCATGTGTTCCCTTCATTCTAAGGCTTATACAAGACTTTTCATTTTTTGCAGCTCCAGACATATTTGTTTTTTGTGTTTTTGGTCCAATATGGCTCTTTCAACATCTTGGGTTGCCGACCCCTGCTCTGGCTCATGGGTGGTTGACTCACAATAGTAGAATTGATCTTCTCATTTAATCAGTCAGCAGACAAGCATATTTCCTCGAGATTTCACACTGAGCGCTGGATGATGCAGAGAAAAATACTTCTCCTTTGTTAGCTGTTTGAAACGTACGACTGAGTATTAGGGCCAAACTAAGACAAAAAAATTAGGAAATTACGAGAATAAAGTAGTAAAATTACGAGAATAAAGTCAAAACCTAATGTTGCGAGAATTAAGTTGTAGTATTACGAGAATAAAGTCGTAATATTACGAGAATAAAGTCGTAAAATTACGACAATAAAGTCAAAACCTAATGTTGCGAGAATTAAGTTGTAATATTACGAGAATAAAGTCGTAAAATTACGACAATAAAGTCGCAATATTACAGGAATAAAGTCGCAATATTACAGGAATAAAGTCGCAATATTACAGGAATAAAGTCGCAATATTACGAGAATAAAGTCGCAATATTACGAGAATAAAGTCATAGTCTAATGTTGCGAGAATAAAGTCGTAATATTATGAGAATAAAGTTGTAATATGATGAGAATAAAGTTGTAATATGATGAGAATAAAGTCGTAATATTATGAGAATAAAGTCGTAATATTATGAGAATAAAGTTGTAATATGATGAGAATAAAGTTGTAATATGATGAGAATAAAGTTGTAATATGATGAGAATAAAGTCGTAATATTACGAGAATAAAGTCGCAATATTACGAGAATAAAGTCGCAATATTACGAGAATAAAGTCGCAATATTACGAGAATAAAGTCGCAATATTACGAGAATAAAGTCGCAATATTACGAGAATAAAGTCATAGCCTAATGTTGCGAGAATAAAGTTGTAATATTATGAGAATAAAGTTGTAATATTACGAGAATAAAGTCGCAATATTACGAGAATAAAGTCGCAATATTACGAGAATAAAGTCGCAATATTACAAGAATAAAGTCATAGCCTAATGTTGCGAGAATAAAGTTGTAATATTATGAGAATAAAGTTGTAATATGATGAGAATAAAGTTGTAATATTATGAGAATAAAGTTGTAATATTACGAGAATAAAGTCGCAATATTACGAGAATAAAGTCGCAATATTACGAGAATAAAGTCGCAATATTACGAGAATAAAGTCGCAATATTACGAGAATAAAGTCGCAATATTACGAGAATAAAGTCGCAATATTACAAGAATAAAGTCATAGCCTAATGTTGCGAGAATAAAGTTGTAATATTATGAGAATAAAGTTGTAATATTACGAGAATGAAGTCGCAATATTACAAGAATAAAGTCGCAATATTACGAGAATAAAGTCGCAATATTACAAAAATAAAGTCATAGCCTAATGTTGCGAGAATAAAGTCGTAATATTACGAGAATAAAGTCGTGATATTACGAGAATAAAGTCGTAATATTACGAGAATAAAGTCGCAATATTACGAGAATAAAGTCGCAATATTACGAGAATAAAGTCGCAATATTACGAGAATAAAGTCATAGCCTAATGTTGCGAGAATAAAGTTGTAATATTACGAGAATAAAGTCGCAATATTACGAGAATAAAGTCGCAATATTACGAGAATAAAGTCGCAATATTACGAGAATAAAGTCGCAATATTACGAGAATAAAGTCGCAATATTACAAGAATAAAGTCATAGCCTAATGTTGCGAGAATAAAGTTGTAATATTATGAGAATAAAGTTGTAATATTACGAGAATAAAGTCGTAATATTACGAGAATAAAGTCGTAATATTACGAGAATAAAGTCGTAGCCTAATGTTACGAGAATAAAGTCGTAAAATAACGAGAATAAAGTCGTAAAATAACGAGAATAAAGTCGTAATATTACAAGAATAAAGTCGTAATATTAAGAGAATAAAGTCATATTGTTACGAGAATAAAGTCGTAATATTACGACTTTATTCTCGTAATATTACGACTTTATTCTTGTAATTTGTTTCTAATTTTTTTTCGTCTTAGTTTGGCCCTAATACTCCGTCGTAGGAATGTAATTATTTTGGTTCAAAAAGCACTTTGCCATTGATCGTTGGTTCTTAACCCCACTTTCTGATCGCAGAATACAAGAGTTCAAGGTGGCTTTGAGTGAGGAAAACATCAACTTGAAGACACTGAGGGAGCTGTGCTTTAACGGTAATTTCACATTCTGCTGGGTTTTTTTTAAACTGCTGACATCGACATTCTGATTTGTTTTTGTCTAACTGTGCTGTTCCTCTTGACACAGGGATTCCTTTTGAAGGAGGCACAAGATCTCTTTGCTGGAAAGTGAGTTACTGTGCGCCTGTGTGGCTTCAGTTCACGTTTATTGATCTAGACATCAGGCCTATGTAACAAAAAACACTTATCTTAGATGTTTACTTGTGTTTCAAGTTGGACTCTTGTTTGCTTTGCTACCATGGGATTTGGTTTCACACAAAAACGGATATTTCCCCATTTACGTTTTGAAAAATACCATCATTTACACGAACCCGCATAAATACGCTGTTAAGGTGCTATGAGCAGCCAAACCTATAGGGGGCAGTGTAACGAGAAGCTAAAGTCATGCTAGCCAATCAGAATCCTGGAAAAAAACGTCAACAAATGACACGAGTAACTTCCAGTTACTTCCAAGTTGAACGAGAGTCTTTCGTTTGGAGTGACAGAGAAGTGGAGTTACTTTTAAGTGTGACTTTAGAATATAAAACAGGTAAAATACAAGAAAATATTGACGATGGCCAAACAAATTGTAAACACAGGTCACACACATGACGCTGCACTGCAAAAACTCAAATTCTTACCAGGAATATTTGTCTTATTTCTAGTTAAAATGTCTCATTTTTAGTCAAAAAATCTCATTACACTTAAAACAAGAGTCAGCACCAGATAAATAACTTATTTGACAATTTTCACCTGTTTCAAGTAAATTTTCACTTGAAAATTTATCTTCTCATTACAGACATTCTCATAGTCTTGTTTTAAGTGTGAGATTTTTTTCACTAAAAATGAAACATTTTAACTAGAAAAAAGACAAATATTCTTAAGATTAAGAATATTTGTTAAGATTTTGAGTTTTTGCAGTGTGGTGACGTTTCTGTCTCATAATGTGACGTTCTGAAGCCTAAATGTCCGTTTCCCTCCGTTTATAAGCAAACGTAAAGACAGAGTTTTTAAAAATTTCCACTTTGGCCGGAATTTTCAGAAATGGTTTTTGGTGACTTTGATCTTCGTTTTCGTGTAAACGAACGGCCAAAACGCATGAAAACGCCACCGCTTTTCCTACGTGTAAACTGGGCCTTAATCTACTTTATACTTTAACGTTAACACAGTATTGTGACAGTTATTAAATATACATCTAAGATGTGCAGTATGTCCAAAAACCCTACAGCTAACATTTCCTTTGCAACTGCACGACTTCCCAGAGATTCTTGTTGATCAGCTACAATTTGGCAGCTTGTTTTGAGAACGACTGCAGCTGCTCAAATGGATGTTTCTATTGCAGCATCAGCAGTATATTTATTAACTCAGTGTTATTGGCGATTAGGAGCTAAAATAGTAACAGGAAATACAGTGAAAAAGAGTGTGTTGTTCATTGATACTGCTGCATAGAACTGGTTTGGAGAGTTTCACACATGTAGGTGTTGCATCTGACGTAGGGTTGCAAAATTAAGACTTTAAATTAAGACAAGGAATTCATGGGAATGGGAATATTCCTGGGAATTAACTGAAAGTCTGCTAAATTGCTGGTAAAAATGTAATGGGGACTTAAATAGAGGGTTCCTATGGGTGCTTAAAATCCTTGAATTGTGCTTGAATTTCAATGTTGTGTTTTCAAGGCCTGAAAAGTGCTTGAATTTTAGTTTTAACTGTTTGAAAGTGCTTGAAATTATAACTCTCTTTCACAAAATTGGGATCAGACTGTATAGTTTAGTTATTACAAGGAGAAATAAAATCAGTAAGATGCAACATAACTAGATGTTTACAGTACGATACAATGTACATTACAATGTACAGTATTTTTTCTGGTAATGACTCTAGAAATACTAGAAATAAGAGAAATATTCCTGGTAAGATTTTGAGTTTTTGCAGTGTAGCGCAGTAGCATGACGTTTCATATGCGTTGCCGTGCTTGACTGCTGCCACGTTCATATGGCTTCTTTGTGGGGAAAACCTGACATCCCATAACAGGTTTTCACTACCATAAATAAAGCGTGACTGACATACGAGGTGATTTGATTTGTGACTCGTGTGAAGTGACCCATGCGGGCCACGGATCACCCATGATCTGATAACAGCCCCAGATAAAACAATCAGATTTAATGCAGTTCAGCTGGATTTTTAACCTGTTTAGTGCTTCATCACAGATATGGGGCCGTCTCTGATACCACAAACTACTTGCGTGTACTGAACTCTCAGAGATGAAGTGTGCAGCACACTCACGATATCATCTGCAGTATGGATTGGTGCTACTTACAGATATTTGTTTCTTTGTTTGAAATTCAGTCTGAAGCCCTCAAATTCAGTCACATCACACTACAAGCATTATCAACACAAACATTATCAACAAAATAGTGAGTGAAATGGCACAGGCAGAAGCATAGTGCTTATATTAATGCCCGTCCTGCATACCAAAATAAGCTATCCAGAATTATTTCAATATAAAAAACAAACAAACTTACACTAAAAAAGAAACGACAACAACCACTGACAAACAAGCAAACAAACAAAACTAAATTACCTTAAGCCAAACCAAAGAAACAGGGAAAAAAAAGAAAAGAAACCAATAAGGTTACCAGTATTTAAATGTATTGTAATAAATCAATTTTCAAATGGCAGAAAAAAACAACAAAAAGACAAAAAATAAAGCTACCCAACATTGTTACAATAAAAAAAGCAAACAATAGCAAAACTAAAGCAGAAAAGCAGGACCAATGAGGTTTACATATATAGTAGTAAAGACATTTTTTTTTTATAAATATCAGAGAACGGCAAAAACAAAAACACGGCAAAAACAAATAAACATTAACATTTGTAGCTTTCAAAGATTGCTCTACAAATCTTTTTTTTGTAAACCGAAAATGAGCTTCACATTGGTAAAACTAGGTGAGCGTCGTTCCATAGTTTAACTCCCACAACAGATAAATATACATCTCCTTTTAGTCTCTTTTCTAGCTTTTTGTACAACAAATTTACAAACATCACGCAAATTATATTTTGACTCATGTATTGGGAAAAACCGTTTTACACAGACGGGGAGTAACTTTAATTTAGCTTTATACATTATTTGCATTATTTTATAATAAACCAAATCATTAAATTTCATAACATGGGGTTTTATAAACAATGGATTTGTATGTTCATAGTTTCCCACCCTATTAATAATACGTATGGCTGGTTTTTGTAAAAGGACTATAGCATTTACTGTTGTCTTATACGTCGAGCCCCAAACTCCCACACAATACCATATATAAGGTAGTATTAGTGAACAATAAATTAAATGTAGTGCTTTATGATTTAATATATTTCTGGACTTATACAGGATGTGATTTGTTTCTAGTGTGCAGCTTTGGGAACGTTTTCCTCAGATTTCATGCGTTTTTGTTTTTTTCGGTTACACACTCAAGGATCTTTAGCTTCAAAGCAGGTTAGTTGTCCAAATAGTCCTCAAGTATGATTGTGTTACTGCTGCCGGTTCAAATAGACTCCCCAGTCTCAAGTCGCAAACATCAGGAGTAGGGCTGAACGATTTTTGAAAATAATCTAATTGCGATTTCTTTTCCTCAATATTGCGATTGCGATTTAATATGCAATTATTTTTTCAAGGTCCTGTTCTCATGTATTTTTCAGCTACACAAGCAATAAATCAATCTGTTATATAATAAAACAATGTCAGATTTATTTAAAGCACAGATTACAACAATAAAGAAAACAAATCTGGCTTTGAGCTGCTCTAGCACCCTGGCAATCATCATTTCTTTGGATTCCCATCTTGTTGGACATTCAGTGATAAGGTTGTGCTCAGGAAGTTTGAGCTCCCTCTGTGCTTCAGTCATTGCTGCCTTCTTCTTCCAACTGTGGGAGAAGTGCCCCACCACCTTCTTGTACAGCCCTACTGCTCTTGACACTGTCATCTTTGAGTGCATGTCCTGTAATACAAAATAGAACTGTGTAATTTATACAATTTGTCTTGTGTGACACAAGGTTATCAACTTTGAAATAAATACAGACATTCTCTCCCTCTACCTCTCACATTCACCATTCACACACACATACAGAGACACACACACACATACATGCGCCGACATATACGTCGTGATACTAATTTACGTACCGATGGCAAGATCTAATCGGTGCCCAAAACACGGCGGTCTTGTCCAATCGTTAAGCTATGCTGGCATCACCATATAAGCTGCGTTGTCCGTCGTTTAGCAGACGTGGTTTTCTTCCAGTAGATCCCAGCCGGCGAGCCCCTATCTCCCCTGTCTTCACCACAGTTCAGTTGCCGTTGCAAAAAACTCCACTGCAACTCTCTGTCTGCATTTTTTTTTTATATAGCTCAGGTATGGCTACCTGGCTAAAATGTGTGCGTGAGGGCATTTGGTACCGCTTATCCATTGTGCGTACCAAAGCCGTAAACCCAGGCCTGGTCACTGCACCAATGTCTGTACACCAATGTTTACACCAGTGATTCTTAACCATAGGGCCGCGGCCCACACTTGGGCCGCGAGCGCCATCTAGTGGGCCGCCAAAAAAAATTCAGTTTTGTACGTGTGGGCCGCGAGGGCCGCGGGACTGCATAGCAACTCCCAACCAAATGAGGAAAAGAAGACACTCAGCTGGCTGTACGTGTAATAGTAAGAGAAATGGTGTGTCTTTACAGAGACAATCCTTCATTTTGCACAGAGTAGGTTTAGATCCGCCAGGATCAGGGATCGATTACTTGGGTCTGCGCCCAGAGCGAGCGAGCGCGGCGTGATCATTTATCCCGGCGCGTCCCCGCGGCCGGGGAGGTCGGCTGAGGCTGCCGCTCGAGCGGTGGGCTCCGTCGTTACTGCTGAAGGATGGTAGATGTAGATGCGTGGGCTGTCGTGTCTGCTGGACTGGACTGTTCGGGCTTTCGAAAAAGCATCGGAAAGTAACTGCTGCAGCGCGACCAGAGAGCTGCGGTGCGGGCTGTGCCCGTCGCAGCTGATCAGGCTCGGATGAAACCCGACACACTGAGTCCTGACAACTTATTAATGTAAATAACTTAAAGTAAAATCAAACTAAGTTTTGTCCTCGCTGTATTTTTAAATATGCAACCCGGAATGGACAAATTCATCCTGTTCAGTCTTCCCACTGGGACAAAACCAGTGTCTCATACGTTCAGAGACCGTGGCGTTCAAAGTGCGAAAGTGAAACGCCACTGAAACAAAACACAAAGTTTTTCATCAAACATATCCACTCAAGTCTGAACTGAAGTCACAGAAAAATAAACTGACCATCTTAAAACATCCTGCCCATGTTTGGGTCCAGATACAGCTGTGAAGCAGCTTTCTCCACAGTGAACATAATTAAAACTAAATATCGTTCCAGGCTCAACAATGAACACCTTCTCATGCATATGAGAACCTTACACCATCCAGCCCAGATTTAAAGTCCTAACAGGAGAAGTTAGAGCTCAGTTCTCTCACTGAACGACAGAAAGTGGGGACATAAGATTATAAGAGGGGAAGAAAGAAAAACTGCAAAACTGTTAAATTGTTAAGATGTGTTTATATTAATTTAGTATAAAAATGTGTTGAGACAATTAACAAAGAAAAGGGGAAATTCAAACTGCTGGTAGAGAAATAAAATAAGATAGCATTTGAAAAATAAAATAAAATCTACTTTATTTTTAAGAGAAAAAAATATGTTTAATTCAAGTTAAACATGTTAATTGGCAAATATGTACTTTTTTTAATATAACAGTCAGATGCAGATGTTGATACAACTATGAGGCTACTTGAATATATACACACACACACACACACACATACAGTATATTTTATGATGTTCTGGACCTTCGCTTGAGTAAATTTTCTCTAAATGGACCTCTTAAAGTTTTAGTTGAATACCCCTGCTATACAGTGTTTATATTTAATGGGCCCCGGGCCACTCTGTACTGAAAAAATTGGGCCCCAAGGTCAGAAAGGTTAAGAACCCCTGGTTTACACCAATGGGCATCATGTCCTTGGCTATGAACTCCATTATTGCCATAGTTATTTCTGCGTGCCGTTTCAGGTTATGCTCGTAAGGAGAAATAGTTTCAAACAGGTCGGTCAGTGATCCCTGTCGGCTGGTACTTTTCTTAGTTGAAGCACTGGTCGTTGGCCTTCTAGCCAGGCTATCATGCATGGCTTTGTGGTGGTTTTTTAAGTGCTGAAACAGGTTCGACGTGTTACCTCGTGAGGTAACCGTAGCAAGGCGGGTTTTGCATAATACCTGACGTTGCGCAGCATCTTCTCTTTTAAATCCAAAATAATTCAACAAAGCTGACGTGCTGCTTCTCTTTGGTACCAAGCTTTCTGCTGTGTCAGCTTTTGTAGAGCCTGAGGCCATTGTAGGCCACCGTTGAACTGAATCACATTTATGTTACGATTTGAACATTGGCGTGTAGCCAGCCACAATTATTTATATTCATGTTTGGATGAGACAAATTGCAGAAATTTTCTAATTGATTCAGTTAAATTGCAGGTAATTCTTATCTATTCTTGCCACTTCTCCTCGACTGAACCGTCTCTTAATCCTGAAAAGGTTCACACTCTTTTCACGCTGACAGTTAATCAGAACATGCTGCTAATCCTCTTGTTTATGGGATATTAAACTATGACCTTGTGATCGCTGAGCTCAGTGCTTTTTGGGACACTGCAGGACTGATTACGAAGTTCTGTGGCAAGAAAAATATTTTAAGATAAAGCACCAGCTATGGTCTTACACTGCAAAAACTTACCAAGAATATTTGTCTTATTTCTAGTTAAAATGTCTCATTTTTAGTCAAAAAATCTAATTACACTTAAAACAAGAGTCATTACCAGAAAAATTACTTTGTTGTTGTAAATTTGACAAAGAAAAATCTGCCAGTGGGACAAGATTTATCTTCTCATTACAAGCAAAAAAATCTTGTTCCACTGGCAGATTTTTCTACTTATTTCAAGTGAAAATCTACTTGAAACAGGTGAAAATTGTTGTTTTTTCCAGTGATGAGTCTTGTTTTAAGTGTAATGAGATTTTTTTGACTAAAAGTTAGACATTTTAACTAGAAATAGAATAATTCTTGTTAAGATTTTGGGTTTTTGCAGTGATAAATACATTTTTATCATTAATCATATGTGACAACGTTGAAGATGATGATGGAATCTCTTTGCTTTGGCTTCTCTAGTACTCTCAATGTTTTTGACCCGTGTCCCATGTGATTTTTCTTTTTTTTTTTTAGATCCTTCTCAATTATCTGCCTCTTGATCAGTCAATATGGGAGTCGTTCCTCAAAAAGCAGAGGTGAGTCCCTAGTTGTGACAACGACCTAAAAATGTGAAGTTCCATCTACAAGTTTAAGAAAATGTTTAAAGAAAATATTGTAAATAAATATAAAACACTATAACTATAAAGTATATTATCAAAAACATTCTAGAAACGTCAACGTCTGTGAAACGTCAATTTTAATATTTTGTCTTATTTATTTTTTGTCTTCTTTATGCATTGTTTGTTTCCACGGATTAATGCTAATGTTTCTGATTTAAGCTGATCACAAGAGAAAAAGGGTATAAGCTACGGCTTCAGCCTTCACCTTTTCGGCAAAAGCAATGTTTATTTTACTTTTTTCATTTTGTTTTGTAGAATAACTTGTACAAGTGACAATGAAGACAATTCATTCGTTCAACACAGCAGCTGACGAGGCCTTGTGTTGCGCTGGTTTGTTTCCGTGTTTCTCGACAGAGAGGGCTACACCCAGTTCCTGAAAGAAATGATCATCCAGCCCGGCATCGCCAAAGCCAACCTGGGCCTTTCCAGAGAAGATGTAACGATGGAGGACCATGTAAGTCAAGAGTGCTTCACAACAGCCGTGAACTGGGGAATTTGATTTGATTTGAAGATTTTATTTGGAACATGCATAAAAAAGTGAAAAAAACAGAATATATATATATATATATATATATATATAGGGTTCCTACGGGTGCTTGAATTTCAAGGCCTGAATAGTGCTTGAATTTTAGTTTAAGTAAGTAAGATTTTATTCCTTCTTGTAATAACTAAACTATACAGTCTGATCCCAATTTTGTGAAAGACACAGAGTTATATTTTCAAGCACTTTTAAGGGTCATTTTCAAAATCTTCAAGCACCTTATCGCTGGGGTAAAATATCTACAGGAATATATATATATATACTCATTATTCTTTCTGCTTTTTATCACAGTTATGTAGATTGTATCATGCTGTAAACATCTAGTTCAAAATCTTACAAGGAATATTTGTCTTATTAGGGCCCGAGCACTTACAGTGCGAAGACCCTATTGTATCTGTAGGAATTTTCCTTTTTTTTTTTTTCCTTATTTTTCCGAGGAAATGAGGGCCTTTTTGCCCCCCTAAACGTGCCCAAAAAGTCACCAAATTTTGCACGCAAGCCAGGCCTGGCGATAAATTTGATATTTAATGGTTTGCAATAATTGGCGTGGCAAAATGGCTCAACAGCGCCCCCTAGAAAACTTTGTGCCTCAAGCCCCACAATACGGTTTGACGTGCATGCACGAAAATCGGTACACACCTGTATCATATCACAACTTAAAGAAAAGTTTCTTGGCGCCATGGCCGAAACCGAACAGGAAGTCGGCCATTTTGAATTAATCGTGTAATTTTGGCACAATTTATGCCATTTCTTCGGCAGTTAATGCGGCCCGAACCGTAACGTGCACCCAGGTGTGTTATACATCAAAATGTGCGTCTCCATCCTGCGACGGCGTGCATGACTTTTCTCAGTCAAAAGCGTTACCGTGGCGACGCTAGACGCCAAAAAGCGCGCCCCCCCCTTCTTCTGATTGGTCCATATTTGATAGTTCCTACTTTCTGCCATAACTTTTGAATGGTTTGACTTAGAGAGTCGTGGCTGGTGTCATCCGCTAAATGTCCAGGCCTGATGAATCTACATGCAAGTCATACAAGCGCTTCCACTGCAGCACGCCTGAACGTACACAAGGGTGCGAGGGCCCGTTCATCGCTGCTTGCAGCTTTAATTTCTAATTAAAATGTCACATTTTTAGTCAAAAAATCTCATTACACTTAAAACAAGAGTCATCACCAGATAAATAACTTATTTGACAATTTTCACCTGTTTCAGGTAAATTTTCACTTTTTTCCAGTGATGAGTCTTCTTTTAAGTGTAATGAGATTTTTTCAATAAAAATGAAACATTTTAACTAGAAATAAGACAAATATTCTTGTTAAGATTTTGAGTTTTTGCAGTGTGGTGACGTTTCTGTGGAATAATGTGACGTTCTGAAGCCTAAATGTCCGTTTCCCTCTGTTTACAAGCAAACGTGAAGACAGAGTTTTTGCAAATCTCCACTTTGGCCGGAGTTTTCAGAAATGTGACTTTGAGCTTCGTTTTCATGTAAACGAACGGCCAGAACGCATTAAAACACCACCGTTTTTGTTACGTGTAAACAGGGCCTAAGTCTATACTTTCACAGTAATCTAGTGTGAGAATGATACTAAATAATGCATCCTTAGTTGATTTATGTTCCCGTTGTCTCTGTTTACAAGCCTCTAAACCCCAACCCAGACAGCAGGTGGAATAACTACTTCAAGGATAATGAAATCTTACTGCAGATTGACAAAGACGTCAGGTAGGACTTTCCAAAAGCCATTCTGGGTCAATTTTTTTATTTTTCATAATATGTAAATAGAAATTTTTTTTAAGTAATCTGAAAAAAATAGTTGCTCTATTCCTCCAATCTGAACAGATAAGTAAGGGATAATGCCCGACGAGGTGTACATTATCATAAATATCTGGACGATACGGGGGCGTGAACCGGTTTGCTTCCGCGAAGTCCAGAAAAATAACTTATTTGATCATTTTCACCTGTTTCAAGTAAATTTGCACTTGCAATAAGTAGAAAAATCTGCCAGTGGGACAAGATTTATCTTCTCATTACAAGCAAAAAAATCTTGTTCCACTGGCAGATTTTTCTACTTATGAAAATCTACTTGAAACAGGTGAAAATTGTTTTTTTTTCCAGTGATGAGTCTTGTTTTAAGTGTAATGAGATTTTTTTTTTTTACTAAATGAGACATTTTAACTAGAAATAAGACAAATATTCTTGTTAAGATTTTGAGTTTTTGCAGTGCATAAATATATGGACGACACAGGGCCGTGGTTTGCCTCCGCGAAGTCCATATATTTATGTTAATGTCCACCTGGAAGGGCATTATCCCACTTATACCACGGTCACTTACCAAAAAACATAAATATGGAATCAGTTATTCATGCTTTAATGTGTTTTCAGTTGAAATCATTAGTTTTATAACAATCCACAGCTGAGCAGCTGAGCGGACTATTTAGCCGTTGGAACCTGGTAAGTTACAAAGTTTTTTAACAAGCCATAACTCAGTTTCCTTGGTACGTAAGAGTATCAGGGCCATGCAGGAGAAAATTTAAAATAATATTTTAGAGGAGGAAGATTTTTTTTTTCATTATGCACTTTGAGAAAAAAGTCGAAATGTCGAGAAAAAAGTCAACATTTCGAGATTAATGTTGAAGTACAATTTTGAGAAAAAAGTCTAAATGTATTTCAACTTTGTCGTAATTCCAACTTTATTCACGAAATTTCGACTTTATTCTTGAAATTGTATTTCAACATTAATGTCGACATTTTTACTTTTTTCTAGAAATTGTATTTCAACATTATTCAGTGGGCCAAAATACCTGTTGACAGCTGCAGAACGCTCATTGACAAATACAGAAATCGTTTAATTGCATTGATTGCCTCAAAAGGTTGTGCAACAAAATATTAAGTTATGGGTACCATCATTTTTGTCCAGCCCTATTTCATTAGTTTGTTTTTTTTAATAATTATGTTAATCAACAATTCAAAAGTAATGGCTGATTTTGATTATTTAATTTTCAATACATTTTTATTTATTGTTACTTTTGTAAGTTTCAAGTGCTTTCAATGAGAGTTGTGGGTCTTTCCTTCTTTAACTGAGGGGTACCAACAATTTTGTCCACGTGTGTATGCTAGTCCGCTCAGCTCCGCTCGGCTATTTTCTTTTCTCTCCTCTTCTGCCTCCCAGTCATCAAAATTGTTAAATTCACCAAATAAATTAAAAGAAATGACAATCACTCATGTGGCCGTCCTGCGTTAGCCGGCTCTTCTCTGAATCTCCGTTGCCGTGGTTACCACCTGGCAGTTGATCCAGCGTAATGATATTAAAGTTATCAGGCAATTTGACCGAACTTGTTTTTCTAGGTGTAGGTTATCACTTATAACCTACACCTGCCAGCCAATCAGAATCGAGTATTCACACAGACCGTGGTATAATATTGTATAAATCAGAGTCTTGCATGACTTTCCATAAATCATCATCATCATTAGCTGGAACGTGACGGCTTGTTTACACGTTTTTGCAGACGGTTGTGCCCAGACATGGCGTTCTTCCAGCGTCCTACAGAATACCCGTGCCAGCTCATCCTGGACCCTCAGAACGATTATGAGACGCTTCGCCGTCGAGTGGAACAAACCACCCTGAAAGCACAAACGGTCAACCGGAACCGCAGCGGCGTCACCAACGTAAGTTGATCGACCCAGCATGGCGTGTTTCCTGGCTTCTCTCTGTTTCTCCGTGCGAGGAGGAGCTTTTTTTTTTTTTAAAGGGACCTATTATGGCATCTAATACCTATTTTAAACAGGCCTTGAATGTCTTAAAAACAAGCTTTTGATTGTTTTGGCTAAATAAATTAGAAATTCAGCCTCTGAGCCATGTCTTTATCTTCCCATTCTCTAACCTCATTATCTATGTGGGATTCTGAGTGGGCGGGGCTATGATAATGAGGCTCTGTGCTGATTGGCTGCCTGAATGACGCGATACACCGCTACGAAAAAATGGAGGAAGCTCCGGCCGGTGTATTACCGTGTCCTAACTGCATGCGATGCGAGTGAGCGTCAGCGACCAAATCAATTCCATTGCTTTATTTTCTATTGGACTGTCCTAACTGGCCGCAGCGATGCAGCGCGACGCGCCGTTTTGAGCTGAACATTTGTACGCACGCCCGGCTGCTTCCATTTTCTTCCTGTCGCTCGCGTTGCAAGCGTTGTAGGAAACGGTCATGGATGAGGAACGGCTGATCCAGTTAGTTGAAATGTTTCTTTCTTTCTTTCTTTCTTTCTTTCTTTCTTTCTTTCTTTCTTTCTTTCTTTCTTTCTTTCTTTCTTTCTTTCTTTCTTTCTTTCTTTCTTTCTTTCTTTCTTTCTTTCTTTCTTTCTTTCTTTCTTTCTTTCTCCATTTTTACGTGCGCAGCATCAATACCTGCTTTGAGCTGGCAAAATTAAACGATTCCTCGAGGCAGAGAAAATTCCTCCATCAATTTTTGTAATCGAATTACTCTAATTTGAGAAATCGTTTCAGCCCTACTCACAACCATCTAAAAGAGGCAGTAAAAGTTCATTCATTCATCTACTGTATATCATCATTTTTTGTAATCGAATTACTCAAATTATTTGAGGAATCGTTTCAGCCCTATTTTGTAGTTCAGTTGAATCTTGCCGTTCCAGGTCAGTTCTCCTGGAAAGGCCTTGAACCTGTATCCATCGAACGAATACGAGGTTCTGCCCAATGGCAGTGAAGCTCACTGGGAGGTGGTGGAGCGGATTCTCTTCATCTACGCCAAACTCAACCCGGGCATCGCTTACGTGCAGGGCATGAACGAGATCGTCGGGCCGATTTACTACACGTTTGCCACAGACCCTAACGACGAGTGGAAAGGTACTCGGTTTATTCGTAAATTATAGATTTTCTGTTAGATTTAACACTGCAAAAACTCAAATCTTACCAGGAATATTTATCTTATTTCTAGTTAAAATGTCTCATTTTAGTCAAAAAATCTCATTACCAGAAAAATTTCAAATGAAAATCTACTTGAAACAGGTGAAAATTTTTGTTTTTTTCCAGTGATGACTCTTGTTTTAAGTGTAATGAGATTTTTTTTTTTACTAAAAATGAGACATTTTGACTAGAAATGAGACTATTCTTGTTAAGATTTTGAATTTTTGCAGTGTGTGTTCAAGATTGGTTTTCAGGGACTAGTAAATGTTTTTTTTTTCACAATATGTTTATTGTCGTTTTTTAGTTTTTCAAACTTACAACATTTACGCATACATTACATAGACACACATATAATTAGCTTGCACCATTTTCAATTAAAATATAAATAATATATTGAATTAACCAATCAGGGAGGAAAAATAAAATAAATTAAATAAATAAATTAAACAGAAATAAATAAATAAATAAATAAATAAATAAATAAATACAATTTATTTTCAGGTAAATCTTGCACTTTCATCTGTCATAATGTTAATATATGGTTCCCAGAGTTCAGAAAAGTCCTTTAGTTTTCCTTTAGCAATGTACGTTAGTCTTCCCAGACCAGGGGTCGGCAACCCAAAATGTTGAAAGAACCATGTTGGGCCAAAAACACAAAAAACGAATATGTCTGGAGAATGAAGGCAACACATGCTGCATGTATCTATATTAGTTAAAACTGGGGGAAGATTTTTTTTTTCATTCTTGCACTTCGAGAAAAAAGTTGAAATGACGAGAAAAAAGTCGAAATGTCGAGAAAAAAGTTGAAATGTCGAGGAAAAGGTCAATGTTGAGATAAAAGTCAATGTCGAGGTAATAGTAAAAATTTCGTCAAAAAAGTCGAAATGTTGAGAAAAAAATCGAAATGTCGAGAAAAAAGTCGAAATGTCAAGATTAATGTTGAAGTACAATCTTGAGAAAAAAGTCGAAATGTCGAGAAAAAAGTTGAAATGTCAAGATTAATGTTGAAGAACAATCTTGAGAAAAAAGTCAAAATGTCGAGAAAAAAGTTGAAATGTCGAGAAAAAAGTTGAAATGTCGAGAAAAAAGTTGAAATGTCGAGGAAAAGGTCAATGTTGAGAAAAAAGTCAATGTCGAGGAAATAGTCAAAATTTCGTCAAAAAATTCGAAATGTCGAGAAAAAAGTCGAAATGTCGAGAAAAAAGTCGAAATGTCCAGATTAATGTTGAAGTACAATCTTGAGAAAAAAGTCGAAATGTCGAGAAAAAAGTCGAAATGTTGAGGAAATAGTCAAAATTTTGTGAAAAAAGTCGAAATGTTGAGAAAAAAGTCGAAATGTCGAGGAAATAGTCAAAATTTCGTGAAAAAAGTCGAAATGGTGATTAAAAAAAGTCGAAATGTTGATTAAAAAAAGTCGAAATGTCGAGAAAAAAAGTCGAAATGTCGAGAAAAAAGTTGAAATGTCAAGATTAATGTTGAAGAACAATCTTGAGAAAAAAGTCAAAATGTCGAGAAAAAAGTTGAAATGTCGAGAAAAAAGTTGAAATGTCGAGGAAAAGGTCAATGTTGAGAAAAAAGTCAATGTCGAGGAAATAGTCAAAATTTCGTCAAAAAATTCGAAATGTCGAGAAAAAAGTCGAAATGTCGAGAAAAAAGTCGAAATGTCCAGATTAATGTTGAAGTACAATCTTGAGAAAAAAGTCGAAATGTCGAGAAAAAAGTCGAAATGTTGAGGAAATAGTCAAAATTTTGTGAAAAAAGTCGAAATGTTGAGAAAAAAGTCGAAATGTCGAGGAAATAGTCAAAATTTCGTGAAAAAAGTCGAAATGATGATTAAAAAAAAGTCGAAATGTCGAGAAAAAAAGTCGAAATGTCGAGAAAAAAGTTGAAATGTCGAGATTAAAAAGGAAAGGAAGAAAAAAAGAAAAAAAAAAGATCTTGAAAAAGCTCCAGGAGCCACTAGGGCGGCGCTAAAGAGCCGCATGCGGCTCTAGAGCCGCGGGTTGCCGACCCCCGTTCCAGACCAATAGAGCCAGAAAGCTCCCTTATCCACATTCTCAATGTCGGAGCATCCATACTCTTCCAACATAGTGCAACAGCCCAGTTCAGAACTGTATATTGCTTTGACGTTTGTAGGAAGTTCTTTGGGTTTATTCCAAGCACACACAGTTTGGCATTTAAGGGGACTTTAGCATTAAACATCTCTGACAAACAATTTATAACATCTTTCCAGAAGTTTTGGATCTTCACACATTCCCATAAGCAGTGAATTAATGTTCCCTTCTCATTCAAACATTTTGTATAGTCATCTGGAATGTTAGCAATCATATGGTGGAGTTTGACTGGGGTTAATATGTACACTCTCATTAACCACTTGTATTGGAGTAGTCGAGACCTAGTGTTTATTGTTTGTTTTTGAGCTTTTAAGGACTAGTAAATGTTACACGTGAAGTGACTCTGATGTGATTTCTTCGTCCTGCAGAACACGCTGAAGCAGATACCTTCTTTTGTTTCACCAACCTGATGTCGGAGAACAGGGACAACTTCATCAAGAGTCTGGATGACTCTCAGTGCGGCATCACCTACAAGATGGAGAGCGTGTACTCCATGCTCAAAGAGAAGGACCTGGACCTTTACCGCAAGTTGGTAAGGTCCAAGCCGTCTGAAGTTTGTTGTTTGTTTTGTTTGAAATTCTTTATTCAGGCCCAGTTTCGACATAGCAAAAACGGTGGTGTTTTCATGCGTTTTGGCTGTTCGTTTACACGAAGACGAAGCACAAAGTCACCAAAAACGATCATTTCTGAAAACTCCAGCCAAAGTGAAGATTTTAAAAAACTCTGTTTTCACGTTTGCTTGTAAACGGAGGGAAACTGACATTTAGGCTTCAGAACGTCACATTATGAGACAGAAACATCACCAGCGTCATGTGTGCGACCTGCGTTTACAATTTGTTTGGCCACCGTCAATATTTTCTTGTATTTTACCTGTTTTATATTCTAAAGTCACACTTAAAAGTAACTCCACTTCTCTGTCGCTCCAAACGAAAGACTTGTTCATCTTGGAAGTAACTGGAAGTTACACGTGTCATTTGTTGACGTTTTTTTTCCAGGATTCTGATTGGCTAGCATGACTTTATGCTTCGCGTTACACTGCCCCCTGTAGGTTTGGCTGCTCATAGCACCTTAACAGGGTATTTATGCGGGTTCGTGTAAATGATGGTATTTTTCAAAACGTAAAATATCCGTTTTTGTAAATACTATGTGGAAACGTGGCCTTAGAGGTGGATGTCTGGCGAGTTGGGGGACTGAGAGAAGCATAAATTAGGCTTCACTCTTGCTGGGTAACTCTCATTTTCTCATCTGTCATTATTTTCTTGAGTGTCTTACTCACCTCAGTGTTGGTGCATCACTGACTACATTTACATGCAGTCAAAAATTCAGGTTATTGCTATTGCTATATTCCGGTCACTGAAACATTGGGAATAATGTGTTTCCATGCGTGAGCTAACAGGGTTACCCCTGTATACATGGTGATTAATCCTTTGGGAAATCTGGATCAAACCAGCGACGGCAATTCCCGTCATTTCCACTTCTTCTTCCTGTATACAAATTCAAAACAATAACAGCAGCACGGCGGATAATCAACAGCCCAGTAGAAGTCTTTCTTTTTTTCCTCGGCCCTGTAGTTCGCCTTTTTCAGCCTCTTCCAGCAGTGCTTGATCTGGTTTCCTACAAATCCTGCTTGGCACAACTTTTTGCTCACCTTTTTGTAAATCTGGCTATCCCGGTACTTTCTACTGTCTACAAATGATAAAATGTTCATATTTCATTACATTTATGAAGTGATTAGTCTTCTCCTGGTCTTGCGTTTCTCCATGTTTATAAGTACTTCCTGGAATCAAAATACTAAGATTCCTTGCGACAAGAACATGCACAGAAAACAAATTCCTGTTCCTTTTGATGGGGATATCCTACAGAAGAATATCAGGGCCATGCAGGAGAAAAAATATTTGAGAGGGGAAGATTTTTTTTTTTTTATTGTGCACTTCGAGAAAAAAGTCAATGTTGAGAAAAAACTCGAAATGTCGAGATTAATTTTGAAATACAATTTTGAGAAAAAAGTCGAAATGTCAAGAAAAAAGTTGAAATGTTGAGAATATTGTTGAAATACAATTTCAAGAATATAGTCGAAATTTTGAGATTAATGTTGAAATACAATGTTGAGAAAAAAGTCGAAATGTCGAGAATAATGTTGAAATACAATTTCAAGAATAAGGTCGAACTTTCGTGAATAAAGTCGAAATTTCGCCTTTTTTTTCAACATTTCAACTTTACTCACGACATTTTGACTTTTTTTCTCGAAGTGCATAATGAAAAAAAAAATCTTCCTCCTCTACAATATTATTTTTATTTTTCTCCTGCCTGGCCCTAATACTCTTCCTTAATATCCCGTTAGGCTATACATGACCAAATAATGGGGTTAGAAAAGGAGTAACCCAGGGGTCATATTCGGGTTTTTAAAACTGGAATATGAGCAGACTCTGGTTATTCAAAGGGGTTATTGTTGTTTACATGGCCGTGCAAAACCGGGTTATTGCTAATATTCCGGTTTTAAAAGGGTTATTGACTGCATGGAAACATAGTCACTGCTCATTTGTCTCTTTTTGTGTGTTTTCTGTCCACTCAGGAGGAGCAGAACATCAAACCCCAGTACTTCACTTTCCGCTGGCTGACCCTGTTGCTGTCGCAGGAATTCCTCCTGCCGGACGTCATTCGCATCTGGGACACGCTGTTCTCGGACCAGGACCGGTTCAACTTCCTCATCGTGGTCTGCTGTGCCATGCTCGCGTGAGGCTTTCAGACTTCCTCTCCCACAATCCCGCAAGCTCATGCCTGTACTGCAGGGGTTTTCAATAGGGTTGGCCCGATCAGGATTTTTTAGCTCCCGATCACTTGAGTTTGAGTATCTGGCGATCCCGATTTTTCCCGATCCAATCACTTTTTTTGGCTCCCGATACATTTCCGATATTTTTTCCCGATCACATACATTTTGGCAATGAATTAAAAAAAAAAAAAAAAAAAAAAGGACTAAAACTTAAAGGAGCTTAGGACTCCTTTTTAAGAAATGAGACTCTCTAGCGCCACCCTTCACCACGACGGCCGTTGGGGGTACTGCAGCCAACAGTGAAGCCGGCACGGGAGAACGGGGAGAACGCACATAAAGCGTCATGTGACGTCACATCCGCAGCCCAGCGCGGGAAATTCGGGACCGAATTGCAGCACATTTTGCAGCACACAGCCTGTTCAAGGCAACGGAGGGATACACTAGAGGGCTCATTCTTTTGGGTTTGGAACGCTTCATCTGACATTATTACTAGAAAACTTAAAATGTATACGGATTTTTTTCATAAATCCTGCCACAATCCCGCCTCAAGCTCCTTTAATTATCCCAAGTTTCTTTCATTGTCCATTGGAGAACAACATAGACATATATTTCAACAAAGCTTATCAGCCCTGGTGCCACAAAATGTAAAAACATGAAATTGTAAACAAAAACAAAAAGTGCAGAATAGTGCAATAACAAAAATAAATACATTTAACTTCAAAAGTGGTAGTTGAATGACATCCAGTCAAACTCACAAACACAAGAAAATTAAAATACTTTTTGGCTTAACCTTAGTGCAACATTCTGAATGGCATGAGCTGAATAGCAGCAGCTTAATGCAACATGAACATATATAAAATTTCACAATTCAAACATTAGTTTGCCTTCTTCATCGGCCGGAAGTGCCGCCGGCCGGAAGTGTTGTTTTGAAAATGCCGTGATCGGGCCCGATCGATCGGGCGGCCGATCGATCAGGACAACACTAGTTTTCAACCTTTTTTTAGCCCCTTGGATGAGAGAAAAACAGAGCAGGGACCCCTGCTTGGAATTCTTATTTTTTAATCTTTTTTTTTAATGTGTCAAGTTTTAAGCCTGGCTTATACGGAAAAGTATCAGGGCCAAAAATGAGGGCCTTTTTGCCCCCCTAAACGTGCCCCAAAAGTCACCAAATTTTGCACGCAAGCCAGGCCTGGCGAAAAATTTGATATTTAATGGTTTGCATTAATGGCTCAACAGTGCCCCCTAGAAAACTTCGTGCCTCAAGCATGCACGAAAATCGGTACACACCTGTATCATGTCGCAACTTAAAGAAAAGTCTCTTGGCGCCATGGCCGAAACCGAACAGGAAGTCGGCCATTTTGAATTAATCTTGTAATTTTGGCGCAATTTATGCCATTCCTTCGGCCGCTTCTTCGGCCGAACCGTAACGTGCAATGTGCGTCTCGATCCTGTGACGATGCACATTACTTTTCTCCGTCAAAAGCGTTACCGTGGCAACGCTAGACGCCAAAAAACGTGCCCCCGCTTCATCTGATTGGTCCATATTTGATAGTTCCTACTTTCTGCCATAACTTTTGAATGGTTTGACATAGAGTCGTGGGTGGTTTCATCCGCTAAATGTCCAGGCCTGAAGACATCTACATGCAAGTCATACAAGCGCTTCCACTGCAGCACGCCTGAACGTGCACAAGGGTGCGAGGGCCCGTTCATCGCTGCTTGCAGCTTTAATTTCTTTTGAAGTTGGAGGACCCCCTGCAGTACCCCCGCGGCCCCCCGATTGAAGAACCCTGCTGTAACTGTAACTCTCCTGTGAACCACTTCACTTCTTTTTTCACAGACTCATCAGGGACGACTTACTGGCAGGAGACTTCACGGTGAACATGAGATCACTGCAGGTACAGTTTAAAAATATAGTTTATTTGTATAGCACAGGGGTCGGCAACCCAAAATGTTGAAAGAGCCATATTGGACCAAAAACACAAAAAACAAATTAAACAAAAATGAAAAGTCTTGTATAAGCCTTGGAATGAAGGCAACACATGCTGCATGTATCTATATTAGTTATAACTGGGGGAATTATTATGCACTTTGAGAAAAAAGTCGAAATGTCAAGAAAAAAGTCAAAATTTCGAGAAAAAAATCGAAATGTTGAGAAAAAGTCAAAATGTCGAGATTAATTTTGAAGTACAATCTCGAGAAAAAAGTCAAAATTTCGAGATTAAAAAGGAAAGGAAAAAGGAAGAAGAAAAAAGGTCAAACATTTCTGAAGAAGCTCCAGGGAGCCACTAGGGCGGCGCTAAAGAGCCGGCTCTAGAACCGCGGGTTGCCGACCCCTGATTTAGGAGTACGCTTCAGTAAACAGTAATGTTTTTATTCTACCTCACTTATCTTTCAGGATTACCCCATCTCAGATGTTTCCAAAATTCTGACCAAGGCCAAAGAACTGCAGGAAAACTCCTAATCCCATCGCTCGCCTCCTCCATCCAGCCTTCTCGGCTCGCGTTGCGGTAAGGTGGGAGTTTAAGTGTTTGAAAAGCTGTCATGTCAGACTTGTTTCATGGACCTGACGATGAGGAACCTCCATAGATGCATTGGGAAAACCAGCACACTGCTCTATAACTCCGTCTGATGTTAGTTAGTTAGTTAGTGAGTTAGTTAGTTAGTTAGTTAGTTAGTTAATATTTATTTCGGTCAATCACAAGCATAAAAATCAACAAACAAGATAACAAACATCCACAGGTTTTTCCCTGGTCAATATTGTGATTATTTTGACCGAAAAGGTCTGGGCTTGAAGCATAAAGCTTATCTTGCCCAACTTTTAACAGAATAGAATATACAAAAAGAACAAATGAAGTATCATGAGGCTACACAAAATAATAATAATAATAATGATGATGATGATGATGATGATAATAAAAATAATAATAGCTTAAATAACTGTAATAATAATAATAATAATAATGATAGCTCTGAAAACAGAAAGTGAAAAGATGCTAAAGAAACCGACAAAACCAATTTAGGTTGTCATTTCATCTCATGCATGTGTACATTCTTCTTTGTTTGCTTATTGTGCTTCTATATATGTGTCCATTACCTTTGCTTTGAATAATATCTTTTACTCCTAAAACCGATATACATCTGCCCTTTGTATTTGTTCTTATTGCCAGACATACTGTAGGATGTCTGGCCACTGGGGAAACGACAGCCTTGGAAAAAACCCTGGAGGACTCACTGAAAAACGATCGCCAGCCTCAAACCGAGAGGTCGGGCGACCGCGTGCTACGATGAGCATTATGGGTAAAGGCTCCCCAAGTATGTCTTCCTTATGCTCCTCACAGCCCTTTCTCCCATGGAGACATGTTTGCGGTGATTTTGCGGAGTCGCAGCGATCCGACATCGCCGACCTTTTGTTTGCCAGGACAAACAGAGAAGAAATGTTCAGAGAAACTGAGCTGCACTGCAAAAACTCAAAATCTTAACAAGAATATTTGTCTTATTTTTCTAATTAAAATGTCTCATTTTTAGTCAAAAAAAATCTCATTACACTTAAAACAAGACTCATCACCTGTTTCACGTAGATTTTCACTTAAGATAAGTAGAAAAATCTGCCAGTGGAACAAGATTTTTTTGCTTGTAATGAGAAGATAAATCTTGTCCCACTGGCAGATTTTTCTACTTATTTCAAGTGAAAATTTACTTGAAACAGGTGAAAATTGTCAAATAAGTTATTTTTCTGGTAATGACTCTTGTTTTAAGTGTAATGAGATTTTTTGACTAAAAATGAGACATTTTTACTAGAAATAAGACAAATATTCCTGGTAAGATTTTGAGTTTTTGCAGTGTGAGAATTGAACAAAAACCCCCCAATGCAGTTGTGTACGTAGACGGTCAGAGCAGACGTTTCTTTGTTTGGCAATAGCGCATGTGTGTTGTTGTTTTTTTCCTTATGGGTTATTAATTTTTAAGAATTGAACCTTTTTTTAATGTGAGGAACATGTTTGCCTTATCTGTTTGGTGATGTGAAGCGAGAGACGATGTTCGTCGTGTTATTTTCAATGTCATTAAATAAACATGAAGTAATGGGGTTTCAGCAGATTCAGCGTTACATTAGGAACCTTCCAGAAGTCACTACAGTCTCAACGATTATTGATCCGTCAGGAAGGATCGTGTCGTTGTAGAACGGTTCATGTGGTTCAGAAGTTGCTCTTCTTTGTTTCTTCAACTTACACTGACTTAGATTTTATTTTGTTTTCAAATGTACTTTTTCACATTTAGATTAAAGACTTGTTTGTCATTACCTGTAACGACTGCTGGTGTTAAAGTTGGGGTTATTTCTACCAATTAACAAGGAGCCTTAATTCTAGTTAAAATGTCTCATTTTTAGTCAAAAAATCTCATTACAGTTAAAACAAGAGTCATTACCAGAAAAATAACTTGACAATTTTCACCTATTTCAAGTAAATGTTCACTTAAAATAAGTAGAAAAATCTGCCAGTGGGACAAGATTTATCTTCTCATTACAAGCAAAAAAATCTTGTTCCACTGGCAGATTTTTCTACTTATTTTAAGTGAAAATCTACTTGAAACAAGTGAAAATTTTGTTTTTTACCAGTGATGAGTCTTGTTTTAAGTGTAATGAGATTTTTTTTTACTAAAAATAAGACATTTTAACTAGAGATAAGACAAATATTCTTGACTTTTTGCAGTGAGAAACCTGCCCGTTTTTAGGAAGATGTCATTCTTTTTTTTTTTCCTCTTCTACACCTCTGAACAGCAGTAAATCTTTTCGCATTTTCTCTTCACCTGACATGACTAGCTGAAGGAAAAACAGTTACCATGTAAACCACTCACAACCCCCAGAATTTTCTGCTTACATTTAAAGACCAAAACAGACGTTTGAAGGTATTTTTTTATGTGCTAAACGCTTTATTATCTGTTTTTAGTAGAAGAAGACGCTAATTCCATTACATTGCTTATCTTTCCAGTCGGTGTTTCTGCTCTCGTGGCTTCGTGTGCGTCTTAAGCCTGATTTATGGTTCCGCGTTAAATCGACGGCGTAGGGTAAGCAGCGACGCGGAACGTACGGTGCGTGTCGCCGCGTACCCTACGCCGTATCTCTGCGTTGGTGTAACGCGGAACCATAAATCAGCCTTTAGTTTTCATGGGGAGGGAGTTTGATATTCTCTGTCGGTATTTGCATGAATGATTTTCTAAGCACATTTTTTGTAACGGTCTGCAGTGTTAAAACTTGTGTAATGTTTTTTTTTTTTTTTACATGTTTACAGATGTGCATTAAAATGAATGATGGGATGAATGAAATGTCTGTTCTTTTTTTTCCTTAAAGATACTATAACTTAATTTTCCAACATGGCTCAAAAAGATAGATGCCGAACATTTAATTTCCAAATGAAATAGAATCAAAATAAAAGAAATGTAATAAAATGTTGCATTTGAAATTGAACATGCATTTTTATATATATCTTTTTTTAATATATCGGCATTATCTTTTTTTGAAAGTTTATTTGAACATAAGGAAAATTTTAAATAAAATAGGGAATAAAACCAAGGAAAATGCGAAAGAAAGACGATGTCCTTGTTGAAACGTTGTGGGAAGCCTATGCCTTTATTAAACCCATCCTTTTGCCTTATCATTATATATAAACATGATATGTGTACTAAATACATGATCAATAGAGTAATCCAATGATAATAACAATAGTACCAATATAAAATAATTGCAGTACAAATAAATGTTTCATTTGAGGTTGAATGTCAGCAAGACCAGAGAGACGGTGATTGATGGAGAAGACGCCTGCACAGCCACTACAGATTAAAGGGGTTGAATCTGTTCATCAACTTTTATCAGTTTGTTGTCTCCAGCATTGTCTTTTGTCTCCAGCATCGTCTTGTATCAGTTTGTCTCCAGCATCGTCTTGTATCAGTTTGTTGTTTCCAGCATCGTCTTTTATCAGTCTGTTGTCTCCAGCATCGTCTCTCCAGCTTATTCCATACATTCATTTGAGTTTGGTGTTGGTTCATATTTTTACATTTCCTGTATCTGCTCTCCCCTCTGAGGTTGGAATGGCTTTGTCTTAAATTAAACATGTTTTGGATACAGTTTGGCAGCATGTTATTGTTGATTTTGAACATAAGCTGTGCACTAATCTTTTCCACCAAAAAAGGAAGCTGCAATTTAAGATGATCCACTGAACATGCTGATCAAAAGTGTAAAGAATTTGAGGGCTAACTCCATGAGCACAACCCAAACACTGTTTGACCTTTATTGTGTGACGTGCTCATCTAAACTTAATCAAACATGTTGAGAGGGATAGTTATAATTATGTAATATATGTTATATATTTTTTATGTATGTAGCATATATATTTTTATAGGGATATTTATGTAGTTTATATAGTGTATATTTATATAGATTTATATTTGTATGTTCTATATATTGATATAATATTCATGTAATATATATATTTTATATATACTTATATGGATACCGGTAGTTATGTAGTAATAGGCAGGTTTACGTAGTATTTATATAGACTATATTTATATGGATATTGTGTAGATATAATAATAGCAATAATGTAAATTCATAGTTATAAAGGGGTAGGAACTAGGAAAAAGTGTATACTTCTTACTACTCCTTTTTTGAACCTATGTGCATATGAAGATGTTACTGTTTATTTTTTTATTTATTTTTTATATATATACATGTTCGAAATAAAATTCAATCATTCATTCATAATTGTTGAATATAATTTATTGGATAAGCCCTACTAGCCCCTTTCATTATTTTCTTTTCCTGCTGTTTTCTCTCAAATGCACCTATTCCTAGAAGCATTTTAATAAAGTTTGATGCCATGTTTGTCAATAAAGATATTTTCAATAAAAAAAAGCGTGGTCGTCGAGTGACGTGGTGCTAAAAGTCCCGCCCACCGTCTTTTCAGCCAATGAGCGGGCGTGTCAGGGGGGCGTCATTCCTCTGACGGGCCGAGGTGAGTATAAAAGCTAAAGCTAAAAGCCTGCCCTCTTATCTCCTCAAAATAATGTGGTTTTTACACGAACACGAGCCTGAATATAAATAAACCCGACAACGATGTGGTAGATAAACAAATGTTGGGCCGAAGTTAAGTCAGAGTCGGTAGATATTTGTCGTAAAAGACCCCGATTCAATGCGTTTTAGTATGGATGTAGACTAAATAATAGTTGAAAAGATTTTTTTTAAAGCTGTTACATCTCAATTTAAAGTGAATTTAAAATGGTGTTAGTTAAATATTGTTTTTTTTTTATTTATTCTTTATTTCATACATTGATAAAATAAAACAAACAATTTAATATAAACACAAACGTTCCTAAATTGTGAATGAAAGGGAGCAGAAAGAAGAAGAATCTTATTTAATCTGCCCCTTTTCCCCAAGAAATCAATTAACAAAGATCATAAAAAGATTAAAAAAACAACAACAAAGTAAATAAAAAAATAAAATAAAATAGCTGTCATCCAACACAGACAGTCACATTCCTTTTTAGTTCCCAAGTTACAATTCAGTAAATACCATTCAACATCAACAAACAATGTTTATACCTTTCATGTCAAGGGGTATGTCAATCAAACGTAATTATATTTCCTTAACATACTGGCTTTAATTGTTCTTTTGAATGTAATGTTTGATTTGGATTCTTTGTTTTCTTTGTTCAGATTGTTCCTAAAACTGATTCCTTTCACAGAAACACAACGTCCCATCAATTTAGTCCTGAATCTTGTTTTTTTTTTTAAAGATATCTTCCTTTTAAGTTATACTTGCTTTCTCTTTTTTCAAATCTTTTCTGAATGTTGATTGGTAAAGTTTTCTTATGATCTTTAAACATAATTTGCAGAATACTATAATCTACTAATTCATGAAATTTCAACAATTGTAACTGAAGGAATAATGGATTTGTTGGATCTCTATATCGTTTTCTACTGATTATTCTTATGGCTCTTTTTTGCAAAATGAAAATGGACTGAATATATGTTTTACAGGCATTTCCCCAAACTTCCACACATATCTGACCATATCAGGTCAGATATGGAACAATCATAGTGTTATATAAAATGTACAATGCTTTGTTGTGCAATGAATCCTTTACTATCGAGATGTAGTTTCAAAACCAAGTGACCCAGTGTCGCCAAACATAAGCCGAATTGTATCATTAAAACAGACGAATAGGACACTTAACTACTCTTTTGTAGGACTTAAGCGGGTTCTTCTATTTTATTTTAATATTTTAAGTGAAATGTTTTAGGCTTTTAAGTTAAGTTTCATGTGTTTTCCTTCAATGGTTTTCAAATTTCAAGTTTTGTTTTTTTTCACATATAATTTCAAGTAATTCTAATGAAATTCGTATGTACATTTGGTCAAATCAAACAATACAAAAATTACACAATTAAACTTCTGCACACTGTCTGGTAGTGTTTTATTTTTTGCTTTAAACATGATTTGCATTGTTCTATAATAAACCAAGTCTCTAAACTTCAGAATATGAGAATTTAAAAATAATGGATTAGTGTGATCATAATATGCCGCTTTATTTATGATGCGTATAGCTCGTTTTTGTAGTAAAACAATTTTATCAGTTATGGTTTTAAACGTAGATCCCCATAGTTCCACACAGTAAGTTAAATAAGGAAGTATCAGTGAACAGTAAATTAAGTATAAACTTTTATGATTTAGCATGTACATGATTGCTATTGATTTTGAGATTTTCACTTTTACATATTCAACATGTTTTTTCCAGTTAAGTTTATGATCGATCACAACCTCAAGGAATTTGATCTCCCAAACTAAAAGTTAGTCACCCATAAGAAAATTACTTGAGTAAAAGTCTTAAAGTAGCTCACATTCAATTCATGAAAAGAAGCAACACAACCAAAAATGATCCTTCCCTTGTTTTTTTTATTTTACTTGAATGAAATGTGGTATAGAATACAACACCAAAAATGCAAAATATAATTCTTTGATTATCTTAATTTGTAACGAGTAACAAGATGGAAAATGTCAAAGTAACGAAGTAAAAGTATATTTTTTAACTTTTAAATGTAGTGAAGTAAAAGTAAAAGTCCTGATTAAAAGAAAAAACGCAAGTAAAGTACAAATCCTCAAAAAAACGACTTAAAGGTGACCTATTATGAAAAACACGTTTTTTCTTGTTTTAACATATATAAAGTGGTCTCCCCTCACCCTGCCAGCACAGGGGAGACAAAATACCATGAATTTCTGCAAGCTCTCTGACCCCCGCCGGACTGAGTCCCCCAGTGTCACGTGGCCTTTTTTTGAGCCATTCTGAATCTGCGCCTAGGGTGACGTCACCATAGGCGCTCATTTCCATAGGTTCAGCCTCCGCTGCTGAAACCACGCCCACAACCAGCTCTCTGGCTCTGGCTGGAGCGGTCCATCCTTCAGCCAGTCGGACGCGGCGCCGCAGCGCCGCGGATCCAGGTTAAATCATGCAGGTTCCCGGGTGATTTGGGAGCTGGGTCCTCGGGGGTCTGTCCCAGGCTGGACCAGCTTCACCCTTCGAGATTTTCAGCGAAATCTG
This sequence comes from Cololabis saira, assembly GCF_033807715.1. Taxonomy (NCBI): domain Eukaryota; kingdom Metazoa; phylum Chordata; class Actinopteri; order Beloniformes; family Belonidae; genus Cololabis; species Cololabis saira. Next base: position 13,722,531 of record NC_084609.1, on the reverse strand, counting down.
TCGGTTTGATCCCCGATAACGGGCGATGCGCCGCGGATGCGCTCCGGAGCGGATCTGTGCGCCCGCCGTGGAGTTGCGGCGCCCGTCGCGCAGCATCCGCCGGGCAGATCCGGCTGAAATTCCGCTGGTCGGTCCCCGGGAGTCCCTGCTACCAGTCCAGGCGGGTTCCTGCGGTCCCGGCCGGTGGGAACCGGTCATATTTCCCGGTTAAAGCCGCGGTGATGCGCGCTGATCCAGCAGCGCTGCTCCCGGGCGCCCGGCGTGGCTCCGCGGCCAGCGTTCAGACTCCGCCGGGCAGATCCGGCTTAAATAGTGCATAAATGTTATTTATATACAACTCATATTTTATTTTTTTAACAATAAAGTTGCCATTTGTGAAAATTCAGTGTTGTATTTATTTACAGGCTCGGGCTGCTCTGGCGGAGCAGGTTTATCCTCCTCCCCTGCTACACGTCATTCAGGGAGCCAATCAGCACAGAGCCTCATTATCATACCCCCCCCCTTCCCTAAAAATGAGGCGCAGAAAAAGAGGTTAGAAGCGGTAAAACTAGTGACAGGGCCCACAGGCTGGATTTATGATTTATGTAGAAAAAACAAGCTTTAGATTGTTTTTAAGACATTCAAGGCCTGTTTAAAATATACATTAAATGCCATAATAGGTCTCCTTTAAGTAGTGTAACGAAGTACATCTACTTCGTAACTATACACCTCTGCATCCAACTAGGTGCAGCTCATCAGTCCGAAAGCATGAAATATGTATAAGTAAATAAGGAAAAGGATCAAATGCATTGAGCATTTTATTCTCCGTGAACAGTAATTTCCTGGCCTGCCCACGTGGGAGATCCTTTAAATGACATAAATGGTGCCTTGTGGTCGATCAAAGTCCAGCTTTTCTTGTCGCTGGTGTCGTTGACAACTTTGTGCAAAAAAAGCTTTACCGCAACAAGAAATAAGGCCCACTGAGTTTCTGTTTGCAGTAAAGTGAAGTAGAGAACGTTCAGCGTACGTACGTCACTAAAGGCCGGTGAGTAATGTGCACGTTTGCACCACATGTGCTTATTTAGCAGGCATGTTGAGCCGCATTTTGTAATAATGGTGCATTTTGTAATGAACTTCCAAAATGTAATTACTTTGTCATTTCATTTTGTAATAAAGCTGCATTTTGTAATAAACTGCCGCATTTCGTAATAAACTACCCCAACGCATTTTGTAATACATTTTGCCGCATTATGTAATAAGTTATTACATTTTGAGAAGATTATTACAAAATGCACTTGCAACTTTTTTATTCTCTAGAAAAGGTAATAACATGGTCCGTTATGTAATAACAATTCTAAAGCATAGTTTATTTGTTTGTTATTGGCCTATATAATTCCAAACCTCAAATAGGCAACTAAAGTTATATTTGGAGTATTATACATAGATTTATTGGGCTACATAGCTCTAAGGGAAATTGCATAAAAAACATTAAAAGTCACTCTTGTATAAATTCATTGTTAAACAAACAACAATAATAGGTATTATTACATAATGCACCATGTTATTACATCATGATGTAATAACATGGTGCATGGTGCAATGATCATTTATCTTCTCATTACAAGCAAAAAAATCTTGTTCCACTGGCAGATTTTTCTACTTATTTTAAATAAAAATCTACTTGAAACAGGTGAAAATTGTTGTTTTTTCCAGCAATGAGTCTTGTTTTAAGTGTAATGAGATTTTTTTGACTAAAAATGAGACATTTTAACTAGAAATAAGACAAATATTCTTAAGATTTTGAGTTTTTGCAGTGTAGAAGTGATGTAGTGAGTAAACGCCTTGTTTTTTGCAGGGTTGCGTAATGCAGTACTGCAGCACGCGTGGCGGCGTCCGCGGCTGGGACTTCCGGGACGTCCTGTTCTCCGGTTTCGCTCCAGATGGAGGGATGTTCATGCCAGAAACGCTTCCTGTGCTCACTGCTGACACCGTGCGGAGCTGGAAGGGCCTGTCGTACACCAGAGTGGTGGTGGAGGTGGCATCGCTGTTCATCCCCACCCAGCTGATCCCCCGAGACCGCCTGGAGGGTGAGCGGGATAACCTCTATACTGACCCCTGCACTAGTTTATAAAAGCTAACATTTTTTTTTGTGAAAAGGGTCAGTCTACACCTTTTGGTCCTTGGTTTTTAGTCAAAATTATATATATACTAAAAATTATATATATTTTTTTGTATAACACTGACAATTTTTCCCAGTCCTCGTAGGCGAGGCCCTCTCCGGCTTCTCCGTGCCTGAAGTTGTCAGGATCGCCCGGCTGAGAGACGACCTGTCCGTCCTGGAGCTCTTCCACGGAGACACGCTGGCTTTCAAGGACCTGGCGATGTCCTGCACCGTTCACTTCCTCAACTACTTCCTCCAGAAAGAGAAGAGCAGAGCTATCGTTCTCGTAGGTAAGGACAACCATAGACATTTATACATATATAGACTGACGCTGCCTATTGGCGCTGCCGCCATCTTTGATGGGTATCAGGGCAGAATAAAATGAAATGAAATGAATGCAAATGTGCATGTTATTCAGTGCATGTGTGGCCTACTTGTGCCTGCAGGGACCTCCGGGGACACGGGCGGCTCCGCCGTTCAGAGCGCTAAAGGTCTCCCCGGGGTGGACGTGGTGGTGGTTTACCCTCGCGGACGCATCACTCCAGTGCAGGAGAAACACATGATCACCTGCCTGCAGGACAACGTGCACGTGTTTGCAGGTACTGTACACCCTCAGGGGGCAGTTTTTCAAAGAAAAGTTAGTTCAGTCCTAGAACGTTATCAGATGGCGCTTTTACACTAGTACCCACTCAGCGCGACTCGACTCGCTACGCTTCGTCTCCCCTCGACTCGCCTTGTCCTCGTTTGTTTTTAGACACCCAGATGAGAAGTAGGAGGTTGGAGTGAAGCTGCTGTGACGTATTTGATTGTGTGATTAAAACGGAGAAGACAACAACACTAAAGATGTAGAACCTGGAGATGATAAATGTGCTGCTAGATCTGTGACTTGTGTTCGATATCAAGTTAAAAAATGAGAGTGAAAGAAGCTTTAAGCGGCGATGATTATTTTTTGTTTGTTTGTGTCGGCGCTGCTGAAAAGTCCATTGGTATGAAGTGACAGAGTTCCTGGTAGATCTAGTCGTTCCTTATCGCCCGTCTAGATCCCTTTTTAATTCTCTCCTCAGCCACCAGGTTTATGAACATCTGCACCTCAGAGTTGGATCATAAAACAGATTTTTGCGCTCCCATTGCCTGTTGAATAAAATTAAGAAGCCGCTAGTCGCTCTTGCGCTGATTTCCGCTTCCTGACTCAGACGTCTGACTACAACCCCCCGACCAATCGGTGGCCTGTAGTGTGATGACGTCAGATACAGGCCGACTCAGCCGCTTATGGCGCTTTTCCACTCAGCGCGACTCGACTCGCCCTGGTTTTGCGCTTTTCCACTAGGGGTGGAGGCGGGTGGAGTCATGCCGAGTTGATACTTTTTCTCTGCAAAAACTCAAAATCTTAACAAGAATATTTGTCTTATTTCTAGTTAAAATGTCTAATTTTTAGTCAAACAATAAATAGAAAAAATCTGCCAGTGGAACAAGATTTTTTTGCTTGTAATGAGAAGATAAATCTTGTTCCACTGGCAGATTTTTTCTACTTATTTCAAGTGAAAATTTACTTGAAACAGGTGAAAATTGTCAAATAAGTTATTTTTCTGGTAATTACTCTTGTTTTAAGTGTAATGAGATTTTTTGACTAAAAATGAGACATTTTAACTAGAAATAAGACTGGTTTTTGCAGTGTATCTATTCTGCCGAGGTTCTAAGCGGCTGAGTCGGCTGCATGTGACGTCATCACACTACACGCCACCGATTGGTCGGGGGGTTGGAGTCAGACGTTTGAGTCAGGAAGCGGGAATCAGCACAAGAGCAGCTCGCGGCTTCCTCATTTTATCTGACAGGCAACGGCAGCACAAGTCTGTTTGGTGATCCAACTCTGAGGTGCAGATGTTCATAAACCCGGTAGCTGAAAAGAGAATTAAAAAGGGATCTAGACAGGGCGATAAGGAACGACCAGATCTACCAGGCGCTCGGTCATTGCGGCTCCCAGCTGATTTCTCAGCAGCGCCGACACAAACAAAACTAAAAAAAAAGCACCGCCGCTTGAAGCTTCTCTCTCTCTCATTTTTTAACTTGATTTCGAACACAATCCACAGACCCAGCAGCACATTTATCATCTCCTCTAGGTTCTACATTTTTAGTTTTGTTGTCTTCTCCGTTTAGATCATACAATCAAATACGTCACAGCAGCTTCTTCAACCTCCTACTTCTCACCTGGGTGTCTAAAAACAAACGAGGACGAGTCGAGTCGAGTCACGCTGAGTAGGTACTCGTGTAAAAGCACCAAGAGTGATGTTGTGTTGCTCCTGCTGCCTCGTAATTGCAGCGGACGGCAGCTCTGACGACATCGACCGGCCTCTACGCAGTCTGTTCGCCGACCAGGACCTGGTCAAGTCTCGGGGCCTCATGAGCCTCAACTCGGTCAACTGGTCCAGAGTCCTGATCCAGCTCGCCCACTTCGTCTACGCGTACCTGGAGCTGAGTGGCGTGGAGCGGGTCGAGGCTGGCGCGGCGCTGCCCGAGCTGGAGGTGGTGGTTCCAACTGGAGGGGCGGGAAACATCGCAGGTCAGTCAATCAAAAATCCAATCTTGCTGCCCTTTCCCTTCAAGCTGCCGTCGTTTCCACCGTCACTCAAAACTGCTGTCATCAGGCCACTTCTCAAAAAACACACACTAGATCCAGAAGACTTTGCTAATTACAGGCCCATATCAAACGACCATTTAGATTTATTACATGGTACTCAAAGTCTGCAATTTAACCCAATAGTCATTCTGGTGTTTCAAATCCAGCGTATATAACATTCTTAGATACTTAAAACACAAAATGTAGAACTCTGGAATGAAAATGAACATATATATTACATTATTTGTCAAGTATTACATTATCAGTTTTGGAGAAAAAAAAAGAAGACCCACCTGAAAATGTAATAAATTCCCAATAATGTAATAAGGTATTATATTATCAGTAAAAATGTTATTACAATATCAGTTAGGATATTTTATTACATTGTTGGTGAAGTTATTACATTATTGGATTTTATTACATTTTCGATTGAGTTAAGTGCAAATTTTATTCAATTTTCAGGCGTTATTACATTTTCAGGAAATTATTACATTATTGGGTGCTACAATCCTGATGATGGTGCGAAAATACCATATCACTCCCATTCTCAAAACCCTCCACTGGCTCCCTGTATCACTCCTCTATCACTCCTGTATCACTCCGGATTCAGTGGAAGGTCTCTCTCCTCACCCACCGATGTGTTCATGGAACTGCCCCGACTTCCCTCCCGGATCTCCTCACTCCTCAGACATCCTCACCTCCCTCCGTTCCTCCTCCACCTACCTCCTAAAAACCCAACAGAATAAACTCCGCACAATGGGTGATGGAGCTTTCAGTTCTGCTGCTCCTCACCTATGGAAGGCCCTCCTGGTACTACATGTAGTACTGGTACTACATGTACTATGGTACTACCCTCCTAGACCAGTTAAGGGCATTGCAGACTAAGACGCTTTTAAACGTGGCCTAAAAACACACCTGTTTTTAATGAAAAGTGCACTAGAAATAAAATGTATTATTATTATTTGTATTATTTTTATTATTATTATTATTATTATTATTATTATTATTATTATTATTATTAAGACATCTGAATCAGACTCCAGTTGAGTATCTGCTACTTTGTTTATCCGTGTGTCTCTGTTGTAGCCGGCTACATCGTAAAGCAGATGGGGCTTCCTCTGAGACTGGTCGCCATGGTGAACTCTAACGACATAGTGCACAGGACGGTGACTGCCGGTGACTTTTCCATGGCTTCTGACGTCACACAAACGCTGGCCCCGGCTATAGACATTCAGGTACTGCACTCGGACCCGGGCTGACCTTTTATCTTTATTCTATGCATGGACAGATTACAGATTGTGACCACAGTCATTAAACTTTTTTAGCCCTGATACACCTTCATGTAGTCCAGGGGTCTTCAACCGGGGGTCCGCGAAGGTACTGCAGGGGGTCCTGTCTCCAACTTAAAAAGAAATAAAGGCAATTTTAACCAAAATAATTTGTGAGAGTTAAAAAATATATATATATATAGAGAGAGAGATAGTGCTATATAGATTGAGAAAACTCCATTAACAGGCGATTAATAATCTACTTTTGACAATAACTATTTAGTCTACAACTCTACATAAGTGATTCCCATGACATGAGTCATGTGACTAATGTCAACTTTAGAGGGGAAAAACGAGCTAGCTAGCTGTTTAAGAAAAAAAAATTTGTTGCGAAATTTTCCTTCTCCGTCTCTTCCACGCCATGGAGTCCCAAGTTCCACCGTCGGGAGTATCTCTCCAAGTCAGAGATCTTCTGTTGACACACATCCACTCGCTTTTCCTCACGAGAGGCTTGTTTCTCAATCGTAGATATTTTAACTTTAATGTCTTTAATTTCCGCACAGTCAAAGTCAATAGTTTTTTTGAGACCTTCTATTTTCATTGCGTTTTCACCAACCATCTTCTCAATGCTGTCAGATCTCGTGTTTATCAGTGCAGATAGAGAGGTAACGATGTCACTGGAGTTACCGTACTCGGCGTTTTCGCGGGCATACATAGTTTTTTTTTAAGCCGGCGATTTGCTTGAGGATACAGGGAGAGGAGGAAATTCGTCGGAATCCTCTGTGCCGGGAAAAATCATGGTAGCGGTGTAGCTGTGACAATTGTCTATTAGCACATTACCTTCTTTAGCATTAGCTCCAAGCAAAGTTGGTTTGAGGCCTTCCGTTGATCGACTTCTGTCGCTTCTGTCTCGTTTTGGAGGCATTTAAGTACTTCTCTTCTGAGCCAGTCGTGTTGCACTTTCTTTAAAAAGGATTTCGTCCGGAAAAAAAGAAAGAAAAAGAGCTGTAACTCTTTTGTTGTAAAAATGAACTCTGCAGAACTCGGTGAAAGCGTGTGCTCACTCGGCCATCTTGGCAGGCCCCCCCAGCTCTGCTCAGAGTCGTCGGTCACTGCAGAACTGCCAAAGTCGTTTTCCCATCGGATAAAATGAAGTTTAAAACTAAAATAAAACTTGCTTCTTTGCTTAATAATACTGTTATTGTTATTATTGAAGTCTTTTTGGAAGGGAAAAAAAACATTAGACTGATCCGATGATCTTGTACTGGGTGGGCGACCACGCCCACTTAGGAGACAGGAAGTGGATACCATTTCATACCATTGGCAGTAACTTTGATATATATAAAGGCTAGATGACTCAAGGCGGAGTCTCCAGCGTTGTTTACCGGCGGCCATCTTACCACAGGACACTCTTTGCCGCGCTATCGTTGTTGCTGTTGGAGGGTGAGTGGTCTGTACAGACAAAAATACTCATAACTTGCTGAAATCTTGACGGATTTACAAACGTTTTGGTTTATTATAAACGTCATTAACGTGGTTATGATTCGGGAAGCTTGGACATGTTGAAATTGTATCTTTTCTTTTCGAAAAACGACTTAATATATATACACATGTAATAATATGTTGTTATATACATATATATATATATATATATATATATATATATATATATATATATATATATATATGCGTTATAATTTAATATATATACACATGTAATAATGTAATAATATATATAGATATATACATGTTATAATGTAATAATATAAATACATCATAACGTAATAATATATAAACATGTTATAATGTCATAATATATATACATGTTATAAGGCAATAATATATATATGTATATATGTTATAATGTAAATATAAATATTACTAAGAATACTATAGAAATATTGATTTAATATAAATACCATGTCATAGCTATCTGTTTCTTGTTATTTTCATATAAAAGTACGTTTGTCAATGTTTATAATTATTCACAAGTATGCAGTGTCATAACTACATCTCTGACGTTCATAAGAAACCAAACTGTTTGAAATTCTGTTGAAAATTGAGCAAGTTAAGGTTGTTTAAGCAGTACATGCACCATTAAACACCAATGTTATGAGTGAGCGAGCTCCCTGTGGCAAGATGGCAACCGTGTGACGACGTCGTTCTACATTGGCAGCAGCGCGGGCGAGTCATCTAGCCTTTATATATATCTATGTTTGCTCCTGCCCCCACGTAATTCCCACAATACTGTATGTTTCAGGACCCGTACAACATGGAGCGCGTCTTCTGGCTCCTGCTGGGTAAAGACGGAGCTGCAGTCAAGACCATCATGGAGGAGTTTCAACGCTCACATCGACACACGCTGCCCGAAAACCACCGCAAGCTGGTAACAGTCATTCAACATTCACCAGGTTATCCATCCACCGCCAGGTTACGTCCCATGTGTCGTATAAAATAATAAATGTATTAACGGATAGCCCTTTGAGATGAATCATCTCGTTTTCGAGGGGGTCCAACATAAAACATACAACACAGTACAAATCAGTTAAATACAACATACATAACAAGGCTCTCTCAAACCTGCACAAGTAAACACTGCATATAACACAGTAATAAAAACGAGGACAACAATATTAATAATAGTCATTGTCATCATCGTTATTATACAATATATGAAGAAAGATACATTATATATAAAATAATAAATACAAATAAAATGCGAAAGCTATACCAATAGAGGCAACTACATGGTTTATTGAGGTTGGAAAATAGTGAGTTTTTAAAGAGATTAAGTTTTCTTATATTGATGGGTAGGTTGTTCCAATCTGATGGTGCTTTGAACTTAAAAGCACGTCTGCCAATTTCTTTAAACGTCAAAGGAATGAAAAATAAGGGTTGCTGATTGTTTCTGAGAGACTATGAAGATGTGTATGGAATCAGATATTGTTTTAAGTAAGATGGATAATTAAAGTGGATACATTTGAATATGAGTTGGAGCCAGTGGTGTTGTCTTCTTGAGCTGATTAAACCAGTTTAATGATCGATACATGGAGTAGTGGTGAGTTCGGTTTAATGATCGATACATGGAGCAGTGGTGAGTTCGGTTTGGGCACCTTAAGACAAATCTACAGAGACTCTTGTAAATGACACTTAGGGGTTGAAGATGTGATTCATACGTTTTCTGGTAGACAACATCAGCATCATCATCTAAAATGAGTAATAACAGTTGTGTGACAATTATTTTCCTTGTTTGTAGAGTGAAACAGTTTATTGAACGGTAAAGGATGCCTAGGTTGCGATGTAATTTAGTTGTGATGGACTCGATATGATGTTTGAAGGTAAGTAATGGGTCGATCCAGAGGCCGAGGTGTTTGAATGAGGTCACCTGTTCGAGGGGGGAACCATCGTTAAAAAGAATATTGATATCTGCGTTATTTCCAAGGCCTAATCTGGTACCAAACAACATTGAACATGATTTATTTTTGTTTAACAAGAGTTTATTTGATGATAGCCAATTCTGAACAGTAGAAAATTCACTTTGTGAGGATCTCTCAATTACTGATGTATTATTACTAGGGCTGGGCAACGATTAAAATTTTAATCGCGATTAATCGCATGATTTCCCTGATTAATCACATTTTATATGCAAAATCAAATAATGAATTCAAAATTGTGTAAAGTGCACTTTTATTTATAAAAGTATGAACGAAAGTGCCATAACATTTGTTGTGCAAACATCTCAGCAAACATCAGCACTTGTCAGTAACACATATTTAGCGTAAAAATGTCAAATAAAATATCGCTTATTGCCACTGCCAGGGCATTAATGTCATCCTGTTTTTTTATGAAAAATAAAAAAGTCTAGCAACAAAATCCTGATCCACAATCATGACATTAAAACAGGCATTTTATGAGGTAACAGCAGAAACTTTTAACGGGGAGCACCATTACCATATATTCAGCACCAAATGTCTGTGTTAAAAAGTGTGAAGAACAAAAAAAAAATCACTATTGAAATTTCCTTTACAGGGGTCGAATCTGCCGTCTGGGAGAACTTTAAAATGAAAATGTCCATGTAACCGTAATTTTACCACTCTCCATGTCTGTTTTAGCTTTTCCACATGTTTTTCCGCCAACTCTCTTCTGGTTCCGCAGCAGCCGGCAAAAGACTTTTCAAAAACAAAAGCATGTGAGCAACATGCGTTAATGCGCGATAAAATAAATGTCGGCGTTAATAAATGAATGAGTTAACGCGATAATAATGCGTTAACTTGCCCAGCCCTAATTATTACTGATTACTTATAATAATTTACTATACTTATAAAAAATTACTGATGTATAAATAGTGGTTGCTTCGCCCACAGCTGTCGGAGGTTCTGTTGAGCGGCTCGGTGAGCGACGACGGGATCCTGGAGACCATGAGGAGGTGCTGGAAGGACAACCAGTACGTGCTGTGTCCTCACACCGCCGTGGCCGTGTGGCATCACTATCATTGTCCTCACAGCTCGGATATCAACAGGTTAGACACAGAAACCCACATCTACACACGTGACTCAGAACTACACTGCAAAAACTCAAAATCTTACCAGGGATATTTGTCTTATTTCGAGTTAAAATGTCTAATTTTTAGACAAAAAATCTCATTACACTTAACTCTCGTTTGAAGGTGTTACATCGCAACTGCGTCTCCAGCCAAGTTCCAGGCTGCGGTGCAGAAAGCAGGTTTACCTTTGACCTCACCTGAGGCGGTGCTGGCGCTGGACGAGCTGCCCACGCGGTACCAGAACCTGGAGAGGAGCGCCGACTGGTGCAGAGACTGGGAGGACCGGCTGAGAGAGCGCATCCAGGCCGTGGCCGCCGTCAGGACAAGCGGAGGCGCTTATTACACCTGAAACATCAGAAACTAGGGTCGTCCCGATCAGGAATTTTTAGCTCCCGATCACTTGAGTTTGAGTATTTTTCCGATTTTTCCCCGATCCGATCACTATTTTTGGCTCCCACTATTTTTTTGGCTAAATTTCCAATACTTTTTCCCGAATACAAACGCGCTGACGCCGTGCACGTAAAGGGAGAAGAAAGAGGCGGATATGTTTGGTTTTAACTGAAAGAAAAGGCAGAAAATGGAGCCAGAAAGAAAGAAAGAAAGAAAGAAAGAAAGAAAGAAAGAAAGAAAGAAAGAAAGAAAGAAAGAAAGAAAGAAAGAAAGAAAGAAAGAAAGAAAGAAAGAAAGAAAGAAAGAAAGAAAGCTTTATTTAAGGCACATTCTTACAGTTATTTAAAAAACCATTTCATAATAAGTTAAGACTACAGGAATTATTCCACATACACTCTAAAAACCTCCATCTAAACTTTCAACACCAGAGAGCCATCTTCCCCCAGTGAACACAAGTTATTGGTCAGATTAAAAACCCCTCAGACAGCGCACAGCGTCAGTCCAGCCCACTCCAAGCACCTTGTTCTTGAGGCTTTTCCAGATCGCTAATTTTGCACTTGCGAAAATAAAATTCATTAAAACCAACATTTGTCTTTTTTTTAGGAGTGTACTTAGCTCCAAACACAAACAGGATGATATAAAAAACCTCTCCTAAACCCCTCACCCACTCCTGCAACAATACAAACAAACCAGCCAGGCGGGGACAGGACACCACTAGATGTTCTAATGTCTCTGTCGCTGGACAGAAAGGTCAACCCTCCCCAGTGCTTGGGTCAAAGTGAGCTCTGTATCTGTTTGTGGCTAGTGCTCCGTGTATCATCCTCCACTGGATGTCAGCCATCCGTTTCTCAACCGGAGGCTTATACAGGACCCGCCAGCTGCCATTAGGGGAAAAGTCTGTCCACCTCGACTCCCGGACTCCCGTCAGCATGTCGAGGTTCAGCACCTTCACACAGCTGGAGTACAGCTGCTTCCCTTTACAGGAGATGAAAAGTCCCAGTGCTGGAGTCTTCATGGACAGGAGCAGACCGTCTTCCTCTCTCCACTCCCCCACTGCAGACGTAAACATGTCCCTCACTCCACTGGTTGGCCAGGTCTTTATCAGTGGCAAAATCACGGAGGAAGGGTGCTGCCAGCGACTGCCACACCTCGTCCACCAGCTTCTGCAACACCCTAGTTGACCTTATGTCGGTTACTTCAGCCAGCTTCCCCACTGAAGTCCTTGAGAGATGGCCAGCTTCACAATCCCAGCCTTAACGAATGCATTTCTTAGGGTGGCTGAAGCGAAAGGGGTGTCAGACAGAAGCTCACTGCCAAACAGCGGCTCCTCAAACAGCCACATCCCAGGCCTGGGGTGGGGCTGGGCTGGGCTCCACGGTGGAGCTGGGCTGAGCTCCACGGTGGAGCTGGGCTGGGCTCCACGGTGGAGCTGGGCTGGCCTCCACGGTGGAGCTGGGCTGGCCTCCACGGTGGAGCTGGGCTGAGCTCCACGGTGGAGCTGGGCTGAGCTCCACGGTGGAGCTGGGCTGGCCTCCACGGTGGAGCTGGGCTGAGCTCCACGGTGGAGCTGGGCTGGGCTCCACGGTGGAGCTGGGCTGGCCTCCACGGTGGAGCTGGGCTGAGCTCCACGGTGGAGCTGGGCTGAGCTCCACGGTGGAGCTGGGCTGGGCTCCACGGTGGAGCTGGGCTGGCCTCCACGGTGGAGCTGGGCTGAGCTCCACGGTGGAGCTGGGCTGAGCTCCACGGTGGAGCTGGGCTGAGCTCCACGGTGGAGCTGGGCTGGGCTCCACGGTGGAGCTGGGCTGGGCCACCAGCCTCACTCCGTGTCTCAGAGACACAGGCGGCGTCCCGGAGGACGCCGCCTGTGTCTCTGAGACACGGAACAAACACTTAAAACTTACGGTGGCCAAAAACTAACACTAAACTAAACTCAAACAATACACAAAATTCACAAACAATTATGATCCAAAAAAGAACATTAGGAAAAAAAAAGTTTGCAGACACTCTCTTCCTTCTTTCCAGACACACATCCACCACCGAAGAAGAAAGAAATGAGCCTGAAAGAAAGAAAGAAAGAAAGAAAGAAAGAAAGAAAGAAAGAAAGAAAGAAAGAAAGAAAGAAAGAAAGAAAGAAAGAAAGAAAGAAAGAAAGAAAGAAAGCGTGTGTGAATGAATAAATGAGACGTAAAACGTAGTTGACGTACGGCTCAGCGCCATGGATGTATTGCTCAGCGCTCGATCTCTGGGTGCGTCCGAAATGCCAAGTATATACTAAGTATACTTAAATTCGGCACACTTTTAATATATAAAAAAAAATACCAGTAGTGTGCATTAATTCGGACGTACTATCAGAGACGTTCTATAACCAGACGTTCTATAAGTGTATAGAGGATCTTTGGTACTATTAAGAGCGCACATATATATAATATTATTCAATACGAATATTATAATATTAATATTATATAATAATATTATTATACTTAATATTATACTTATGACATATACATATCACTTAGCAACCAAACGCCGCTGCATTGCATTGTGGGAAGTTTCTGCTCGGCTAGTGTCCATCAATCCACACTAATAAATTTCTCCGGAATGAGTATGGATAGTGCATACTATTGAGTACGTTCTAAGTTTGGGACGCACTAAAAAATCTCGCACACTCATTTTGCATACTCATTAGGGTGGAAGTATGTGATTTCGGACGCAGCCCGAGTGTCCCTGAAGGCAACATGAAGCACAGCCGTCCCACAATCCTTCGCGCTTCCTTTTCCAGCAACGCCTGCGATCATGGCGGACGTTGCAGCGGAGCAGGTAGCGGACCAGAAAGGAGTCAAGGGTCGGGAGCTGAACGGGGAGGTGAACGACAAGCAAGAGGCTGATCCCGCGGAAGAGACGGCGAAAAAGAAGAAGAAAAAGAAGAAGAAGAACAAGTCTGCAACCACAGGTGAGGTTCACCTGACTACTTTAGTGCTAATAGTGCTAATTCGGCGTCAAGTTGTCTGGATTTAGTGTGACCAGAAACCGGAAATGTAGGGTTGATTCCTTCAAAGTAAAGGTCTGCCTTTTCTTTTAATCCGCTTTGAAAGGCAAGGCAAGTTTATTTGTATAGCACAATTCAACACAAGGTGCTTAAAGCAAAATATTTCAACACCTTTTATAATCTTGACCTAAACTGTGGCAATACCGTAAAATATAATTGTACAACCAGGCATACTCTCAGTAGCTAATGGACAATAGATAATATGTGCAATAACTCTACAGGACTGTCTCAGAAAATTAGAATATTGTGATTTTCTGTAATGCAATTACAAAAACAAAAATGTCATACATTCTGGATTCATTACAAATCAACTGAAATATTGCAAGCCTTTTATTATTTTAATATTGCTGATCATGGCTTACAGTTTAAGAAAACACAAATATCCTATCTCAAAAAACTAGAATATTCTGGGAATCTTAATCTTAAGATGTAAACCATAATCAGCTATATTAAAATAATAAAAGTCTTGCAATATTTCAGTTGATTTGTAATTAATCCAGAATGTAAGACATTTTTGTTTTTTTAATTGCATTACAGAAAATAAAGAACTTTATCACAATATTCTAATTTTCTGAGACAGTCCTCTATGTGCAATATCTATGCAATTTCTGTAGTCTACCTCACACTCATTCTACCTGCTTTTTTTGCAGTTTTTTTTCCTTCGCACTACTTTTATTTCCATCGCAATGTATATACTGTCTATATCTTGTAATTATATATATTTTTTACTTTTTACTTTTTTAAGTAGTGTACTGCTGCTAACATGTGAGTTTCCCCATTGAGGGAGTAATAAAGGATTATATTATCTTATTGTCGCTCAATTAAATTTATTTAGTTTTTTAGTTAAAGAAATGGAAATGGAAAGTTTAAGATTAAGATTCCCAGAATATTCACATTTTTTGAGATAGGATATTTGAGTTTTCTTAAGCTGTAAACCATGATCAGCAATATTAAAATAATAAAAGGCTTGCAATATTTCAGTTGATTTGTAATGAATCCAGAATGTATGACATTTTTGTTTTTGTAATTGCATTACAGAAAATCACAATATTCATGTCGTGCACGGGTTTCACAATTTAGCCTGACATCTGGCTTAATCACTACGTTTAAATTTAATGATGAGGTCTTATTTGATTGATAATTGCGTTGAGGGAGAGGTGGTTTATTTTGAAGGTCAGACCGGAAGCAGTGCGGTTGACCGGGTCTAGCTTGCTGGACTCGTGGAGAGCGTTTACAGCGTGGCCTCGTGAAACACATGAACTGCTGACATGTCTCGTTGCTGTGAAACTATTATGTCTGCGCTTATTGTCAAAGTAAACATGATGTCTCTGAGTTTTTACCTCTTAGTTTGGCAGCTGTTTCTTGTGTTGACTACGCCTAGCCTCAGCCAAGTTTTCCTGTTTCGTAATTCACCATTTACCAAAGAAATTATGCAAGAAAGGGAGAGCAAAATAATTACATTTTTTGTAATAATCAAAATAAAGATTGTCTCATTCGAGTTTTAACAACATTCAACTTAATTACCTGTAATTTAGAAACATTTTTGCTAAACATGTAAGTTGCATACCTGTGAAATCTATAAAGACATGGGTTTTATACTAAAAGTGAAGTTAGACAATCTATTTGTATACTTGAGTAGCCACATCAGTGACACACTACCTTTAGTGTCATTTATATTTTTTTAAACTTAAAAATTTAGGTTGAAGAGGGTTATCCTCATTCATATTGCATTTGTGTGTCCAGTTGGGAAAACTATATTTTTTTAATTTTTTTTTTTTACTCCAAACTTTAGAGTAAAAATATATCGTCATTTTGTTGCAGAATAATAATTATTTCGTCTAAAGCTATGAAAAAAAGTTTCTTTTTTTTAAGATCTACAATAACCAGATTACTTTTCATCATTTATTTTCAGGGTGTCTTGATGTGTTAAACCTTAGATTTGAATCAGGGCCTTCTTTTTTTTTTAAGTGATTGTATATTCAGAGTAAACAGTCGTACATTTGTTTTTCTAGCAGTTTTATGGTGGATATCAAGATTCTTTCTGGCCTGAAAATAGGTAAAACAGCTTATAATGCAAATAGGTTTCTGATAATACCCCTCATTGATATTTTTAAGAATTATCATTCATTCATTATCGTATTTTTTCCCTTCCACTGAACATGTTTGTACTGATTTTTTTAAAAAAAATGGCTACTGTATACATACATAATTGTTAGTTTTCTGAGTTTCCACCATGTACAAGCAGTAATTAAAAGAAGCTCAGTAGATCTTTATCTACTTGCTAAAGGCTTGCTTTTTTCATTATCAGACCTATCAAAATGTATTTTTCTGTGTCAAAAGAACTTTTCGAGTACATTTTTGAGCACGTCGTAATGCTGGCGTTAAAATAAAGTAATGAGCAGCTGGATTTCTCAATACTGTGCAGTAATGCATTTACTGTTTGGAAAGAAAATTGGATTATCAGCTTATCAGTTCTGCACAGACATCAGCCAATGGACAGAATTAATTTCCTGAAAATCAGCTGCAGATTTTATGGTAGTAGCTAGTTAACATTAAGGTGCCGTCATTAATGGGTTTCTTCCTGCAGCTGCTGAAACGGAGGCAGATGGAGTCGTCGAAGTTACCAAACAGCTGGAGAAACAGGCGATAGAGGACAAAGAGAAGGAGGAGGATGTTGAGGAAGGTGATTATCTGGCATTTGATAAACACTTCAGTTTTAAGTGACTGCACTCTTTTTATTTTTTTTATCACATGAGAACATTTCAACTGATAGTGGCTGTAACAACGGTATCTTCACTCATGCAGATGGAGAAAACTCAACAGGGAAAAAGAAGAAGAAGAAAAAGAAGAAGAAAGGACGTGAGTTTATATTTTGTGAGAGCTCTTGAAGCATGAAGTGATGACTGATGTATTTTTCTTTAAGGATCAGGACAATCGGCCTCCATGAGAATTATTTTAATGTTGGTTTGTTTTTCCCTCAGCCAAAACTCAAACTGATCCCCCATCTGTGCCAATCTGTGAGTTGTTCTCAAATGGAGTATTCCCCATCGGACAGGAGTGTGAATACCCCACCGCTCAGGACGGGTAAGCAGAGCACATTTTATATGTTATTTCTTTTTAAATCTTCCTCTAACTTTTTTTATTTAGTAAGCGTTCTGGCTAATGGTTTACAGGAGCTATAAAGCCTTCATCTGCACTGCTCTTGACAGCTTGAAGTATATGTACATTAACGCAGAACCACAGATTTCACCTAGTTTAAATTCTCCTCACCCCTCAGGATCAGGTGGGAAGTAGTTTCGAACACAAAACAAAATGTTACATTGCACCGGAGAAACGGCAAAATAACAGGCAGACGTTTGTGTTTTCAGAAAGAAGTTGGATTATACGTGTTTTTATTTTCCATCATTGTTTCTTTTTTTACTAATCTGAACTGTAAACACTGTGGTCACTTAAAAAAGTTTAAACTGGTAAAAATTTAAACTAAGCGCTTTTGAGAAGAACTCTGAGGATAACTTCAGCGCTGTCATTCATTGTTTCAGATGAACTCACTGACCCTGAGTCGGGTCACAGTGGCTAGACGATGAGTCGGGAGTTCTGTTGATGTGTTTCAGTCTGCACTGTGGACTTTTTTTTTTTCAATCACTCACCATCTAGTACTGTCAGCTTTCTTTTGTAATGATGTCACCTCCTGTAAAGTAGCAACTGTACCTTTTTAGGTGTTTAATAAAAATATGCTGTTTTTATTCCAGTCAAAGCGCTGCGTGGCGCACAACCAATGAGGAGAAGCGGGTTTTGGATAAAGCCAACGAAGAGATGTGGTGTGACTTCAGGCAGGCGGCCGAGGCCCACAGACAGGTCCGGCAGCACGTTCGCAGCTTCATCAAACCCGGCATGACCATGATTGAAATTTGGTGAGAACCCTGTGAACATTATGTCCTCAACTTGAAGGTTTTCTGTCTTAGGCTTATGTATTGTAATTAGGGCTGTGTAATTAATCAAATTTAATAGTGATGCACCAAATGTTCGGTAACCGAAATTGTTCGGCCGAAAATAGCAAAAAAAACACTTTCGGTGTTCGGTGGAATAAGTGGTGAAAAAAACGAACAATTAATAACGGCATGTTTAGATGACACAAAAGAAGTTGATAAAAAAAAATAAAAAGAAAATCAATCCCTTTCTTTACAATGCACTTTAATGCATTTTTTTGGTTTGTTTTAAGGCCTATGTTACAATTTTTCAGCAGTCAGTTATAGGCCTAATGTAAACTCAAAGATGGCCAAAAAAATTATTTTGCTAATTTATTTTTTTAAGTTATTGTGCTTTGTTATTATAATGTCTGCTGGAATATTTAAAAATTCAGGGAAATTAAAAAATGTTCAGTTGTTCATGTTCAAAAATATTTCTACCTTGTAATTTTGTAAAAGATTTTTTTCTTTGTAAAGCATGCCTAAAGCAAAGCACATTTATTTGATTTATGCAATGGTGAAAAAATTGGCAAAATAAATGGAAAAACTGCGAAGAACCATGTTCGGTATGTTATTCGGCCAAGTGTTTATTATTTTCGGTTTCGGCCACAAATTTTCATTTCCGTGCATCACTAAAATGTAATCATTATTTAAACTGTGTTCCAAAAAAATCCTTGAAAAAAATGTAATTGAGAAAAGAAAAATGTGTCTATCTAATGCTCTGAATGACACATGGGCTCGTTCATACAGTCCACTCGGCCGTGGCTGAGTGATTCCCAGGTAAAATCAAGGTTACACTGGTATTTCAGATCAAAAGTGTTTAAAGGATTATCCTAGCGCTCCAGCCAGCAGTTTTTTAATCCACAGTTTTTCAATTTTTGAGGTGAAATTTCAACAAATGTGACCTGCTACAAAATATGGTTAATAATTGTGGTTTCAGTGTTGACCATGATAACAGTGATTGTAATTTTCCTCCCATAAGCGAGGAGCCTTAATCCCAAAGCGAACCTTTCCATCTGCAGCATCTGCCTGCCAAATTAAATGTGGTAGCTTCATAAACAATGAAATCTCTGCACGTCGGCTCTTTCCTTGTAGGAGGAATAACAGGAGTACTTCGCCATCCACGCCCATTTTATCTGCAGAGTAGTTTCCCCCTCTCATTCCGCTCCTCTCCTTCCCTCAGTGAGCGTCTGGAAGATTGTTCACGTAAGCTGATAAAGGAGAACGGGCTGAATGCTGGCCTGGCCTTCCCCACCGGCTGCTCCCTCAACCATTGTGCTGCCCACTACACTCCTAACGCCGGAGACACCACTGTCCTGCAGTACGACGACGTCTGCAAGATCGATTTTGGCACGCACATCAACGGTACCGTGCAAATTTGTTACTGCTCTGCCTCTTTTTTGTGCTGATGTTGAACATGGAAGCATTTTTCGGCTCAGTTGGCATCTGTGATAAATAGTTACAGGTCGCTGCTACAGTCAGCAAACTCTAATTAAATGCACAGCTCTGCTTTTTTTTCAGAACAAAAAAGTAATTTAAAAAATGAATCAAGCAACTTCTGCTTATGGGAGTTTCTCTCTCTTGGTGTGCGTTTGTCTGCAGGGCGTATCATTGATTGTGCCTTCACTGTCACCTTTAACCCAAAGTATGACAAGCTGCTGGAAGCTGTGAAGGATGCCACCAATACTGGGATCAAAGTAAGACCTGAACATTTGTACATAAACAAACACGCCTCGCCCGTTTGCTATCTGCCGAACCCGCAGCTGACGCTCTCCTGCTGCTTCGTTGTAGAACGCCGGCATTGATGTGCGTCTGTGTGACGTTGGAGAGGCAATTCAAGAGGTGATGGAGTCGTATGAGGTTGAGCTTGATGGCAAAACATACCAAGGTACGGTCTCGCAAGAAAACATTGCTTACAGAGTGGAGGTTGTGATCACATGCAGAAGCTTATGCTGCAGGTTTAACTTTATTTTAGACCTCAGCCTCAAAGTGTACATCTCTCTGTCTTGAGTTTATCCAAACAGCCCACATCCGGGCAGGAAGTGAGTTTGGTGTTTTAAAGAGGTCTGAAAACACACTGCTGTCAGAAAGAGGATGATCTATTACACAGGCAAACTCGATAGTAGTGAATAATAAAGAGAAACCTGGCAGAAATACAACTGTAACAACCCAGGATTTATTAAATACATGTTCAGGAAGCACTGAGGAAGACTGATTAATTCATGGACTTTACAGTGAGCGCAGGATAATAAAAAGAAGAGAAAGACATCTGTCCTAATTGCTGAGCTGTTGTCCTCATTTGTGTTTGATAAAGCGATTTTCCAATCAGCTGATAGTCAAAGTAACAGATAAATCTTCACATTGGCAGAACAGCAGGGCATAAACTACCTTTAAACATGAGCTCCAGATTATCCCTGAAACCATCAAAGTTTTATGTGTGAAAATCCCAGTCAATCAAAAGCTTCTGAAATAATCACAGCCTGTCTCTAAAATCACCCTTATTTGTCTTTCTGATGATCAGTTTGAAATTCAGCAGGTCACATTGACCACGTATCAATGCTAAGACACTTGTAATCAGAGGTGTCAAGTAACGAAGTACAAATAATTTGTTACCTTACTTAAGTAGAAATTTTGGTTATCTATACTTCACTGGAGTAATTATTTTTCAGACGACTTTTTACTTTTACTCCTTACATTTTCACGCAATTATCTGTACTTTTTACTCCTTACATTTTAAAAACAGCCTCGTTACTCTATTTCATTTCGGCCTTTAAAAAAAAAACTATCCAGTTAAATTGCTCCATCCGGATAGAGTGAATTTGGTTATGGTTGTGGCACAGACTTTAATATATTTGCATTATACTAAGATGCATTCATTTTCAATGGCTTTTGTCCTTAATGGCTTTTTCCCCCTTACATTACTTTTACTTTTATACTTTAAGTAGTTTTGAAACCAGTACTTTTATACTTGAGTAAAAAACTTGAGTTGATACTTCAACTTCTACAAGAGTATTTTTAAACTGTAGTATTTATACTTCTACCTGGGTAATGAATGTGAATACTTTTGACATCTCTGGATGTAATTGGCTGATTAGATACTTGTGTTAAACAACCATTTGGGAACAAAAATCCTGCAAGAAGATTTTAAATTCTCAAACTGCCTTAAGAATTAATCAAATCATTATTAAACCCCAGAATGATGGTTGTCACTCATCTTTGAGGAAGAAATGTCAGAAAAAACAATCCTGAATGATCAAAGGTCATGTAAATATTTGTAAAAATATAATGAATTACTACTCTTTTTTTTGATCAACCAATATATATTGCTTGTGTCAAAACTATAGAAACTGTCCTTTTTGTGACACTTTTCTTCTGTTTCAGTGAAACCAATCCGAAACCTTAATGGTCATTCGATTGGTCAGTACAGAATACATGCTGGAAAAACTGTGCCCATCGTTAAAGGAGGAGAAGCAACAAGAATGGAGGTGAGTCCACTCTTCCCGTTATTTTAGGTTATTTTCTTTTAGTTGGTTCCTTTAAGTTTAACATAAGATTGTGTGTTTTTGCTGTACAGGAGGGAGAGGTTTATGCCATCGAGACGTTTGGCAGCACTGGTAAAGGTGTGGTCCATGACGACATGGAGTGCTCTCACTATATGAAAAACTTTGACATCGGCCACGTTCCCATCAGGTTGGTGTCTGTTTCACCTCGTTTGAGCATTACGTCGCTCCCAAAACTTGTCTTTTAGTTTCTCATCAATGTTTTTCTTTTTCTGTTACCGTAATCAAGTTTTGCTCTCCTGCTCTACATTCTTAGCGCTCAGAATAAGATTTGGGCTTTCACTCTTCAGATTTAGAAAGCTTGATCAGCTACTCCCACATGTAAACATCTGTGTTGTCGTTGTCATGGTAACCCATCAAAGCAGCTGTATGACGGTACCAAGATTACCACCTGGCCCCTCTTAAGCAGCATCAAATGCAAACCAGAAGTGTTTAAAGCACAAATACTCTTTGAAATCGCTAGGAATCTTCAACCATTTCTGCACCGACCTTAATTAATCCACGATAACACAATTCTGATCCGATAGACGTTCACGATAGCTCTGCTTTGTCTGATTAAACTCTTCCATGTCGCTGGAGTTGCTTGTCGAGATCACATACCTTAGTCCCCGCACAGCAAGATTTAATTTGTCTTGTCAACTTGTTTGTGCCTGAGATCAAGGAATGATGCAATTATACAAGCTGGCCAGTGTGGCTGCCATCTGGAGCGCTGCACGCTAAAAACAACCCTGCATAGTTGTGGCAGACGTATGCTGGTTATATCTGGCAGAGGCTGAACTGGGTCAGTTTTTTTTTTTTTTAGAAACGGTTCCACTTCTTTGGTTTTGGATTTTTCTTTTCATTGCACAGCGCCGTTTAAAGGAGCCTGACAGCAGTGAGCTTCTTGTTATTGTTACAAGCAGGTTGGAAAACAACTTGTGGTGCAGCAGTTAAAATGAGATTAAGACAACAGTCACTTTCTTATAATTCAAATGTCGTTGTCCAGAATTAGTTTCTCTTGAACAATGTAACAGATTTACTACTATTAATATAATTTAGTAGACACTTTTATCCAAAGTGACTTACTTCTGAGAGAACAACACAAGTAAGGAATCGCATAAGACAGGGGTGTCAAACTCATTTTGCTTGGCGGGCCGGATTTGACCAATTCTTTTCTCGCGGGCCGCACGCTCAAAATAACAAACGGTGCAATTTTTTTTTTCTAATTCTTTTTTTACTATTGTTATCTAATCCAATATCAGTTTAGTTAATTTTAAAGGAAATATGCACTTTGTTTACACTCTAATTATGTAAAATATATTTCTCAGTTTTTTTCAAATTATGTAAGATACTTTTAATATCATTTTACAAAGATAAACAGAAACAAGTATGTTTTTTTTATATTCGCTTTTTTATAGGAAATTTAATTAAAAGCAAAATCTTTCTTATTACATCCGAGAGTGTTTCTTTGTGATTTAGAGATTTTTCCAGTACAATTAAGTGTATTTATTTTAAAAAATTGGCCGGATATTTACGCCAGTGTGGAGAAAAAGTCAGCACTTCTCTTTTAACTGTTTTACTTTGTCACTATCCTCGTATTCAAAACTGAAATTCTCTGAATAAATATCTTCTATCATCTTTTTTAGCAGTGATATTTTTCCTGCGAAAATATATAATAGTAGTCAGTTAATAAAAATAAACAACCGTCTACAAAGAAATAAAATCGGTAAATGCATTCTAGAAAACAAAAAAAATGTCAAAAACTGCTGTGTGGAATAACAATGGATTTGTAGAAGAAATATATTATCGGATATGCTGCGATTCATGGCAATTATTGATGCCTTCCTTTTTAGTAAATTAACATTTCGTTTTTTTGCGTTGGAAACTTCTCGCGGGCCGCATGAAAACCTCTCTCGGGCTGCACATTTGACACCCCTGCTCTAGTAGGACAAAGTGGAACTACAAGCTCTCGTATACATTTCCACAGCAGGAGGCCTGAAAGTAGCTCCAGGATTATCTCTGACGCTTTGTTCACGCCCTCCTCCCCAGGTTGCCAAGAACAAAACACCTACTGAACGTCGTCAACGAGAACTTTGGCACGCTGGCGTTCTGCCGGCGCTGGCTGGACCGGCTGGGTGAGAGCAAATACCTGATGGCCCTGAAGAACCTGTGCGATCTGGGCATCGTGGACCCCTACCCTCCGCTCTGCGACACCAAGGGCTGCTACACGGCTCAGTTCGAGCACACCATCCTGCTCAGGCCCACCTGCAAGGAGGTGGTGAGCCGGGGAGACGACTACTGACCACTCCAACCAAACCCCGGCACCACCACCGCCTCAGTTAGACAAACGGCAGGAAGGAGCCTCGGAAACAGGACATGATTGACTCAGCAGCTGCGAAGGATGTCCCCTATTACTGTAGTCTTACCTTACAAAGCACCACTCATCTTTTGAGGAAGGAGCAGCCTTCACAGCTAAAGAAAAGCCAACAGATTTTGGTTGGAGGAAACTGGTCGTTTCTGTCAGTGTCCTTTGGATCAGGTTGAGTAAAAGATGCAAGTATTCATAGTTAAGCACCTAATTTGTTAAAGCTGCCCCTGAACTCAGCGCAACGTCATCTGGTCACGCAGAAATATGTGAATGCCCACCTTATGATTTTCAGTTTCTATGACTCGTCTATGAACTTTAAGTACTTTGGTTCCCTCATTGAGGGCAGCGCGGCCAACGATGGCTTTAAAAAGTGGTCAGGTAGTTCCTGAAACGTTGAGCGACCTAAACTGCATCGTCATAAAAACGCCACACACCTGCAGCTGCACGCCTGGCTTCTGTCGCTACCGGAGGGACCCCTGCACCCCGGCCCGCCACTCTTTGTTTCTCTGATATTTGTACAATATCTCTGAAATGGCTGCTGCCACTGTTATGATCCCGGTTAAATTGCATCATTTGAAATCTCCCCGAAAATGTTTTTGTAAGGAAAAAAGACTATTAAAGTAATTTTTGCTCATTCCAGGCTCTCTTCGTCTTTTAAGCATGAAGTTTACACCTGTGAAACTAGGTTCTAGACATTTTTTATTAAGAAAAATAGTACTAAACACTTCCAAGGTTACATCTTTTTAAGTTTGAAGTCAGTGTTATTTAGCTTACTTGAGAGAAGGGAAGTGATCCTGCACTGTACTATTAATGGTTCCAACTTTAGTATTTAAATTCGAAGAGGAAAATGTAAATATTAAATTAAAAACTACAAATCATGCTTTTATTATTAAGCTACTTTAACTCATTCAAACTTTAGTAGTATGTTTGAAGAGGAATGAGTGGAGAGATTCAGTACCAACAAGAAGTTGATACTGTCCTTTTAAAGCACAAGGCTGACTATTCAACATGTCCTGCTTTCAAAATTTTCCACCACTTAAAGACAAACTCTTTAAACAATCTGGGGGAAAAAAAGAAGACAACACTGGCATCATTTGTACAAAAATGAAAAAATATTCTCATTTATTGAGGTAATTCTTTCTAGAAAAAAATTGAGGTAACAATTTGCATAGTATAACTTTCATAAAATTTATACACACAAACACACATCCATGGAGTAGTAACCAAAACGCCAACGAACAACCTCTGACAAAGGAAAAATGAGATGACGAGTGACTTGATGACTGATGGACAAATCAAAGGGAACATAAACTCTGTAAAAACTGCTGGTGATACTGAACAATCAGAACAAGTTGTATAAAAAACAGTTGATGGCCTCGTTTGTTAAAATCTAAGAATTGTATAAAAATACATTCATAATTTAAATGCTGGTCTGCATTGGACTGCAGCAGTGGAGATTCCACTTTGCTGAATTGGTACAAACTATAAAAAATAGATTCACTTTGTCATTAAAAGGGCACTTTTCTAGTAGGATAACATCTTGTTTGGGGATGGTTCACACTGAGGAACAGTTACATTCTGGTACAGCAAGATGGCAGTATTGGGCTGAAAATTATCCCTTTGGAAACTTCCCCTTCAGTGAGGAAAACTTAAACAGCACGAAAGCAAAACAGCGAACAGAACCGTTTGGGAAATGCTGAGGTTTTTTTGTTTTCCTTTCTTCTTTTGAAACCTTGCCTTTGGCTTGAAGTCTGTTTCAGACCAGGGAAAACTTCAGAGTGAGAATTAAACTCCCCATCCTGCTTGTGAACAGATTTTTAACAGCCAAATCAATGCGGTAAGTTACACAAATGCTCACAACCTATTGTAGAAATTAGTGCAGTTTGTGGCAGGAAACTGGCCCGAATGGTGGCCGTGTTGTAAAACTCATTCACAACTTTTCAGCTGTCTGGAGCACGAGGGCGGGCGGGGTGGGGGCACTTCTGCTGAAAAAAATGACATGTTCCAACCCTACATCCAGTTCTGTGTCAACTTTCTAAAGTGACTGAGACAGTTTCGCTGATTCATACAAACAAACAGCATTTACAATCAACTAGCCAGCAGATGCACATGGACAGACACAAAAACACACCTGTACAAGACACTCACGTGTGTGTATGTTCATGCCTGAACAGAGTCTGCTGGCTGCTACTGAGACACACCTTAGCTGATACTCTCTTCTCAATAAAATACAAATGTACATAGATCACGTCACCTTTTTTCTTTTTTAAATACCTACATATGAACACCATATACAAGAAGTTCACAAACCAGATCTTAGAAAAAAGGAGTTTTTCCTCTCTTTTCCATGTTTAGAAAAACAGAGTAAAAAATCCTATACTCCCAGGTTGATAAAATGCCAGAGAAAAAAAAACACAAACAAAAAAAAGGCAGAAAAGAGAGAGCGATAGCTGGGGCTGTGCTAAAATCGTCTCACTGAGTGGTTGGGATGCAGCAGAGGAGGGTTCAGGGGTCGTGGTCCTATAGCGGCCAGTCTTTATCCTGAGTTACTTGCTGTGTGTAGAAGAGGATGTAGGCCTGAGCTCGGCACACCTCGTCCACCGAACACACATTCAGCTTAGAATCATTACAGTGAACCCAGAAGCCTGGAGGAGAGGAACAAACGGAGGAATGTGTTAGACATGTGAAACCGTGGTATATAATTAGTTTGTTTCAGTCTCCGATCCTGAACATACAAGTCCCACAACACTTGTTATTCTCTCAGCCTTTGCTAGGCTGCCTGGGGCATTTACGTGTGGAAAAGTGGTCTTTTTTACTTATTTATGTGTCTGTGTATGTATGTGTGTATATATTTAAATTTGGAGGTGAAATTCGCCTGAACAGGCCTATCCAAATTAAATCAACAATATCTCCACATTTATATGGAAAATATGCATAATCTTGGTCTCAATGGATAGCTAAGACCTCACAGCATAGGTATCCAGTGTCAAAAAATGTGTGAATGTTCTCATGCCTGAGCAAATTGTGATAAACCAAAGGAAAAAAAAGAAGACAGTTTTATCCTCTTCTAATTTTGTTTTAGTTTGCACAGTGGAAAACACCATGATAGCAAAGCATATATATATATATATATATATATATATAAAAAGACAACACTGCCTGGATTCAGCAACTCCTTGACTACAACTGTACCAAGTTACATGAGAATAGCTTAAAGCACATACATTTTATAAAGGTAATAGTGTGGATAGTACCAGGTGGACTCTATTTGGGCACTTGTGGCCCTTTTACACTAGTACCTACTCAGCGCTTCTACGCCTCACGCCCCCGTCTTGCCCTTTTCCACTACGGGCCGAGGCGGGTGGAGCCGTGCCAAGTAGATACTTTTTCTGTACCTATTCTGCCGAGGTTCTAAGCGGCTGAGCCGGCCTGAGGGTGGTGATCTGAGGTCACCACCCTCCACGCCACTGATTGGTCGGGGGGCCGTCAGACGTTTGAATCAGGAAGCGGGAATCAGCGCGAGAGCGACTCGCGGCGATTTTATTATACAGCGTAAACGTCTGTTTGGTGTTCCAACTCTGAGGTGCACATGTTCATAAACCTGGTGGCTGAGGAGAGAATTAAAAAAGGGATGTAGACGGGCGATAAGGAACGACCAGATCCACCAGGCGCCCTGTTTCATCTCAGCCGCTCGCGGCTCCAGCTGACTTCTCATCAGCGTCGACACAAACAAAGGGGTTGCGGCAGGTTTTAAAGCGTGGCTTTACCCACCTCCTTCTTTGTTGTAGCAGTACGCAGTGTAATGGCCTGAGCCGAAGCCTTTCCCATGATGCATCACTACAGCAGAGAGCTCATACAGGAAGTGCTTTGGGCATGGTGAACCTGTGGAGCCGGGGCTGCTGGGGACTCCTTTGGGTGACGGCTCTTGGCAGCAGTACGGCTCCATGTTGAGAAGCTGGTCGAAGCTGACGTGGACTCCGATCTTCTCCCGATGGTTCCGGCCAGACCACCTGAGGACCGGATGGAAACCAGAGAGCAGAGTCAACCAACAAGCTGGGATGGATCAGTGATTGGTTCAATAGTTTATTCTTTATATCAATGACATCTGCAATGTAACGGATTTTTTTAGATATGTAATATTTGCAGATGATACCAATTTGTTTTGCTCTGGTATGAATTTAAGGGAACTTTTGTGTTGTGTAGAAAGGGAGCTGGAAAATCTCAAAACTTGGTTTGATGTTAATAAATTATCCTTAAAGGAGCATGAGGCTCCTTTTAAGAAATGAGACTCTCTAGCGCCACCCTTCACCACGACGGCCGTTGGGGGTACTGCAGCCAACAGTGAAGCCGGCACGGGAGAACGGGGAGAACGTGCATGCAGCGTCATGTGACGTCACATCCGCAGGACAGCGCGGGAAATTCGGGACCGAATTTGCAGCACATTTTGCAGCACACAGCCTGTTCAAGGCAAGGGAGAGATACACTAGAGGGCTCATTCTTTTGGGTTGGGAACGCTTCATCTGACATTATTACTAGAAAACTTAAAATGTATACGGATTTTTTTCATAAATCCTGCCACAATCCGGCCTCAAGCTCCTTTAAATATTAAGAAAACAAAATTCATGGTTTTTGGGAATCACAATGAAAGTGATGGTAATATTAAATTAAAAATCTGTAATGTTGATATTGAAAGGGTTTTTGAGACTAAATTCCTTGGGGTTGTCATTGGCCAAAAGTTAACATGGAAACAACACATAGAATACACTAAAGGGAAAATTTCAAAATCACTCGCAATCCTGTATGTACTGAATTCCAAGGCCTTGCATTTGATCTACCACTCATTGATTGTTCCCTATTTATCTTACTGTGTGGAATTGTGGGGATCCACCTTTAAAACCACCTTAAATTCAATAATAAAAGTTAAAAAACGAGCGACACGTATCATCAATAAGGCTGATTACTACGCTCACACAGAGCCACTTCATGTTATTAAATTTTATGATTTGATTTATTATAAAATCATGCAAATTATGTTCAGAGCAAAATCAAAAATGCTGACTCAATACAGAGTTTTTTTTTCAATTCAGGAGACTCCGTATAATCTTAGAGGTGTCTGCAATTTTACCTTACAAAAAGCTAAAAAAAAAAAAGGTAAGAAAGGTATGAAAAGGAGACGTGTCTCCATTACTGGAGTTAAATTCTGGAATGATGCCAACATAAATTTAAAAACATGTCATTCTCTTTTGGTTTTTAAGAAAATGGTTTGTAAAGCTATTTTTTAAAGCTTATAAGTGCGATCTGTTAATGTTTCTTTGCTTTTCTGTTGTTTCTTTGCCTTTTGTTGTTTCTTTGCTTTTCTGTTGTCTTTTTGGTTTTCTGGAGGTTGGTAGCCAAAAAAATTAAGTTGGTAATATAGGATAGGCTTTTATAATCAGTTTGCTTCTGCCTATGCCTTTTCAGTCATTGTTCAACACATGATTATTGGTTTTGTGTGAAATGTTAATGCTGTGCACAATGTTTTATGGTGTTGTTTTTGTGTAGTCATGATTGAATAAACTTCATTCATTCATTCAAGTCTGTATAAAACAATCCTTCCACTGAATTAGCATTATATGTGGCTGTGACATCAGCTTGCCTGAAGCGTTTGAGGTGGAGCCTGAGAACCTGAGGCAGCTTGTGGACCATCAGCTGTTTCTGTGCTTCAGTCAGGATGACGTGTTTGGAGGAGGTCCGGCGTCGGGCGGCTGCAGAGGTCAGAGGAAGGTTAACAAAGCAGAACCATACCTCTATATAAGTCAGAGAATCTGTGACTGACAACTCCCTGAATCACTTCATATGATTATTATATTTTTATATGACTTAAGTGAAAGATCATGTATACAGCTTTAAACTAAGCACTCCAACAAAAAAGGCCTCAAGGCCAAAGTTGTATGACATACAGCTCAAATGACTATTAGAAATGTAAATATGAATAGAAGAAAATGGTGTAGAAAGAAAAAAAAGAGATCATGTATTATGAGATCCATGTCGGTCCCCGGTGAAAACATCTTAAAATCAGTGACACGTCTCTGATGTAAATCTGTAAAGTGCGTAGATCATTTCACTCACAGTTACAATGGTCACAGGCGTAGATGTTTCCCTCCAGTGCTTCAGTTTCTGTAAACTTGGCTAGCATCTCTGTCAAATGGCAGGAAGCCTGAGCGGCAGACTCCCTGCTGTTACTGTGATAGCGCTCAGGGAACTCCAGAGACAGATCCCAGAAAGGCTCTACGGTGTTGGAGCGATGGTCGCAGGACAGGCACGTCACCTGCAGACGAGGACGAGGACAAGTCAGTTCCACAGGGTCGCATTTAGGACAAAACTTTGCTGATGTAGAACTAAATAATACTGTAGAGTAGGGATGGGCAGTATGGACTAAAAAATGTATCACGATAATTTCTGGCATTTATCCCAATAACGATAAAGAAAATACCAATTTAACTCCATCTTTTTAACTATAAATCTAACTCGCTCTCACCTTCCGCCATGTTTGTTACACAAAAACGTCATCAACGGGATTTTATCCTGTTTTCTCTTTCTTTCTTTCTTTCTTTCAGGTTCATTTCTTTCTTTCTTTCTTTCTTTCTTTCTTTCTTTCTTTCTTTCTTTCTTTCTTTCTTTCTTTCAGGTTCATTTCTTTCTCTTTTTTTCTTTCTTTCTTTCTTTCTTTCTTTCTTTCAGGTTCATTTCTTTCTCTTTTTTTCTTTCTTTCTTTCTTTCTTTCTTTCTTTCAGGTTCATTTCTTTCTTTCTTTCTTTCTGGCTCATTTCTTTCTTTCTTTCTGGCTCATTTCTTTCTTTCTTTCTTTCTTTCTTTCTTGTTCATTTCTTTCTTTCTTTCTTGTTCATTTCTGTCTTTCTTTCTTGTTCATTTCTGTCTTTCTTTCTTGTTCATTTCTGTCTTTCTTTCTTGTTCATTTCTGTCTTTCTTTCTTGTTCATTTCTGTCTTTCTTTCTTGTTCATTTCTGTCTTTCTTTCTTTCTTTCTTTCTTTCTTTCTTTCTTTCTTTCTTTCTTTCTTTCAGGTTCATTTCTTTCTTTCTTTCTTTCTTTCTTTCTTTCTTTCAGGTTCATTTCTTTCTTTCTTTCTGGTTCATTTCTTTCTTTCTTTCTGGTTCATTTCTTTCTTTCTTTCTGGTTCATTTCTTTCTTTCTTTCTTTCTTTCTTTCTTTCTTTCTTTCTTTCTTTCTTTCTTTCTTTCTTTCTTTCTTTCTTTCTTTCTTTCTTTCTTTCTTTCTTTCTTTCTTTCTTTCTTTCTTTCTTTCTTTCTTTCTTTCTTTCTTTCTTTCTTTCTTTCTTTCAGGTTCATTTCTTTCTTTCTTTCTTTCTTTCTGGCTCATATCCTTCCATCCTTCTGCGTGAATTTAACGCAGAACCATAAATCCGGCTTTACACAAACACGCCATCAACAGGAATTTATCGTTTTTACCGCGAGATGACAAATTCTTACCGTGGGGAATTGTTTTGACGGTATATCGTGAACAGTAAAATATCGCCCATTCCTACAGTAGAGATGTTACACTGTTTATAATATATTAGCAGTAACAGTGATACAAACTTCAACTATGATGCTCCAGATATAATGATTGCTTCCTTTTTCAGCAGAAGCACGAATCCGTGTTGTGCTGAATAGTAACAGAGCGGGTAATAGCCAAATCCTTTGCAGACACACAGCCTTCTATTCAGAGAGAGCAGGTGTCACAGTGTGTGCTCTGCCTCTACAAGTAGGCATTAATCATGAATCACTCGTCCACAAGCCAACTCTGCCCACTCTCTAAATCCTCATCCATCCCCATAGATGAAGTGATGCTGAACCTTTATACGCTACACTTTATCGCTGAGAAACCAAGTGGAGCTGTTACACATTTGACCTTGTTCAAGTGATTTAACAGTCACCACCAGCAGAAAAAGCTTTGCTAATACAAATAATCAACCCTATTATGACTAATAGCAAGAAATCTTTCCAAGATAACGTTTAAGATAAACTAATTTTAAAATATTCACACAGGTGTTGCAAGACAGTTTATATTGATGAATACATCAAATCAATTATGGTTTACCTCAAGTACACAACATCTTTCAATAGAGTATAAGTACATTATGTAAAGATTGCTTCTTTTTTTTTTTTTAAGTCTGATAAAAGTGCATAGAAGACTGATTCTTCTAATTGTTTTCCCTAATAAGAGCACTATGATGATGCAGCCACTGTTAAGCAAGTACCTGATGTGGAAATGTTTATACAGACTGTTCAACAACCAAAAGATCTTAAACAATAAAATTAGTCCAACAGTTAAAACAGCACTCCCCACTAAGTATGTTAACAGCTGTCTAAAATGCCTAAAATAAAAGAAAAAACACATAACTTGCAGTTTTTGTTTTGCTTTCATGGATTGATTTATGTGTTTGTGTGTAGTTTATTAGAGTAAGCAACAAGTCTATTTTTGTTTTAAGTACAACTACCCTAAAATTGTACTTAAGTACAGTAGCAAAGCCATTTAACTTCAGTGTTGAACCTCACTGCGTGTTTAATAGATCGGTTTTACAACGTGGCTGATGTGTGTGCGATAGGAATGGGCGATATTTTACCGTTCACGATAAACCGTCAAAAACATTCCCCACGGTAAGAATTTGTCATCTCGCGGTAAAAACGATAAATTCCTGTTGTTGACGTTTTTGTGTAAAGCCTGATTTATAGAAGGAAGGAATGAGCCTGCAAGAAAGAAAGAAAGAAAGAAAGGAGCCTGAAAGAAAGAAAGAAAGAAAGAAAGAAAGAAAGAAAGAAAGAAAGAAAGAAATGAACCTGAAAGAAAGAAAGAAAGAAAGAAAGAAATGAACCTGAAAGAAAGAAAGAAAGAAAAAGAAATGAGCCTGAAAGAAAGAAAGAAAGAAAGAAAGAAAGGAGCCTGAAAGAAAGAAAGAAAGAAATGAACCTGAAAGAAAGAAAGAAAGAAAGAAAGAAAGAAAGAAAGAAAGAAAGAAAGAAAGAAAGAAAGAAAGAAAGAAAGAAAGAAAGAAAGAAAGAAAGAAAGAAAGAAAGAAAGAAAGAAAGAAAGAAAGAAAGAAAAAGAAATGAGCCTGAAAGAAAGAAAGAAAGAAAGAAAGAAAGAAAATAAATTGTTTTTTATCAATTCAATTGTTGTAGTTTAGTAGCATTTAGTATCTTTTAGAGCAGTGTTTTGGCTCCAAAGACTGAATGTGGTGATAGATTTATAGTTACAAAGGTGGAGTTGAATTGGTATTTCTTTTATCGTCATTTTTATCGTTATCGGGATAAATGCCAGAAATTATCGTGATAAATGTTTTAGTCCATACCGCCCATCCCTAGTGTGCGACATACCTGGCTGAGGAGCTGGCCATGAAAGATGGTGTTCACCACACTGAGCACCTGCCTAATGAGTCGTTTCTGCGTCTGCGGGACTCCTACAGTGGTTGTGTGCGTGCCGGTGCTCTCCAGCTCGTGCTGCACCTTATCCAGCAGCTCGCACAGGAACTCCTGAGCATCCTGCTGCGCGTAGCCCCTGAACGCAGGGATCAGCTGCCACACCGAATGAAGCATGGCGAAAGGCGATACCAGCGCCCATTTTCCAGACCACATCACCTGGAACAAGGTGTGCAGTTCATGGCAGAGAGAGATGTGCTTGGAGCTGGGCTCTTTGGGTTGGATTAGCTCCATGTTGCGGGCCCGTGAAGCCCCGCCGCTCAGCCCGGTGCCAGAGCCGGAGCCGGAGCTGCTCTGGAGACTCTTCCTCAGGGACAAGGGGGACTGTGATGAGGCCTTCCCTGCCAGTTGGCCGTGGACGGCAGATGCCAGTAGTTCCAGAGCCTGGGTAAGGTCCAGGCGCAGAAAGCACTCCCTGAAAACATGCAGGTGACTCAGCACTTGTAGGATGGAGTTCATATAGCAGGTGTTTCCTAAATTCCTTAGGCCTGTCACTCCAGGAGTAACAGTGGGACGTCGTTTGAAGGGTGAACCACCCTGTTTGGTACTCTGCTTGCGGCGGACAGGAGTTTGGGGCGTGCGAGCAGTTTTTGTGGGGGTTTTGGGCTTACATTTGGTTTTAGTAGAACGGCTCTGAGGTTTGGGAGTAGGTTTGGCCTTTTTTGTTTTCCTGGTTTTCTTGGAGGTTGCAACAGCAGGGCTATGAGTCCGTGGCCTGCGGGTAAGAGCTGGGGGAGCACGAGTTTGTGTCCTTGTGCGAGCCTGATGAGAGGTCGGTGTTGTGGTTGCCGTTTCAACAACCCTCTTGCTTTTCCTTCTCAAGCGACGGCTCTTTCTGAGAGGAGCAGACTCCAGTTCCTCCTGTAGCTGCCTCTTTAAAGCCCGCCTCCTCTCCTTAGCCTCCCTTTTCTGTTCCTCTTCCTCCTCTCGTTTTCTCTCCTCTTCCTCTCTCCTCTTTCCACAATCAGTCAGTCCAAACCAAAGGCGAAAGATGCGTCCCATGAGTGCCCTGCGGCGGTGCCAAAGGGCGGTAAACATTCTGTCCTCGTCCCTCAGCTGCAGCTCGCGGGCGCCGCACGGCATGAGGGCGTCCGGAGCCATGCTGGCCGAGCGGAGGGTGCGCCCGCTACGTGTCGTCACTTCATAGCGCTGGCTCTGGATGGCGCTGAGCGTGCTACGGAGCAGCTTCAGGTCCCCTGTGGCATTATCGTTTAGGACGTAGTCGTCACACAGGTAACAAAAAACGTAAAGTTCGTTAACCTCCATAGCGAGCGGGTGGTGCTGCTGCTGGAAGTGCTGCAGAGCATGTTCCTCGATGTACCGGCCGCACGCCACATGCGCACAACCCAGGCAGGCCCACACAGACTCTGTGGTGTTGCAGTCGACACAGTGCCACTTCTGGGGGTTGAGGATGGAGTGGTCTGGGGCCAGCCGCAGCCGCCCCACATGCTTACACCTGTCCATTACACACACCGGCCGCCGGGTTGGCTGGCTGGCTGTGTCAGTCTTTAACTGACTGTGTGTGTTTGACGTGGGTGTGTGTGTCAACGCTTCACACTAGCGTCATGTCACCACAGTAACCATGGTGAGCCGAGAAATGGGACCCTCCCAGGGCATAGTGCTGTTGTCTAGAAGGAAGAGAGAACAGATCAGGTTAAACACAAGAAATATGTAGAACAAAGAAAATAAAC
This sequence comes from Cololabis saira, assembly GCF_033807715.1. Taxonomy (NCBI): domain Eukaryota; kingdom Metazoa; phylum Chordata; class Actinopteri; order Beloniformes; family Belonidae; genus Cololabis; species Cololabis saira. The sequence goes on along the minus strand of NC_084609.1, from coordinate 13,687,489 downwards.
TGACCAAAATTTAACCCTGGTGCTGTCTTTGGGTCAAAATGACCCAATTCTTCTATCCTTCTTTCCTCCTGCTCTCTCCTTCCTTCTTCCCTTCCTCTTTTCCTCCTTTTTTACCCTCCTTTACTCCTTTTTCTTCCTACCTCCCTTTCATCATTCGTTCCTTTATTACCTTATTTGCTTTTCCTTCCTTCTTTCCTTGTTTTATCCATTCCTTCCTTCTTCCCTACCTTCTTTCTTTCATTTTCTCCTTTCCTTCCTCCCCCCTTCTTTCCCTCTTTTCTCCCTTCCTTACTCCCTTTCCTACTTCCTTCTTTTCTCCTTTCTTCCTTCCTTCCTTCTTTCCTTCCTTCCATCTTTTCTCCCTTCCTTACTCCCTTTCCTACTTCCTTCCTTCTTTTCTTCCTTCCTTCCATCTTTTCTCCCTTCCTTACTCCCTTTCCTACTTCCTTCCTTCTTTTCTCCTTTCTTCCTACCTTTTTTTCTCCTTTCTTCCTTCTTTCCTTCATTCCTTCTTTTCTCCCTTCACCCTCCCATGACCCAAAGACAGCACAAGGGTTAAGTGGACATGTCTTCCAAACTTGAGTTGTTTTCAAAGTTTATGTTTCCTAGCACTCGTTTGTTTGCCATGTTTAATTAACTGCCCTCACAGGCTAAATAAAGAGTTATATAACATGTGATATATAGTGACGGAAAAACAAAACACAGAGCCAGATAGGAAAACAATTATCAAGCCTCCCCATCTTTATCTCCACCCAACATTACATCACCCTGCGTTTGTTTCAAGTTTCAAGTAGACAGATATCAAGCATTGATTTAAAAAGAGGCACACCCTGCAGACGAGGTTCTGACTGTCATAGTAATGGTCGAGGTGAAACAATATGGTTAAAAAGGGGATTTTTATAGTATCTAAGACATTTTGACACTATTTAATTTGCATCAAGAAGCTGTGTCAAATTTTGAAAGGTCCTGGCTCTTCTACATCTGCTTTTAACCATATGTTGACACCGTGAGATTCAGCTCTGTTTATTGGAAACATGTCAATCCACACAGCTCAACTCTTATCTCAAAACCACGACACGTGACATCCAATGACCATTTTATAAGGCCACAACAACACTGTAAACTGGAGATTAGTGCCAGCCAGGTGGTACGCAGCCTGGTGTGAATGTAAATGAAGTGCTTAATAAACACGTATGTACTTCGCGCTGCCACACGCTGAAGAATGCTCTAGAAAATAAAAGTGTTCAAGATGATACAGACTGATAAACCAGGATGTAAAACCTGTTGCACAACAGACACGTTATCTACAAGTGAAACCAAGTGTGTACTCTTCATCAGAGTACAGGACTACATTTGAGAAGGAAAATGAAAGAAAAGACATCAAGGAGAATAACTTGTCAGGGAATATCTCCTTGGCAAGAGCAAGGAAGTGATGTAAAGACCGGATTATAGGCAACAGTGAAAAGCATGCAGAGTGGTGTACGTCCATATATATTACTGACATTTCAGGCTATTTTACACACTCCCCTACCCTACAAAAGGTAATATCTTAGTTTATATTTCACAATTTGTATCTCAACTTTTATGCAAGTTAGCTTCAGTTACCACCAAAAGAGTTTCAACAATGGCTTAAAAGTGAGATTTTAAGATCCATCATATTCTTAAACAATAAACCACATTTTTAACTGAAATCAAAAGACCAGTTTTACTTAAATCAAATTCAATTAAGTTGTTAAACTTCCTAATGAGGTATTATTTTATTAGTGGTCCTGTATCTACATGAAAAACAGATTAGATTTAAAATAATAGAAACAGCCCAAGAGAGCATATTCGTATTAGAGGAAGAAAACAGATTATTGTCCTTTTTTTATGATTTAATTTCTGAAAATTACTTTATAAATGTTCACTACAGCTGGAAAACAAAGTCTTGCAACTGGCCAAATGTAGCACAACTGTTTTAACTCCAGATGGCTCCACTTTAGCAGCAACATCAGTAACATGCTCTGTACACACTAATAAGCCTCACATGCATATGGAGGTCTGAAAACTAAATTCAGAATTAGGTTTCAGTGGGGAAACTTATTTGTTGTCAGCAGTACACACATATAGTGCAGGGGTAAAAAGACTGAAAAGTCAGAAATAAAAAATATATAAAAAATACAAAAGATACGTATAAAATATAAGATATGAACACAGGATATGAACAGTATATACAGTTAAACAGTGCAGAAAAGCAGGTGGAGTGTTGTGAGGTAGATTGGCAGATATTGCACATCTTACGTTATTGCACATATTATTGTCATATTATTGTCTGTTGGCAACTGAGAGCAGGCGTGGTTTAATGCAGTTATTACTTTTTTCTGCTAATCTATCCATACTTTTACTTAAAGGGGACCTATTATGGCATCTAATACCTATTTTAAACAGGTCTTGGATGTCTTAAAAACAAGCTTTTGATTGTTTTTGCTAAATAAATGAGAAATTCAGCCGTGACGTAACGACGGGAGCAGAATCTGAACGCCACATCAGACTGGATGGCTCATCCGGGCGGCTGTACAGACACTGCAGGATTTGGTTGCTTTCCTCCTTCTCTGAGTTGGCAGGCTGAGGGGAGACCACTTTATATATGTTAAGTAAGAAAAAATTCGTTTTTCATAATAGATCCCCTTTAAGTGAAATATTGCACGTTGGCTTTTCTTTTGTCAATCCGATATCCCACATATCCCTCTCCCCAACAGCTTCTTACAGCTTTCCTTGGGGGTGGGGGGTGTTCTAACTCAGCCTGGACATGTAATCCCTCCATCACGTCCTGGATCTGCCCCAAGGCTTATTCTGGTGGGACATGACCAAAACACATCCTGGCCTGAAGCCCAGACCATATCAGTTTGCTTTCTCTTGTAATAAATAAGTTTTACACTCTCATACAGGCACACTTATTTCCCCCACAGGAAACTTGGCAAAGATTCAAAGAGTGGTTTCACACTGATAGAGCACCCTAGTGTTTGATTACACTTCCAGTGAATGAGTGGGCGTGTTTAATCAGTGTGTTGACTTCCATCATTGTCTGGTTCAGATCGGCCACCAAACTAGACAGACACAGACTGCAACGGACAATTAGGTCTGCAGAGAGGATAATTGGGACTAACCTCCCATCTATCCAAGACCTGTACCAGTCCAGGACCTGGAAACAGGCAGGTAACATCTCTGCAGACCCCTCACACCCAGGACACAGTCTGTTTGAACTCCTTCCCTCTGGACGGCGCTACAGAGCACTGGACGCCAAAACCTCCAGACACAGAGACAGTTTCTTCCCCCAAGCTGTTGCTCTGATGAACTCTCAACAAAATACATTTTTTATTCTATTAACTATTGCAGTGTTGTGCGATTTTTAACCGTTGTTGATATTCTGTGTCATGTAATGTTGCTTGTATCTTTTTACCGAGTCTCGCAGGGGGACTGCCAAAGCAAATTAGCCTTTTAGCCACAATTGGGTATATTTACATTTTAAAATGTTTATCAATGTACAATGTCCCTCTACACAAAATAAAGTGAAATGAATGAATGAATGAATGAATGAATGAATGAATGAATGAACACTCAGTCTCAGAGTAATCAACCACTGTGCAATAATAATAATAATAATAATAATAATAACCACAATCATATGCTGTAACAATGCACCTTTCAATATCCATGTCTACTTCATACTGCTGCACCTTTCACTTTTAAATTGTTAATAAGAGCCATTTGTCTATTACTGTTTGTAACTATTTAAATCTGGGTTTGGTGAGCGAAGAAAAAATGAAAACAAATTCCTTGTCTGGCATGCTCATACTTGGCCAATAAAGCTTATTCTATTGAACAGATTGCTCTGATATGAAATGATCCCTCTGCCCCCAATTAAGCCCCAGATTGCCAAATCAGCAAATCACTGCAGTGAACCTTCAGGCAAAATAAACATTCAAAATAGAGCGGAGAAATGAAAGAAATGCAACAATTGTTCAGGTTATCTAGTACCAAAACAATGCTTTAGATAAAACACTAAAAAAAAAATTAAGTCGTGTGTAACTTATAAACCAGTGTGAGGAGTTCTGAGGTGAAGAGTTTTAGTGTCAGCCAAGCAGACGTGTCAAGTAACAAAGTACAAATACTTCGTTACCTTACTTAAGTAGAAATTTTGGTTATCTATACTTCACTGGAGTAATTATTTTTCAGACGACTTTTTACTTTTACTCCTTACATTTTCACGCAATTATCTGTACTTTTTACTCCTTACATTTTAAAAACAGCCTCGTTAATCTATTTCATTTTGGCCTTTAAAAAAAACTATCCAGTTAAATTGCTCCATCCGGATAGAGTGAATTTGGTTGTGGTTGTTTCAGATGTTCTTGTCCAGTTTTGTTCTTACATCCGTTCCCTCAGATTCCTGCAACTAAACTTGGATGTACATTCCAATAAAGGTTAGGATAAATGATAACATGCCTCTGAAGTTTGACTTTTTGTACCATTACAATACTTATAGGCAACTAGTCATCATATCTCCTGCTCTCTGAAACACATGTTAATGCTCAATAGTACACATATATGGTTCTTTAATATATTTGCATTATACTAAGATGCATTCATTTTCAATGGCTTTTGTCCTTAATGGCTTTTCCCCCCTTACATTACTTTTACTTTTATACTTTAAGTAGTTTTGAAATCAGTACTTTTATACTTTTACTTGAGTAAAAAACTGGAGTTGATACTTCAACAGGAGTATTTTTAAACTCTAGTAACTTTACTTCTACCTGAGTAATGAATGTGAATACTTTTGACACCTCTGCAGCCAAGTTGAATCAGGGTTAGCTTTGGCTGGTTCGTCCTTGGACGCCCCAGTCACCCTGAGAGTAATCTCGGTCCCAGAGTCCCAGAGCTTTAGCAGCAGGAAGAAACTACACACCAACACATGGTGTAAACTCAAGCTTGATTTATAGTTCCGCGTTACACCGACGCAAAGCTTACGCCGTACGGTACGCGGCGACGCACAACGTACGGTGTGCAACGCCGCGTGCCCTACGGCGTAAGATACGCCGTCGATTTAACGCGGAACTATAAATCAGCCTTTATTCACCACAGGTAGCTCTGCCACTTAGCGCTACAAAACACCCCCATTCACCCACTTACAGGAACCCACTCCCCGGAATAACCACGCAAAACAACCCAAACTAAAAAAACAAGCTGAGAAAAACCTGAGTTTTCACTGATATCCCCACCTTTTTACGCTGTTTTTATTAAGAGATTAGTGAGACATAGCTGCTAACGTTAGCCTCACATGCTACCCAGTGTTAATATCTAAGGCTAATATCTAATCAACAACAACTAACAACAACACACCCCGGGGCGGCTTTCAGACAGAGCAAATGCGGGTTTGTGTGCAGTGATACGGACGTGTCAGGGGGAAGGAGGCAGCATACCGAGTCTCCTTCACGCCAGCGGCTCCTCTGCCTCTGCAGCGGCCGCCATCTTGTTTCTGTCTCGGCGCGTGCTCGGCGGTGACGTTGGTGTTGTTATGTTTACTACAATCATTTTTTGATTTTTTTGATTTGATTTATTTTATTTTTGTACATGTAAAAAAAAGAAACAACACTTCATGAGAAGTTTAAGAAAACAACAACAAAACAAAACAAGGAATTTCATCCTTTAAAACTTGCTGAATTGATTTACATGAATTGATTTATTAACCTGTATTTATAAATATTCACACACTGTACTCACACTGCTAAGTAACAGTATTATTATTATTATTATTATTATTATTATTATTATTATTATTATTATTATTATTATTATTATTATTATTATTATTGTTATGTAGCCTACTGTAATTATACTCACACACATACTTATACATGCATACATACCTACATACATATAGTTGAATATTTCTATATATTTGTACACACATGCCCATATATATATATATATATATATATATATATATATATATATATATATATATATATATATGTATATAAACCTATCTATACACATGCATATACACATATAATTAGCTATTTATTCACACACACTCAGAAGAAGCTTTCAAAAGCTTATGGTAGGAGCCAATGAACATAAATACAGTAGACAAGAATACATACATGCACATTATACTAGACTACCACTTACATTACAACATATCACATTACAAACACTTACCATGAAACATTTTGTGGTCCCGAAGTGTACATTTATATATGAGCTTAACAATTGTTTCTTTAACTGGCGTTTGAATATGGAGATGGACTATATACGAATATTAGTTCTATAAAGAATGAGAAGGGCAGAGCGTGGAAGCAGGTGTCTCAGTTTGAAAAACAGAGAACCATATTTAGATAGTTTTTAACGTGGCAATACATTGTTAGGATTTTATGAAATTGATGTTTTGAGTATGCTTGGAACAGAGTCTGATGTTAGAGATGGAAGAAGCAGAATATATATATATATATATATATATATATATATATATATATATATATATATATATATATATATATATATATATATATATATATATATATATATATATATATATATATATATATATATACATATATATATTGTAACCAATTAACTTTGGTAATAAATTCAGTTTCTCAGAAGAATTACATATACAAAACAAGCAAACTAGGTTGATCATATTTAGTTTCACTGCTGAGTAATCAACAGGAGCTGCACAAAATCCCTGCACTCAACTCCTGATAAATTGAAGCGGTGTCATTTTGTACCACTAGAGGGGAGTATTGCACCATATGAATTTAAGGATGGTATGATCATTTCTGGATTCAAACCAATCTGTAAAATAATCTGTGAAAAAACAAAATCATAATAGTTGAGGTTTTGGAACGCGTGCCAATTTTCACAAGTTAATTTTGTTGAATTTACATACATTATAAAGTTGGACAAAGAAAATGTATTTAGAAACTCTAATTTCTGAGAGAGGACAATGTCTTGTGTATAGTAAACATATGGTTAATGCCATACCGTCGTAACAGATGTTTCAAATTCCTGATTACAAGTAAAAATCCTGTTCTCAAATGTACTTAGTACATCAAACATAGACGGTCAATTAAAAGGTTTTGTTCATTATTAGAAGAAAAGCCCACATATCAGCAGACCCAGTTTATTGGCTGATATTTCCGTTAGCCCATATGTTATTATCTGCATTATAATGACAGATAAATTAAATGGAAAGTAAAAATAAAAACAAAAATGAAACATCATACATCAAAGCCATGAGTGTTGACGTTGCGAGGTTTGTCCACCAGAGGGCGCTCTGCAACTATCCGTTGGCAACACGTGTCTGGAACGACCCAAACATTATAAAACCTAGTGGTGATATTTGTTGCAAAAATTAATCATGTTTATTATAAGTGCAATTTTATGTCTCGGGGAATCATACATAGCACATATAACAAATATTAAGGAAATCTGTTACATGTTTCTGGTGGAAAATATCGGCGGTAAAATCAGAATATCAGATTATTACATCACCAAGTATTTGAGTGTAAAATCCTGTATTGGTCAGGCTTTAATTAGAAGCACATAAACTGTATGAATGTTGAATTTGTGAATCATTTTTCAACACATAAATAGTATTTTCAAATGGATTATGTCCTTGAAAAAGAGGTTAGTGGTGATACGAATTGAAGTAAAATCATGCAATTGAAGTATCAAATATTGTATCTGAGTAAAACCAAATTTTCTACACCAAAATCAAATAAATGAAATTATTGTCTTTCTGCTTGAATGTTTCTCCACTGTTTTATTGAGAGATGAAATGAGAATTTACTCAAGTATGAATTCAGTATTGCTTGAATTCACCTGAATGTTTGTTTGTTTGTTGTTGTTTTTACCTTTTTACTGGAATCATTTTATAGGGATATATTAAATCTGTTACTCCAGTACAATCTATTGTAATCTATTGATTCACAAAAACATATTTCACACTTCACACAACCATCTTCTAAAATCATGCACAACATAAACTACCACTGTATATAAGTAGAACTGGAACAGTTATAAACGACTGAAAAGTAAAAAGAAAAAGAAAGGAAGAAAGAAAAATGCTGTCAAATAATGAAAAGATTGAAAGATTCCACCCTTGTCCTTAATGAGACATTTGACAATCAATCAGCATACCTGAGTGAGATCTGAAAAACAGCAACACAAAGTGATACTTTTGTCTCTGCTTGCCCTGAACTCTAAATTTGATAATAAATGACAACCTCATACCAGTGACTCACTGACTTCATTCAGTTGGACCCGTGACCGAACCAAATCTGATGCAACAGAATTGAAACTCAGAGAGGACCTAGGGGGACTATATTTGAGGGTCATATTAGCTTTGGTGACAAGCACACATGCAGAGTACAGATGTTTGTTATCCTTGAAAAATGGAGAACAAAGTTAGCATAGAATTTAAAACACCTCTCTTCCCATACAGAGATCTTACAGTGATTCCTAAAGTTTGCAAAAGTAGACTGTGAGGCAGAGCCTTGCGTTCTTGAGGGATGTGATGCCAGTTTGGCGTTGGGAGGCATTGTTGTCTCTACTTTCAAGTTTAAGTTTAAAGGTATAGTCTGTAATGTTGGAGAGCTAGCAAGATTTGAAAGTGGCACCTCCTCTAAGCCCCACCCCCTCCTCACCCTCCCGTCAGCGCTCCGTCCAAAGCCACGCCCCCACAAACTTTGGGGAACGCGCATTTGCAGGAGTCGAGTTTTCCTGGACATTTTGGACAGCACATTTTCAACAAAACTACCCCATGTCTCATTCACCTGTAAGCGAGGCCGGTTTTAGGGGGGGGGCAGGGATGGGCTGTGCCTACCCAAACATGCGTCCTGCCCATCCAAAATTTATGGGGATCCTTTATTTTTTTATAATTTTAACGGGACTTAAAATGAAGGCATCTGGTTTGTTCTTTCCCCCCTGCCAATCCTCTGGTCCTCTGACCAATCTGTGCCATTCGGTGCACAAAAAACAGATTGGTCAGAGTTTTTACACGATTAAAGCTGTCAGAGAGGTCGGTTTTTTTTCTTTCCTTTTTCTGAACACATTGTTCACTGGCTACTCTCAGGATGGAAGGACCATTTCACCCAGTATAACAATAAATGTTTTTGAATACGATCACAGACTATACCTTTAAAACTCGAATTTTTGGTAAAGATTTTAGTTTGTACTCTCTCGGGTTATCTTGAGTCATCACTTTAGTTAAGCTGCTATAAGTCTAGACCTCTTGAGGATGTCTTTTGGTGCACTGATAACATCCTTATTTCTTTATTTTTCATATATGCATATGTCGTTATTCCACGTACAGTATAGTCCTTCTCTACTTATTAGAGTCTCAGTCTGTCCCTCCCATTCCCTCCACTAGTAGCAGCAGATAGCCATCCTTCCTGAGTCCTCTTCTTAAAAGGATGTTCTTCCTCTCTCCTCCTACCTGACTCCTTGTGAATGCTCAGGATGGATGTTTAGGGTTCGGGTATGAACGTTATCATATTGGATCTAAGTGGATCAAATTGGATCATACTGTATTTGGATTCAACTGCTCTGTGTTTAATTGGACATGCATTTTAACTTCCCCATGACCCTGTACACAGTACAGGAATAAGTGGACATAGAAAATGGATGGATGGAATTTTAACTTAATTTCTTTCTCTATGAAGTCCCCTAGATGTGAGCTACCATTACTATCTGCATAGCTTGGGGTCTTAAAATCGGCCTATATATCATATCTATCATCGGTATCAATGGATGATGGTGTTTTTGGAAGCAGAGTCTTCACAGTCGTGTTTGAGGTGGAGCTCCAGAGATGAGACGCCGCCCACATCCAGCCAATTTAATCAGATGAGCATCCTACTGAATTATGACTGACAGCTCATTTAAATGAGGTGATAATAATAGTTATAATAATAATAACAATAAAAACAATCACAAGTCCATCCATCCATCCATTATCTATACCCGCTTTTATCCTTTGCAGGGTCACTGGGGTCTGCTGGAGCCTATCCCAGCTCGTATTCAGGCGAGAGGCAATCACGAGTCTATGTATTTAATTAATCACTAAATAAATATTTTAGTTTTGGTTTTTGAACATGCATTGCACTAAAATGTCAAAAGTTCAATTTCATGCTCTTCCTTTTTCATCCCAGTATCTCACTGTATTTCAGCTGAAACATTGATGTAAGTTAAAATCTAAAAATTGGTATCATAAAACAATTTGCACAAACAAAACCAAAAGAAAAACAATTCGTTCCTCTGTGTCTGCTACAGGAATTTTAATGTAGTTGCCATTTTTGCCTCCATGTCTCAGGTGATGTAAACAGTCTGTTTTAAGCTTCTCTCCTCTATTTTCATGCACCGAGTGTGTGTGCATGTTATCCGTCACCTTTTGTCTTTGAGTGTGTCCCTTCAGAAACTTTGTGTGCTGATGTTGGATGCAGGTGTAGCGCTTCATGCTGGTTAATGGTGGTTGCATGGTGGTAGCCACTAAGAAGATCCTATCAATGTAAGCCAGTGTTCTCAATGAGAAAAAAAACAACATCACAGTGTCTGCAGCGCAGATTTTAGTCTCATGCCGATCTCCCAAGACAAAACAGAAAACAGTAGTTACACACAAAACTGTGGCCATTTATGTTATTCATATTTGAGTGAGAGTTTGACAAATGTGGGTGTTTGAGTAAACAGAGCTTCTTAACTGTGATTACTGTAACACTTTCTGAATCCCTCTATAAATATTGCTGTCATTTTTCATCCGCCAAGAGCTGAAAGGCAAGAGTAGAGGTTCATTCAAGAAATGTGCCTAAAGGAAAACTTTTAATCTCAACACACGCTCCCTGATTGCATGTGAAGAATCCCTCTCATGTACTGATTAGTGGGGGACCAATCCATACAAGCCTCGTTAAACCTCTCTGAACAGGGCGAGTATGTGTTATGCCCCGCGTGCGTATGTGTGTTGGTGGACCAGAGGTTTGTGAGAGATTAAGGGGCGTTTGTGAGTGACTTAGAGAAAGAGGTATGCGTTGATGTGCCAAGCGATGCCTGTGAATCATCTCTAATGTTTTTTCTCCCTCAATGTCCCGGGGCCTTTTCTGCCTTCAAGTCCACACATGCAAACTCTCCCTTCCTCCCTCGCTGTCCTTTTTTTCATCTGAACTTCTCATGAACACACATTTTAGGACCTCGCGGATTCTAATCAGTATTTTCATTTCAATGTGAAATCAATTGAGTGAAAAAAATCGCCTCATGTGCATTCATTAAATGTAACATATTGGGCTGGGACTTGACATTTAGTCCTACATCTCTGGTTTTTTTTAAGCCTTTTGTTTAGGTTTTACAGGATATTTACTGAATGATTCAGCATCACAGTGTTCTCATGAACTATTGTTTTAAACAAGCAGGCTGATAAACTACTGACCAGCTGGTGCTGGTTCTTCTTCAGCTGAAAAGGCACCTTTTTTTTCAGAAGCTGGTGGAGATTGACACAGAGATAGAGAAATAGTGAATTTTGGACTAGGATTTGTCGAGTTGCCAGAAATACTTTACGATTCATATGAAACCATAGTTGTTGTTTTTTTCTTTCTTTTTTGTCCACTAAATACCTCAATAGCAAACTTCCAGTGTCTGATGGCATTCAAGCAAAACTTTGTTTATCTCTTTCCAGCCAAGAAGAAGGGAGTAGCTGTTCATATGAGGATAAGTCAAAAGAAGTGAAAAAATAAAGAAAAACAGAAAGAAAATGGACAAATGGCAAGTTGGTTTAGTGTGACAAGTTATCAACCAAAGTAAGACGGCGTTATTTGGAGAAGAAGGTGCCGGTAAATGGTTTCCATGTAAGATCTGCTGATCCCACCTGCTACCTCGTGTTGCCTGCAGTGTGAGTGCATGTACAGCTGAGGATTTGAAGGGTTACAACATTTCTGCAGTCACATGATGCAATCCGCCAATGCATTGGTGCAGAACTTATAAAATTTCCGTTTAGCTGGGGATCAAATGTTTTTGCGTATATTTAAAATCTGTTTTCAAAGTCTTGAAGTCTTTGATGCTTTGATTATTTTCATTAACGGCACTGTTATTTCTTGCATGTTAGTACAAAAGAAGACTTGGCAATAAATCCTTTCTGATTCTGATTCTGATTATATTTATAGGCCCCAAGCAGGAAAGAGATAAAAATGTAAATTGCATTTTTTCTTTTTTTTAAATTACAATTATGTGAATAACTGCTTCACTTAGCTACACAATGGTAACACAATACTAATAGTACAAACATAGCAACTGTAGCTGCCCCTCTACTGCTAATGTGCAGAAACAAACACAGCAAGAGTGCCACACGGACACAAATGCCATCAAAAAATTCAGAGAATCCCGAGGAATGCTGTGTAACTGAGCGTTGCACGGGGATGGTGAGGGTCAGAGTCTTTGGCACAGATGCATAAAATATAAGACAAGAGTCTGTGGTGGAAGAATTTTGCAGAGACTTGTTAGTGCAGATGGAAGGACATATTCCACATCTGTGGCGGGACCATTAATCCTGACACATGCACACGGGTTTTGGAGCAACATACTCCATGCTGCTATCCAGACAACATCTTTTCAGCCCATCTTTGAGAATGAATGCCAAAGCACATGAGGTGTTGTGACTGTCTGCAAAAGACTTGCTAATTGCTGTGCTAATTTTCCCAGCCATTCATCATCTTTGGACATTCACTTTAATGCTAATAGATGAGCTGCTTGAACCAAGTTCATTGTAAAATAAGAAAATACTTGCATAAATAAACATGTAATCTTTCTTATGATCAGGAAATGTCAAATTTACAACTAGTTTTGAAGAATGAAGAAAGTCCTCCAAATTGGAATCTGCACATATAAGGTGCACTTTTAATTTAAATATGCCGTAAAAGAGGGACCCTGCAGGATATGTGTCTCTCTGACACCTGGACCTCATAAAGTTACACACCCATCGATAGAAACATGGTTTACTTTACAACATTTCAGTGAAAGGAAGCCATTCCGGTGGCTTCATGGTGGTGTTAACGCAGCTGGATACGGTGTTGGTTTTGTGGTGGGTGAAAACACAGGTGCAGGTAAAGCCAGAGGAAATGCTCTGCAGCCTGTAAACAAACACGCCTCCTGTAATTCCTGCTCTTAAAATGTTCCTCCTGCATGCTCTGGTTGGTGAGGCTGGATGTTAATGTTGGCTGTACAACAGCTTCTGATGTATAATCTGCTTTTTACAGCGTCTTAACCTGTCATGAGAGTCTGTTTTTTTCCTGCCCAACTTTGTCTCTGTTGTTGTGTTGATCTGTGGGTTCATCCATAATGACTCGATGACATCAGCCTCTTGTTTGCGTGGCTGTAAAATAATCAGCAGTAGCATTTTGATTGCTCGGCTATGTCAACATCGACCTCCTTGTTCTGGCTTGCTCCTCATGAAGGAAAACATTCCTGATGCGTGTCTGCATACATCTCTGTGTTTTGATATGCAATTAAGTAAAACCAAAGAGCTGGGATGGTTTTTGAGGACAATACTGAATGCTTTTAGTTGAACATGCTCGCTGAGCCTCCCTCAACCTGCTTTTGAATGCCTAAATCTTCTAATTTCCTCTGGTAGTGAATCACAACTGATGGGATAACACTGACCACATGACTCACTTATCCAGCACACATTTCTCTTGACTGTAGGGCTGAGAGGAAATCCATTCTTAACATATTTTCTTTTTCTATTTCTTTTTGTCCTTAACAGAAACCAGGTGCACCAGCTGTTTGTAAGTTCAAACTGAAAATATTTGGTCTCCAAATCAAAATGTGCCACTATAAATGTACCCGTACAAGTTCAACATCATGGATTACCATTTTGTTTGCGTGTGAGCATCTTTTAGAATTGGATTTATTTAGGTATATAAATGTCCATGAAGACAATTCAGTTAAACGACCAAACAATTTGGTCACATTTTCATTGATTAATACTGTACATATTTGTGGATGGAAAAAGTCTGACACTGATGGGCTTAAAGGCGTTCATTTCTGTCTGTACAATTCAGTTGTAGGTTACTGGGTTTCCTCACATGAACTTGTCACTCCAGGTCCTTCCACGACATTCTTACTGGATTATGGTCGGGACTTTGACTTGGCCATTCCAAGATGTTTACTTTATTCTTGAACAACTTGTGTGCTGAGGGCCGTAGTTTTTCTGCATAACAACTTTCTGTAGAGAAATATGCCGCAGACAGACATCCTTCTTTTTAAAAAAAAAGAAAAAAAAAGGGTTTGTAAAGATCAGGAATCATTTTTTTCATCAGTGATGACAAGCAGTCCTGGTCCAGCTGCCATAAAAGAGGCCCAAACCCTGAAACTACCAACAGCGTGTTTCATAGGAGGTTTGTTACTTTTTAGTTTCTGACTGATCGATCCACAAAATATTATATATCCACAGCTCTTTTGTTTCCATCCATCCCTCCATACCTGAAACACTCCCTTAGGAAGGCATTCAGGGGACATCCTAGGTTCCCCTAGATGTGGAGGAGCACCGAATCTTTTGCAAATGGAAGAGCTTCTCACCTTTATCGAAAGAAGAGTCTAGCCACCTTGGCCAGGAAGATCATTCTCTTCTTGAATCGCCACCTTATCGCCACCTGAATCTCCCAGGTCCTGGGTGATGGGCCAGACCAGGGGTCAGCAACCCAAAATGTTTAAAGAGCCATATTGGACCAAAAACACAAAAAAAAAACAAATATATCTGGAGCCGCAAAAAATGAAAAGTCTTGTATAAGCCTTAGAATGAATGCAAATGGCGAAAGGCAAAATGTCGAGAAAAAAGTCGAAATGACGAGGAAATAGTACAAATTTCGAGAAAAAAGTTGAAATGTCGAGAAAAAAGCAGAAATGTCGAGAAAAAAGTCGAAATGTCAAGATTAATGTTGAAGTACAATCTCGAGAAAAAAGTCAAAATGTCGAGAAAAAAGTCAAAATGTCGAGAAAAAAGGCAAAATGTTGAGATTAATGTTGAAGTACAATTTCGAGAAAAAAGTTGAAATGTCGAGAAAAAAGTCGAAATGTCGAGATTAAAAAGGAAAGGAAAGGGAAGAAAAAAAGAGAAAAAAGGAAAAAAAGAAAAAAAGAAGAAAAAATTCAAAAAAAAGAAGAAAAAAGAGAAAAAAAGAAAAAAAAGAAGAAAAAAAGGAAAAAAAAGGTCAAACATTTTTGAAAAATCTCCAGGCAGCCACTAGGGCGGTGCTAAAGAGCCGCATGCGGCTCTAGAGCCACGGGTTGCCGACCCCTGGGCCAGACCAAGAAGGATTCTGTCAAACTCATAGATATAAAAGTGTAGATATAAAGTATAAATAAAATATAACCTGTGTCTTTGTGGGTTACAAGGATCTCATTATGGCGATAGATCTCGGGAAGGAAAGGAACTTGTTTTTAGAGTGAATGGTAGCTGGGCCTTCACCCACGGAGCCCGGTTGGGCCGAGCTTGATCAGACATCGTAATCAATCCACCATCTACACGAACAGCTAAAGAGTAAGGTGCCATCATCTTTAACAAACCTGAAACCCCAGAGGTATTCATTGGGCAGAGCAGTGAACTTGCAGCTCTGCTGTACAGACGATGGACGAACGAACATTAATACTATCTGTCCTGAAAGAGGTTTTAGTTGCTGATAAATCATCCAGAGTACCCTTATGACCTCAATGAGCATTCTGTCACACCTGGAGAATCTCGGAGTAATATTATCAGGGCGACCAGAGTTATCAATGAATTAGAACATCCACGATCCAGTTACCCAAACGCGTGCCATGAAAATCAGATTGTGAAATCTGATCCGTTTTAAAAATAAATAAAACTGGGAACCGGCTGTTTGTCGTCGCTATAAAGACACCTGGTTAATTTTACCTTTGAATTAACTGTTTACTTGAGAGTTTGCAGACTTTTTCCACTGGCAGATATGCAATATTAGATAGATTTTAAAAATGAATGTTACATTTTTCCTCATTTGTTCATTTTGATCTCTATTTATCTACTTTTTTGTTACATTTGTGCCAAATCTTACAAAATCAGAAGCATTTAAAGACTTTCAGGTACAACTTTATGAGTTGTTTTGAGTTAAACTGCTGTTTAAGTTGTAAACATTTAAGGATGACAGACATAATTTATTAAAAGTTGTGCACTGCTTTACACATTGAAAAACTATAAGACACAAAACACGTGACATTGAAGGATTTGGGAGCAGAGGGTGCTGGTTGCTGTGTGACACCCTTACCAGGCCGTTTTCAGGGCGTCTGTGTCAGGGTGGTAGATGATGTCGAAGTGGGGCATTGTGACTCCCTGTGAGAGGAGGAGTAGGTGGGGGAGGTTATTGTCCCCAAGCCTGCGGGAGCTGCCACGCACTCCAGGGCCAATAGCTACACAAGAATGCTGATGGGACAAAGGCCATAACTCCATTCTATAGCAACACAAGAAAGGCATTGTGTTCATACAGGCGCACACACACACACACATACACACACACACATACGTGCATGCAGTTGCTGTTACTTCAATAACACACACACACATAAATGATACTGGAGAAAAACTATGCATCTGTGCAGGCACGCCAAAAACTCATTCATCAAGTAGTTTCCCACACCATGCAACCCCCTGCAGGACAACTCCATCACAGGCTGAGAATAGCCAGTCAGTCCTGGGACAAAGAGCCAGCGAACGAGTATGAGAGAGTCTGAGGGAGCGAGAGAGGAGCGCTGTAGTTCAGCTGCAGTGTCGCATGTGTTTGTGGTGTCCTGTTGTGTCTACGATTCAAGGCCAGTTCCCACAAACACCCCCCTTTGGTGTAATCCCAAGGTCTGCCCTGTGTGGTAGTAATGGAAGAAATATTAACGCATGAAAGTACTAATTTACGAGTTAAATTCTTCCATTCAGCATCCTTTGTTAGCAGCAGCACATAACTATGGTTACTTCTTACAGTGTTTGGCAGTTTAATCCACTTCCCTTCCAAGGGTCACCGGATAAAATACAATATGCCATGAAATGATTAATGGGGGCAGGGCAATTTTCTTTTTAATCTTGTTGAACCTTTCTCTAATCTTTGCTTTTATTCTGAGCTATTTGGCCTTATTTTTTCTCAGGAGCAACAATGAATCCATCTTGCCAGCTCAAAGCTGTCTGTTTTTGGCTAAAGTGAGTAATTTGAACCAACCATTCAGTATCCTGTCACACTTTTAAAAAACTGATTTAAAGGACTTAAAAAAGTCTTTAATATGAGATAAAATGATTCCCTGAGTGTTATTTTTATTTTGCCCTACTCTTAAATGTTCCCGAGTCCCTTCATAATGAGTAAAGTTGTTGTACAGTTTGTCCCTGGGGTTCAGTCGTGTCTTCCAGCAGTACATCGAAAAATGTGTTTCTTTTGGTCTTTGGTTACATCTTTATTTCCCATTGGGAAATGCAAGTCTTATTAGTTTTGGATTGACAACCCTGAACTCCAAACTTGATTTAAACCATTTGGGAATAAGACTTGGCAGAATGTGTTCTAGAGTTTCAGACAAAATCCAGCAAACTTGAAGCCGTACTAAAAGGTCTCCACTGGACACCAGCCATCTTCCACATCTGTCCCTGATTCAAACACCACGAAAAACATCTAAAAGAGGTCAAAACAAAAATATCTTACGTTTTTTCTGCCATACACTTAAAAAGAGGCCTTTAATTGCAGTTATGATGGTCTTAAAGTCTTATGATGCCCTGTATTTTAAGTGTCACCTATAGATGAAGGCAGTGGTTAAGTTTGCATCACTGCTGATTTTAGTATTAGCTATATCACAAATGTATCCCCATTTCAGATAATATATTTGGTGGAAATGGTGAAGACTAATAAGCTGTGTTTCTGTCCAGTTGTAGAGTGAAACCAAAGCAAATTGTTGAAATATCTCTTCAGATAAAAAAGTCCATCAGGCATCTTTTCTTTAACTGGTGTGAATAAATGAGGCTTATTCGGAGAGTTGGGGATATACTAACTACACTTCCCTGATTATGTGGACAATTCAATTCAGTTCAAAAACATTTTATTCATCCTTGAAGGGAAATTAATTTTGACGAGGACAAAATTAAGCTACTTTCCTTGTTCATACAAAAGAGAAACAAGTACTAGCCATGTTCAATCTCTCTAATCAAAAGACTACTCCTACAAATACTAGGACTCTGCTCTTAGAAGTTGATGTTTCTATTAATGGTTTCTAACAAGCCATTTTCAAATTGAGCAAAAATCGTAGCACTAATTGCCATCCATGTTTTTAATAACACGGCATGTTTTAGATCTTTCCCTGCTTCCGCACATCCTCAAACTAATGCCTGTGTCTTTAACAGACTTGTGCAGGCCTTGATGACAAGCTGATGAGGACAATTCATTAGAATCAGGTGTGTTAAAGCAGGGAAACATCTCAAACATGCAGGACCAGGGGCCTGTACTACGAAGCGGGATTTGGGTTTAGCGAGGTAACTTCAGGTTTAACCCTGGGTTTTCAGGACTACGACGGTGGTTCACTTCTCACCGGGGTACATCGCCATGGTAACTTATGCTGAACAGCTAACCTGCTCCGGAGCAGGTTATGTTCGAGATACAGATCGCCGGGTATAAAAGCACCGCCCACTGACCAATCAGCTCTCTTGGAAAATGACATGCCCTTTCGAAGAGAATCCAGTGGAGCTCGGTGCGCGGATCGTGAGAGGATCCCTCCGAAGAGAACGCGTATTCAGGGACCACCAAAACCCCTTTGCTTTCCCTGATGAGTACCTGTATGAACGATCCAGGAAAAAAAGAAAAAAGAGGTGGAGGAGAAAATAAAAAATAAATCAATCAATGAATAAATAAAACAAATCATCACCCAAAATCCGATGTACAGTCAATCCAAAACTAATACCAATTAAATAAATAAATCAAGAAGAAATCAAAAAGAAGATGCATTTGTAAGGGGATAGCAAAAAAGGGATTTTCAATTTCGTCCCTCGAACATTCTGAGAAGTCACTTTAAAATACTAAATACCCCCCTCCTGAAAAAATAAAAAATTAAATAAAATAAATAAAAAAACCCAATTCTTTGGTACAGTATCAGCACAAGTTATCGGTCAACAACAATACTTATAGAACCAATATGTCTCAGAAAATTAGAATATTGTGATTTTCTGTAATGCAAACACAAAAACAAAAAAATGTCATACATTCTGGATTCATTACAAATCAACTGAAATATTGCAAGCCTTTTATTATTTTAATATTGCTGATCATGGTTTACAGTTTAAGATTAAGATTCCCAGAATATTCAAATATATGTTTATATCCCTATGAATTTACGCATTTATACAGTCAGCGATCTTTTGCCAGCTGTCTTTCCTGCATTTTGCAGCTGCAACTGTGTTGCTTTTTGCCTGTATTATATGCCTATACTCATCATATTTCCGTAAAATTATTGTTTGCTCTTCGCTACTGAAATAAGCGGCTCTGACAGCGGACTTCTCCATGCTTGCGATTGGTCATGCGCTGAAAACACTGCCCCTTTTATGTGCACGCGCTCATATCCAGATTGGAGAAACCTGGGGCCTGTACTACGAAGCAAGTTCAACATACCCAGGGTATCTTTTCCTTATCCAGATTCACTAACCCGGACAATTGCAATCACGCTAAGCGGTCACACTACGGTGGTTATCAACTCGGTATATCAACCCAGGTTTCTCCAATCTGGATATGAGCGCGTGCACATAAAAGGGGCGGTGTTTTCAGCGCATGACCAATCGCAAGCATGGAGAAGTCCGCTGTCAGAGCCGCTTATTTCAGTAGCGAAGAGCAAACAATAATTTTACGGAAATATGATGAGTATAGGCAGGGCTGCACATAAGTGGGCCGCCAGAGCGCATGCGCCGTCAAAATCCACAGTGCGCTGCCAATCTTGTGCTGCGAAGCGCTTTTGCGTACCAACAGCTGGGGCTCATATTATTGGTTGTGGCCAGACCAGAATACTAATATTAAAACATCTATTGGGAGAGCTTTTCCCCAGAACTGCCACTCAAAGTTGGTACTGGGCTGGCCAATCACAGCGCGTCCGTTGCTGCGGTGGGTTGCGCAGGGAGAGAGGTAAGGATCAGTTTTACTGAACAAACCTAGACCCCGACAAGTCTCGTCAAAATGTCCAAGAAGCAAGCGCCATTAAGTAATTATTTTGGCGTTCCACCACCACCAACGCTAAACTGAACCACTACCCGAATCAAACAGAAAACGTGTGTTCCGCCGAGAAGTGGCTGCATGATGTTACGCGGCGACGCGCACCGTACGTTCGCTCTCCCGCGTATCCTACTCCGTAAGCTCTGCGTTGGTGCAACGCGGACCCATAAATCAGCCAGTGTCCGTCACTGCGTGCAGCAGTTACCTGCGCCAGCTGCTGCTCTCTAATTATGGCTCACAGTTTATGAAAACCCCAAATAAAAAATAAATTAGAGAATATTTTATGAAATCAATAAACAATTCCATCATCAAAATTATAACAAATAAAGGTTTAACATATCTTGCTTTGCATGTAATAAGACTAGGTAATATATTAGTTTCACCTTTTAAGTTGAATTATTGAAATAGATTAACTTTTACACCATATTCTAGTTGAATTATTGAAATAAATTAACTTTTACACCATATTCTAGTTGAATTATTGAAATAAATTAACTTTTACACCATTTTCTAGTTGAATTATTGAAATAAATTAACTTTGTAAAGGACCATATTGAGCCATTCATCTTTATAAGTGAATAAATATCGTTTTGCCTATAACTTATTCCTGCATCCCTCTTTTATCGATCCGGCGAGACGGGTCACCGCGTTTTTGGAGGCCCAAGTCACATATCCAGGGGCTCCTCTGAGCACCAGACCAAAATAATTATGTGCAGCCCTGAGTATAGGCATATAATACAGGCAAAAAGCAACACAGTTGCAGCTGCAAAATGCAGGAAAGACAGCTGGCAAAAGATCGCTGACTGTATAAATGCGTAAGTTCATAGGGATATAAACATCACTGCCCCATCATTAGGGTATAAGTAGATCTGACTATAATTACAGTTGTCTATTCTGTTAAATGCATGTGTTGCTTAGATGTATTCGTATGGCGTGTATGACAATTGTAGCCTCATTCCTTCAGCTGCAACCCCAGCGGAGTGAAACGCACATGGGAGCAAATAAAAAATAAATATAAAAACATAATTCAAAGCGGTAAGTAGGCTCACTTTCATATCTTAGAAGTACAACAAGTACAAGGCTTTAGTGTTTCTATCACTCTCTGTTTTAGGATGATATCAGTATACAAAAGCACAATGAAATAGCATTGACATTACTTGCAGCAAACAGAAAAGAAAATGACAAGAAGAAGATCGGAGGGATCCTCTCACGATCCGCGCACCGAGCTCCACTGGATTCTCTTCGAAAGGGCATGCCATTTTCCAAGAGAGCTGATTGGTCAGTGGGCGGTGCTTTTATACCCGGCGATCTGTATCTCGAACATAACCTGCTCCGGAGCAGGTTAGCTGTTCAGCATAAGTTACCATGGCGATGTACCCCGGTAAGAAGTGAACCACCGTCGTAGTCCTGAAAACCCAGGGTTAAACCTGAAGTTACCTCGCTAACCCCAAATCCCGCTTCGTAGTACAGGCCCCTGGGTTGATATACCGAGTTGCTAACCACCGTCGTGTGACCGCTTAGCGTGATTGCAATTGTCCGGGTTAGTGAATCTGGATAAGGAAAAGATATCCTGGGTATGTTGAACTTGCTTCGTAGTACAGGCCCCAGGGTTGCCTACCCATGCTTTAGTGACGAATTCAAGCTGCAAAATTACAAATTGTAACCGTCTGTATTTCTCAAACATCAACTTGCACTTTAAAGCGTTTTGGAAAAACTACAGTTTTTGACTTTAGTATTCCTGCAAACACGTCTGCAAGATGTTAGATCGACCTTCAAATGTGCATGCATGGCACTAATCATATTCCTTTCTCCATCTACTGTACATACGATCACCCTTTACCCAGTCTGTCTGGAAAATACTTGGGAGGAACCAGGATGAACTGTGACTCCTCTGACACGAATCTGTGACTAGGTGGAGAATCAGGAAATGTGGGCACAAGGGACCGCCGGGCCTCGGCTCTGTGGGAACATCCTCTCCTGCCCACCTTTCGTTTGTGAGGCTCAGCCGACTGACAGGTGACTGACCTTTGACCTTTCGTGCCACAGAGCATTGCATGACGTGCCAGGAATGTGTCCACACCTCTTGGCCAACCACGTCACCTCAAACGGAAAGCACGCACTCTGTGCAGACCCAAACAGAGCGTGTGTGCCGGCCCGGGCCTCTCTGTTATGGTCTACATTCTGTGGTGTTGTGTGAATGTATGGCAGCGTGTTATGGGAGCGAGAGTGATGGATGACTTTATCTGAAGGGACAAAGAGAAAGGAACAGGAGCTGTGTGTGTGTGTGAGAAAGGGTACGACACGATAAGGATATTTTTGTCTAATTTATGTGAAGTATTTCAAGGCCTGTGCACTTCTATCAATTGTTGTCATGCTGGTGCTCAAGCGATAGCGTCTGGGGACAGCTTTTTAAGATCCCGTGTGGAGCCAATGTGTTTGCACGAAAAGAAAAGAAAAAACAGATAACATAGAAAAATAACCACACAGAATAAATGTTTTAAGCATCCGTAAGTGTTTGAGAACTCTGGGAACCGCTTACCCATAAATTGCTGACTTGGCGTCTGAGAGAAACGGACCACTGCTGCAGCTAGAGGATATCTAGTTAAAAAATAAACAGACATTCCAGCAGAGACTTTTTGTAGCAGCCTTTGTTTGATTACTGATATATTTAATGGTGATAATGGATGTTTTTTTTTTTAAACCATTTATTTCCACATCTTCAAATGATTTCCACTTACTTGCATCCAAAGTCTGCTCAGATTTTAAAGTTCAATTCTACTTACATTGGAACCTTATTAGCGCCACCGGGAAGGAACTCATCTGTTAGTTTGTTTACTGCCTCTACACACAGTTCACACGCCTCTATAACTCTGCCCGTACAATAACACGAGCAACACGAAGGGAAGAATACATGACCCTGTTGATGTCTGGGAAGGTGAGAAAGGGCGGTTTGCTGTGGACGGACTCTTGATTTTAAAACGTAACAAATAGACAGGGTCAATTTTCACAAAATCAGAACCCCGAAGGCATTTTGTGAATATTTATAATATACAACATTTCTAGGGGTATTAAAGGGTGCTGAATCCAAATCTGCTGTATATGAAGCTCAGAAATGTCCCAAAATGCCTCAAAATTGAGAAATCCAACATGGCCGCCACTGCCAGGCTGAAATCTATTTTTCAGTATATCTTTTTGACTAAACAAGGTACAAACATGAATTAAAAGTGCTTTTGTAAGTTTTCCTACATGGGCAATTCGATGCCATATTCAGAATTGAGATGTAATGTGAAGAAACTGCTTAGAATTGCAAAAATAGTTGTTTTTAACTATGAATAATTACTCAATTATTATCATTATTATTAGGCTACTTTTACTTACTTTGTATTTTGTTTTGAGGTCAAATGTATCAAATGTGCTGGAATGGAACCTTTGCCATCCCCAATATCACCCCACTCCCCAAGCTTAGCTTTTCTCACACTTCTCAGAACGGCTGATCAGAAACATGAGACAGCTAACAGGTAAAGTCATGTCCAGTGTATATTTTGATAATGTGACATGTTTTGTGTAGTTTAAATAATCGCAGTATATATTTTTAGCATTTTTGATCACTAAAAGAAGCCTAACTAGCTAATGTTAGCCAGCTAGTTGCTGGGATTAGCTAACGTTAGTGGCTAGCTAACATTACTGGCTCAATGAGCTAGCTAAATAAATACATATCGATGTCTTAGACTTTGCATTCGTATTCTAAGAAAACTCACTCTTTCTTGTAGGTCTGAATTAGTCAATTGGCGACAGAAACCATGGCTGAAGCAATAGATTATACCCAAGAAAGCTTAATGTCCTCGGAACCACAGTTATGCATCATTGTTCAGATGGCTGTGTGAAACAGTCTGCTACTACAGTCCGGTCTGTGATTCCTCTTTGGTGCAGGTACTATATTCGTCATTGCCTTGGGGATATTGAGGGTTTCTTACTTGGAGTAAAGATCAATTCCTTCAAGGAGATCACCTTCAGGTGGACCACATTGCCAGGCGGCCACTTGAGTGGCATGGAATGTCCCTTTTCCGTCCAGAGTGTATTTGTTGATGTCAACATTGTCCGCTGAGAAATGAACAAAGCAACCCTATATCAGATTTTGTGGAACAACGGCACCATCATCCCCCATGGTTTCCAAGGTCGTCTTAGCCAGTGCAGTGTCAAGTTTGATTACCTCACGGTAATTCATAACATGACCTGCCTGGTGAAACATGTTCACCAACTCCTTCAAACGTGTAGCTTGATGAAGGGTACTGGCCAGTCCTATGTGCTTCGGAGTGAGGAACTTGTCTCCACTAGCTGTGTACATAAGATCCTGTGCAATGCTGAGGATCTTCGGCAGGAGGGTCCCCCCTTATGAGCCTGGTCCTGCTCAAGGTTTCTTCCCTCCTAAAGGGGAGTTTTTTCTTGCCACTGTTTGGCTTAAGGCTTTTCTACCTGCCATTGTTTATGTAATATGTGCTCGGGGGTTTATGTTCATGTTCTGGGTCTCTGGAAAGCGTCTAGAGACAACATCTGTTGTATTAGACGCTATATAAATAAAATTGAATTGAATTGAATTAAGCTGTCGTTTGGCTGTGTTATTATCATAATCTTCAAAGTCATCCCCCAGCAGGCGCTGACCACTTAGTAACAAGTTGAGGAACATGTACAGACTGTTGGGTATGCTGTCTATTGCTCTGTTTTCACTGATGTCTATCCCCTCTTGTTTTGGATGTGAGATCATATCTCTTCGGATGTGCAATGCCACATGGACAATGTTCAGGAACATATGTTGATCCTTATGTTTGAATGTAGGAATGACTCTATGAATATTGGAGGTGTCATCTTTCACCATTGCTGATACTGGAATGTGCCGGTATTTGGATGGAACCAAGACAGTACAAGGTTCATTTCGAGGCTGATCATGCAGTACAACAAAGTCATATATGCCCTCAAGACGATCAGCTATTTGTTCCTTGAAGGAGTTCCTTCGGCTTAGAAATTTAGATGGTATATCTAATTGAGCCTCATTAGCTAGTGTAGAGTGCCGGTCCCACACATGTACAAGATCCAGAATATCCGCTTGCTTTGCTGATTGTTCAAGTTCTTGGCAGATCCACTCTAATGGCATTTCCGTGCTCGGAAGTGACTCCATGCGCTTGGTCCTACGTTCAAACCTGTTTTTGCAAGTCATGTGATAACTTCCTTCTGCAGCTATAAGATCATTTACTCAATCTAGTCGCACTCTTAAGAATGAATCACACTTTACTGCTTGTAGGATTCTGCTGCTGACTTTCATTTCTTGTATGAGATGTAGTTTTTCTTTCTGATCTTGGTGGCAAAAGATACACTGCTTCCAATCTATTGGAGGTATTTTGCTCCGTAGACTAACATTTTGCGGAGTTGGGGTGGATGCAGACGAACTTTGTTCGGTATCTTTTTTCGATTCTGCCTTCAATTTCCTTTCTATTTCACGTTTATTCATGTATTTTGCTCGGCAGTTCCTATGCCATAAGAATTGCTGAGGCAACTCTCCTTGAAGTATCTCAGTAAGTCAATTGGTTGCATTTCGGAAATTGTCATGATGTAATTTCATCCGGAGTTGTCTTATAGTGTCAGCTGACTGGAGGCCATCCTTACTAATTGTCATTTTGCTTATTGTCTTCCTGGCATATGATGCATAACTGTGGGTCCGAGGACATTAAGCTTTCTTGGGTATAATCTATTGCTTCAGCCATGGTTTCTGTCGCCAATTGACTAATTCAGACCTACAAGAAAGAGTGAGTTTTCTTAGAATACGAATGCAAAGTCTAAGACATCGATATGTATTTATTTAGGTAGCTCATTGAGCCAGTAATGTTAGCTAGCCACTAACATTAGCTAATCCCAGCAACTAGCTGGCTAACATTAGCTAGTTAGGCTTCTTCTGCGATTATTTAAACTACATAAAACATGTCACATTATCAAAATATACACTGGACATGACTTTACCTGTTAGCTGTCTCATGTTTCCGATCAGCAGTTCTGTGAAGTGTGAGAAAAGCTAAGCTTGGGCGGTGGGGTGATATTGGGGATGACAAAGGTTCCATTCCAGCACATTTGATACATTTTACCTCAAAACAAAATACAAAGTAAGTAAAAGTAGCCTAATAATAATAATAATAATTGAGTAATTATTCATAGTTAAAAACAACTATTTTTGCAATATCTAAGCAGTTTCTTCACATTACATCTCAATTCTGAATATGGCATCGAATTGCCCATGTAGGAAAACTTACAAAAGCACTTTTAATTCATGTTTGTACCTTGTTTAGTCAAAAAGATATACTGAAAAATAGATTTCAGCCTGGCAGTGTTGGATTTCTCAATTTTGAAGCATTTTGGGACATTTTTGAGCTTCATATACAGCAGATTTGGATTCAGCACCCTTTAATACACCTAGAAATGTTGTATATTATAAATATTCACAAAATGCCTTCAGCACTTTAAATAAGCACATTTTCAGAAATTCTGCCTAGACTAAAATCCCATTTTCAGTTACATACTGGTCCCAGGACTGGAGAGATCCCTTAAAGTGACAGTTGTGCTTTCAACATAAATCAGAATCTTTTACAAAAAGCTCATGTCAAATTTGTTCCAACAGTCCCAACATGTCACGGACGGTCCATCCATCCATCCATCCATCCATCCATCCATCCATCCATCCATCCATCCATCCATCCAACATCTACCGCCCCCCCAAAAGGTCGTCTTTGATAAGAGTAAGGTGTCTCCAAAACTGAAGAAAAATGATCTGTTTGGTAGCACAACCAAATTCACAGGTGTATTTGTCCAACAGGGTCAGAGTACATAAGAGCTTCTGAGGTAGAAGATGTCTTTTTTTTTCAAATTGAACTATGGCACATGTACAGGACTGTCTCAGAAAATTAGAATATTGTGATTTTCTGTAATGCAATTACAAAAACAAAAATATCATACATCCTGGATTCATTACAAATCAACTGAAATATTGCAAGCCTTTTATTATTTTAATATTGCTGATCATGGCTTACAGCTTAAGAAAACTCAAATATCCTATCTCAAAAAATTAGAATCGTCTGGGAATCTTAATCTTAAACTGTAAACTATAATCAGCAATATTAAAATAATAAAAAGCTTGCAATATTTCAGTTCATTTGTAATGAATCCAGAATGTATGACATTTTTTGTTTTTTTAATTGCATTACAGAAAATAAAGAACTTTATGATGGGAGGGTAACCTACCAAGGTGGGTTTCCCAGTCAACCTTTTGTTTGTGTTTTTTTTTTCCTTTTCTTTCAGTCGTTTTATTTTATTTTAAGTTTCACGATAATATAATTCATTGCATCTGTTATGTTTTTATTTTATTCTTGTATAATATCCTTTTATAGCCATTTTGTAAAACGTTACTTTTGTATGTAGACAAATGTATGAATGGAATGTATGAACAAATATATGTCTAAATGATCAATAAAAAGACTTGTGAAAAAAAATGTAAAACCCGAAAAAGGAAAAAAATAAAACCAGAATCTGGGAAAAAATAAAAACGATTTCATATGTAAAAAAAAAAAGAAAAAAAAAAAAGAAAATAAAGAACTTTATCACAATATTCAAATTTTCTGAGACAGTCCTGTATAATCTGAGTTGATGTTGTTGATATTCACCTTTGGGTTCAGATTAACCTGTTGGCTTTCTACGAACGTCTGTGACCAACTACACTCTTCGCATTTATCAGGTCCTTAAGTTGTAGAAATGGTGTACCAAGCTCCTAAAAAAATAAGACTAAATAGGTTTTATCCTTTTAATATGACTGAAAAACAAACAAACAAACAAAAAAAGAACAGAAGGATGAGCAATAATATTTATATAGATATATACAAGTAAAACTGTACATGGGCACAAAGGAAGGAATAAGAAATGTTCTGAGTTCAGCAGTAGACTGTTATTATATGATGAATCAATACACATTATGAAGTACTGGATCGGTTCAAACATACTAGGAAGCTTCAGAGCTGGACTGATTCTGGAGTGTGCTTGTATTATACTGCTGCTCTCAACCACTCAATATCTCACGTGCACACACAAAACGGCACAGTCAGGCAAATACATTCATGTTTGGGGTAAAACCCATTCGCTCTGATTTCAACACAGGCACACCTGGACTGGTTAAGATTGATCCACTTGTAGTGGCTTGTATGGCTTGTTTCGCATCACTCTGAGTGCTTTGCACATTGTGTTTGCATCACGTCCACACGTTTGCCTGTGTGACCGTGTCCACCGTGGAAAGAATGAACGTCCACAGTCCATGTTGAGGGCTCGTGTGTACGGTTTTGTTTAATCCTCCTCTGTTTGTGCGTCCGTGGTTTCTCAGTCCATCTTAGGCTAAAGTGCTGCAGAGGAGGAAGAAGAAGGTTTTGTTTTGTAATGTTTGAGGATGGATTTAAGGATCATTCAGCCACTCAGTGTTGGACAGCACTGATTTGATCAGTAAAAGAATGTTTTTGCATGAACCTCAAGTTTGCTCAGATGCAGAGGGTTTTAATAAAATGATGTCTTGTGAGCTTTCAGTTCATGCAGTCCACCAGCTTTGTGCTCTGACTGGACAACTTCAGAGGCTTGGAAAGGTCAATCATCTTAGTTCAGCTCCCCAAATCTGCTGCCACATCTGTGCAATTTAAAAATCCACACCTGAAGGACAGGTTAAGGGAGGACAAAAAAAAACACCCCCAAACAGTCTCATCTGTCGCATAACCTGCCCGTTCAGTGTTTTTCAGTCTGTCCATCTACCAGTTGCAGTCTTTCTTGAGCAGTGTGAGGACTTTCCGGCCCAAACTGGCTTTCCAGGGCTTGACGAAGCTCTTCATGTTTACCAGGAGCCGGCCCTGCTTGCGGTCCGAGTGACCCGCCACCAGATATTCCAAGCCTGGTGAAGAAAGACGGGGATATTCTGCGGTTAATCTCTAAACCTTTCAAAAGGTTTTCCAACCAAAACAATTGAACGAAGACTTCTTGAAATGTCACCCAGTATTTCAAGGAAAACTATGATGTATGCATGAGTCTAGATTGTAGAGGAGCCTCCCTCCAGTCTTTTAAGTGTTACAAGACTTTTACTGCGTGTGATTTAGAGTCCAATGAGAGATAAATAGCTGCTTACAGCCAACATCAACTATTCATCCATGCATGTACAGTAACTAAAAAAGTTACAGGTTAACATTTTTGTAGATGGTTTTGACTACAAACAAATGCCGTCTATGTTCTACGGCTCGTGTCCTTTAAACGTCGTGAGGCTGCATCTATGCGAGTGTCTGACCTGGGTTTAGGATGGGGCAGGTGCAGCCCCGAGCCGTCCAGGACTCGGGGTAAAGCGTGACTTGGCCACGCTGTATCTTCAGTTTGGTGTTCTGACTGAGCACCTTCTGAACCTTGACCTCCACCTCAGCATGGGAGCCTTTGTCATGAGCTGACAGCACCTTCACTTTCAGCACTACAGGTCAGGGAGAGAGACAAGATCTATGTCAACACAAATAGAAACTTTCAGTCCTGCATCAAGACTAGTCCATGTGTGTTTTTAAGACCAGATAACCCAGTTTCACGTGTGGATTTGATCGTTCCTGTACTTAAATGGAAGGACTGACTAACAGGACCTCTTGAAGAAAGCTGACGTGGAACTAAAAGTTGTGTCTTTGGTTGCTGGACAGACTTCACAGGAGGCTTTTAATGTTTGCGGATCTTCCAAAACTTAATCTGAAATTCAGATGAGGTTCCCTTTCTCCACCGGGGTTGAAACGGAAATATTATTGCTCTAAACGTGCCAATATCTTTTTTTTTTTTTTACCTTGTCTGCACACGTATTAATGGTTGATACCATGTCGGTAAAAACCTGAGGCATATATATGTGCATTATTACTGTATTTAGTATATATACATATATATATATATATATATATGCATACACACGCATACACATACATACATATACACATACAAACCCAGTGTGGTTTTTTCTGTTTTTTTTTGGGGGGGGGGGTGACATCCACTGCCAATTCAGGAAGCAGGAACGTCTTTGAGGGACAAGTAGATGAATCCTAATGACTCTTATGATCCACTAACTTTTCCAAAAGTACATTTTTATGTCCAGATGTCTGAAATATCTCAACAGCTGTTGAAGTATTTTATACACTCGCAGCCTTAAGTGTAGCAGCTTCGGTTTATGTACGGCATATTACCTTATTTTAAGGTTTATGATCGACCAGGAAATCAATCACATTGCGATTTGTGTTATATGTTTATTAGTAAATGTCATCCTGAATGAAAAAAACTCAAGTTAGATGGTTATACCTCTGTTTCTGTTTTAAATTTTGCTGCGAAGGAAATGCATATCAGGCTTATTTCCATCAGAATAAAGCAAGGATATAACCTGTAACGCTGTAAACATATGCATATTGCTTAATGTATAACCAATAAAAATGTCTAAAAGAATAAAGCAAGCAGCGAAAAGTCACCTGCTTTATACACTTTTTATGCATATTCTCTGGATCCTGAAGCCACCTGATGTGAACCTGATGTGAGCATTTCTTTACTGGTGAAATCTTGTTTCCATTAACCTTTTATAATGAACGAAACACAAAATGTGTTTGCAGACACACAAACAACCCTAATGAGCTCTTACTTGTGCATTTTGCACAAGTTGGTTAAAAAACAGCCACTTTGCAAGTAAACAGAAAAATAATTTAAGATTTATGTATATATTTAAATGAGCATGTCAAGGTGTCATTAACTTTGGTCTGTTCTCATGTTATCAAGGAAGTTTCAAAACTGAAAAATAAAGCCTCTAGTTATTAAATAAAAGAAAATGCAAATTAAAATAGTTTTGCATAAGCTCTAACTTTTCCTCGCCTCTCATGTAGCTCATGTTGGGGGCACTTCAGCTCTGACTTTTGACCTCAGTAATGTTATCATTTATTATTCGTAGCTGAAAACACAAAGAAATGCACTTTGAAGTTGTTCATTACACCGAAGTAAGGTGTTTGACTACTTACCGTATGCATAATTCATGGTGCAAAAGAGTTTACTGTTCGTCAGCGCTTGTTCCTTGCACTCACACTTCTCTGCAGTGGACAAACAAAAGCACAGTTATGCAACATAATAAAACAATGCACGTGGGTGTGTGTGCAGACACTGTACAGGTATGTATGTGGTGTCCTGAAAAACGCAAACGCATAATAGTCTGTACATCCAGTGAGGTGCATATGTGCATGAAAGCTGCAGGGAAAATTTTACATAAACATTAACATTTGGCCACTGGTGCGTGGAGGAGGATCAATACGGCACCTGCACACAAACACAGACGCAGGTGTGGTGTCTCACCTGAGTAGTGCAAAGCAGAGAAGAGTTCATCTACTCTGAAGATCTGGACCGGGTCACTGGAGTTTCCTTCTTGGTTGTACTGATCTAGATCATAGCTGAAACGCATCACAAAATTAACTCAGACATTAAGCTGATTCCAGATCCACACAAAGTATAAAAAAAAGTAGAAATTCTGCTGCTTATTGTGAAACGACAAAAAAAACAAAAAACTTTGCACTTTAATTACACAAAGTTCAGCTTTCAAGGCCATTGTTCACTGATTGGCAAATAAAAGTGGCTATAACCTGCTATCCAATCCTGGTTCTGTGGTTGTTTGATAATATTCAGCAGAACGTTTGGATTAAAAGTCTTAAAGTGTACATATTGGAGTAGGGAGTGTGCTTGAACTCACCCAAACATGCAGTCTCCAGTAAATGGATCGCACTCTCCTGCACAGTCACAAGGACGGCAGCCGTACTCGTGGAAGCCCCAGTAGCCCACCATACACCTGTCGCAGTGCACGCCACCTACGCCAGGCTTGCAGATGCAGTTTCCGTTGGACGCGTCACATGACGAGCCGTCGGCCAGGTGGAAGGAGCCCAGAGGGTGACAGTTGCACGCTGGGGGAAGCAAAAAGTCCATTTAATGTTAACTGGAAGGTATTATGGCGTCTCAGTTTATGCGTGAAGCACAATTCAACAACAATGTGATTCAAAGTGCTACACAGAGACACTAAAACATCAAATAGTAGCAATAAAAAGCATGATTTAAACAAGAAAGAAAAGAAATAAGAACAATAGATACAATCAGTAGTCAAAATCTAATTACGTTTTTTAAGTCAAGCTTAAAATATGACTCTTTTTGCAAAGCTTTGATTGAAATAAAAATATGTAAAATAGTAACTAGACAACACAAGCAATAAACAGCGAGTCTAAAGGTCTTTCGGGTTGACGGCTATAGTTTATTACCAGCGCTTGAGGTGTTTCTGTTCTCATGAATTGCTTTATTGTCTGTCTGGTATTGTTTCAGACAAAGGCTTCTATCTTCTTCTTATCATGTTTATTGTTCTTTCTTCAAGATATGATCTTAATTATCAGAACAAAATACCCATGCGAAACAGCCTGAATTTGGGCCACAGTCTTTGAAGGTTTTGCCTCAAAGTGAGCAGTGACTAGCATATCAAGGTCTGATACTCAAATTACTTCAAAAGTCAGATGTGCAATTGCACGCAGAACAACACCCTCCCTTTTCTGCCTCCCTTGTGTCTCCTCTAATTGTGTGCTGATAGAGTGTTCTTTCAACAAACTCCAAAAACAATATTCTTTCACCAATGCTGGAACATCCACCCGTGTGTTTCCACTGACAGCCTCCACCATAAATCTGCCCCCATCTTTGAGGTTAGACAGAGAGGCAGGAGGGGGGGGGTTGGAGCTATTTTTCTTCTGTTTAATGATGCTTGTAGTTCAGCTGGCAGCACACGGCAATGTACTGTAGCCCACAAGCCTTCTTTGCTCCATTTTCTTTTTATACATACCTTATTAATGCTGAATCATTTAAATCAGAGCTCAGAATCAGAGTTTTCTTAAAGCCAATGGCCGAATATAATTGTTTTATTAAGTTATGTCAATTCATTTTGCAGTATTATTTTAATCCAAAACAATTACAGCAATAACATTTAACCTAACTTAAGCATCAGCAAATACAAATATTCAAAAAAGGTCAAAATACAAATAGAACAAGTGAAAAATACAAATTGAGTGATTGTTAAGCATGTTTAAAGCTTTTAGGAAACTCTTATACAGAGATGTCCTTGTTCAAATATATAAATTTTACATCGTTCACCATTGTTGAAACACATTAAGGTTTGGACTTAAGAGTTTGTTGTGTGCATGGATGTTTGCACTGGATGCAGTTCCAGAGAGGAAAGCAGACGTCAAAGACCGTAGCCATATATGACAGCTGGATGAAGACCGAGCAGTCGGACTCTTGGTAGAATAAGTTACTTAAATGACTGTAGCAATGTAGGGAGCAGGAGTGACTGAACTGGCAAGGGTTGCTGCAACAATGTTTGAGTTATGACTCTCAGGTAGGTCTTAAAAAAGATATGGGAGAGAAATGAAGGATTTATTATATTGATGCATTGATAAATGTTTTATTGTTGGGCTGAAATTACCAGTTGTTCAGTCTTGGATTTAGTTGAAGGCGGTGTTCTTTTAATCGGTTTGAGACTGTTCTGTGCATCATCTGTGTCGTAGTGATATGAGAGGATATAAACGGATATAAGAACATCCTGTTAAATCGGAAACGGTAGATGTTCCAGTGCTGAGCCTTGGGGCACACCTATAATGCAGCGGTGGGATTTGTCCTAGTCACGGCACCTTGAAAAAAGCCCAATTCAAACAAAGCCCTACACGCCATCCAAAGAGAATACAATAAGTAAGAAGTAGTGGTTTATTGCGTCAAAAGCTGCAGAGAGGTGTAGCAAGATTAGACCAGAAGACAGGGCTGCAGCTTTAGCTGTGTTTAGGCCCTCAGTGACAGACAGCAGTCACGATAATGAGGTGGCTGTTTTACAGTCTGACTGGTTTGGATGAAGGAGATTAAATGACACTGGAGACCTGTTTGAACCCTGTTTAATAAAAAGAACATATGAAAGTTTCAAAAAATGCCAGAAGTCTTCGACTTGACCAGGGCTGAAAGAGGGCTTTTCAAGTTGAGCTGTTACCTAACCCTTTCCGAATTAATCTGGAAATGTCCCGGAGGCCGCTGAAGGATTTATTACATGTGTGGATCTGGCACAATGGTAGGGAAATGCCCTGACAGAAGTTGGTAGGAATGTAGTCCAACACACGAAGCGGGAAGGCAGCCTGTCAGGAGTCACCCTAACCCATCTCAGGAAGAACAGCACTACCTCCATCCAACATATCAATGCAAACCTGACTGTTATAACACATAAATGAATCAAATGTACTAAAAGTAAACAGTGAGCCGGTTCCCCTCTGATTCTTAATAGTAGTTAGGTTAAAATAAGATTAGATAACCCTTATCATTAGACTGAACAGAACAGTATGCGTGAAATCATAGAGATATCACCTTTATATCCTTAACATGTATAAAAGGCCATATCTGCAGTTTTCTTTAGTAAGCATTCTTCATATATTAATAATTGACAGAGATTATTGCACCACCAACGCAGTTCCGTGTGAATCCAGCACACGTGTGCACGATGGTGTGCTCGGTAAGTTTGTGAGACTGCATATTTGCTTGAGAATTTACGAGCATATGAAAGGGTCACTTCACGACTCCCGAGGATGTGTGCAACCAGGAAAGCTGTCAGCTACAAGAGCTCGGACAACCAAAACTTTATGAGCGTGTGCTGAGACATGACACGACACCTGCCCGAACAGCCACTACACACACACACACACACACACACACACACACACACACACACACACACACACACACACACACACACACACACACACAGCAACCCCGCTGCTAAACTGTTTGGGTGTGCACAAGCTTGCGTGAAGCTTCACAAGAGTGTTTTCTTTCAAGGGCCCCTCAGAGGCTGGTATGATAAAAATGTTCCTCGCAACAGAGGGAAATTCCTCTTTTGTCAGTGAGCTGCTCCAGCGGGGTTTCACAACCTGTACCTTAAGACTCAGAGGTTTCCAAGCATGCCGTCGCTCCCCCCCTACCCCCCTTACCCCCCGCATCCATCATCTGTCACTCAGGATCGCTGGCTGCCATGGTTACTGCACAGGTGACTTCTCAGGTGTAACAAATGTGCACAACACCGAACCTAATCACTGAAATTCAATCCCTGCAGATAAGCTGGTGCATCATTTTCTATGACCTTATCGGAGATGCAGAGATATAAGAAAAAGACAGGGATAAAGTGATGCCACGGAATACAAATCCCTCTTTGTCCCTGACAGGAATTAATATTTTTCCCCCAAATTTCACAATCTCACATCCCAATATCCTCCACCCATATGGGTATCCGTGCACGTGTGTGCACTGTGCCAAATTCCCCTATTGTCTATTTTTTCAGCTCTTTTTGTTTTGGAGTTTTAATGTTGTCAGCTGCAGAGTTGTCGGAGCAGCAGCGCAGCTTGAAGCCTCGTTCAGATTTATGTTTGAGTTCATACATTTGTGATCTAGATCTGTCAATCTTTCTTGTGTTCAGTATTTATAGGTATCTGTTGGAAAAGTTTTATCGATCTTAAACTCCATCACTTCAACAACCTCCTAGCAGCCAATTCAAGTGAAGGCCGTTTTATCGTATACAAAGATGAAAAACTAATGTAACTTCACCGAAAATGGCCCTAAAGTGCAGTAAAGACTTTCAGCGGAGGTATGTTTGAGTCTGTTTCCTTCTCACTCATGCACAGGATTATGGGAAGCATGACAAACAATAAACAACAAAAAAGCATAGGCAATAGGAACACTAAACTATTTAAATGATTTTAACACTTAGGCCATTCTACAAACTGCATACTGCATTCTACATACAATGCAGTATGCAAGACACAGTATGTACGGTATTACATACTGGTCTGGTAGTCGCTAGTACATAGTGCGCCACCAGAAAAGCGATTATGTTTTCAGGTGCCCCCTTTAGGAAAAAGCCTAATATTTCATAAATATTGAGCAACAGTATCTTTGCCATGGGGTAAGAAGGACTTTCTTGATTACATTTCTTAAAACTAGCAAAAAGAGTCTAAAATAGTCTTCTAATTTTCTTGTACAAGCCTTTTTTACTTAGAAATTAGTCTTTTTTGGGGCACGGTGGCGCAGCTGGTAGTGCAGCCGTCTTACAGCTAGAAGGTCCTGGGTTCAATTCCTGCCGGGGACGCTGTGGGTGCTGAAGTGCGTGTTAGTTCCCCCATGACTTCAGCGCCCACACCCTGGGTGGGGTTGGTGAAAGGATCTTTCTGTGTGGAGTTTGCATGTTCTCCCCGTGTTCCCTTGGATAGCTATTGTGAGCTACCCTCACAAAAACATGCACACAGTCCTGGGCTACACATGCCCCCTCTGGCCAACCGGGGTGGGGAGGATCTGGCTGGAATAACGTGATCCTTCCATGCGCTACGTCCGGCCGGAGAAACCCCACCCTGTCTGCAGGGCCCTCCCGGGGTTGGTAAAGGATGGCAATGCACAGGACTGACTTAG
Source organism: Cololabis saira (assembly GCF_033807715.1). NCBI lineage: Eukaryota > Metazoa > Chordata > Actinopteri > Beloniformes > Belonidae > Cololabis > Cololabis saira. Next base: position 13,650,683 of record NC_084609.1, on the reverse strand, counting down.
GTAGGAACACTGGGTGATGAAAATGGTGAAAAAAACAGGATTTCTATATCCAGTATCTGCTGTAAATTCATGGTGCATTATGGGACAGACTGGTCAGTTGATGTTGGTAAATAAAACTACTGATTTTGGCAAGTTACATACATACATCTTTTAAATGTATCAAATCTTTTTGCTCTGGAGGGGAATCCTTGCCTTGAAAATCAGTCTTACTAGCAGTATATTTAACTCAGGACTCAAAATCTGAGCCTTTTTTCTTTAGTTTTCTATTAATTTCTCTTCAAATGGAAAATAAATAAACCCTGGTTTATTTAAAGCTTTTTTAATAAAATGTCAAAACATCCCTATTTCCAACATCACTATAATTCAGTCTATGTATCCAATCAGGTAAAGCACTGACATCACGATGGTACAAAATACAGTATTATACCAACCTGAAGCGTACAATAACGTCAGCACTGTTACTGTTACTGGTACACCAACTTAACATAGACATTTCTGCCATCAGTTTACTAAAGTTATGGAAGAAAAACTGATGTAACACCCATTCACAAAATCTACGAGGTGGAAAAATTAGACAAGGAACCCAATCAAGTGGCCAGTCACGGATGAAAGTTTGGATCTGCTCAAACCCAGACACGAGTTGGAGGAGTTTAGGCTCGTCCAACTCCGACGCTGACGGTCTCTAAGGTGTAATTCAGGCTAAGAGAGCAGTTTGACAGCCTGCTGGCGAGATAAGCACAAGAATTTTCCCCATTTGGAGCAAAATAAACCACAATTCTAAGACTATCTAAATAGGCGCAGATCTGTTAAGATTATCTGTAATTGGACGAGGTGTCATCACAGAGCGCTGCTCCCCAGTTCAACAATATTTAACTGCAGCCCGAGCCGCGGGAACAGGGCACATGTGCACCCTTGTGCTGCGTTGGGCTTGGCACCGTGCCGAGACACTTTTGGTCCTCGCAGCCCAGAGAGGAGTGCAGAGCTCACCTCATCCTATCTGAAAGGGCTTTGAGAAGCAGTTAATAAAGAGACAATGAGCCGTTTCAGCCGGTATATCGCCAGCAGACGCGTTTCCCTGTGGAAGGGGCAGTTGTGGCTGGATGAATGTGGGGTTTTTGGAGAGGCAGCCGCTCTCTTACTGTAACGCCGTTCCGCCTCAGGATCACTCAGCAGAACGTGGCTCCGGGCCGTCCCGGCCTACTTTCAGCCCTGGTTGTGCATCCATCCCTATCTGTCGATTTGCTAAGCATCCATGGTTCTGTTAGCGCTACGTTGTATAATGATGGGAAAATGCTTGTTTATCAAATTTTAAGCAATTATTAACCCCCCCCTACTGAGTTTTTCCTCTTGATCTTAGCAGTGAGATGCCTCACAGTGAAACACCTCAACAGATACTGGGACCTTTTCTTTTTTTTAGTTATTTTGTGACATTACATACCAGAATTTAAACACACATGCAAGTTTTAAGTCGAGCATAGCTGGAGGACTGAGCTCATTGTCTCAAATCAGACAGATAATCAGAGGTAGAACGTAGCCAGTGGTCTGTTTACGGATGAGTATCGCTCGTGTTTACTTAAGACCCGTCTCATCAGCGAAGGGGCAGCGCGCCGCTCGAACCGTCTCTGAAATGAAGCCCCCTCACACATTTACAACTCCTGACAATCATTTCCCTGAACTCTGAGTCATGTCTGGAAATGGTAAAAAAACAACATCAAGATGGACAAGCAGGAGATTTGTCATGAGCCTTGAGTCAAGACGAAGGAATGCCGCCATCTGATGATTAACTCCACTGCAACCTCGGATAGCGCGTGGCCCGTCAGCTTCCTCACACACACACACACACACACACACACACACACACACACACACACACACACACACACACACACACACATACACACACTATCGGAGCCAGGTGCCCGTCAGGATTCAGTGCTATCCAGCACGTCTCAGCTTGCGATCCGTGTCCTCAGCATTCCTTAAGAGAACGAGAGCACCGTGCCAATGTGATGTGTGTGTGTGTGTGTGTGTGTGTGTGTGTGTGTGTGAGAGAGAGAGGTTGAAATCATGCTTCACGATTTGTTACCACAGGAATGATTAGTGATGTTTCTCGACGTTCTCCACGCAGGAGTTTTAAGTTTCACTGCATCATTTTGACAGATTCATTACAGTCGTAGACATTTCTAAAGCCATGTCAGTATTATATAACCTGAATTTGAAATATTTTGCTTGCGGCACTACATTGTTACATTCTACTCAGTTCTTGGTATTTTTAGCCTTCTTCTGTGCCTCCCTCTGGATTTTGCTGTTATTAGGGATTGCTACATCTCACGCTTCAATCTGGAGTTTATTGGCAGTTATGATTTCCAACTGGTCGGCGGTCACTGATTTTATCAGTCTGGATCTTGATGTTTAACAGGACCGCAGCTCAAACTACACCTATGAAACTTTTCTAGTGACTGGTGTCAACTGTGAAAAGCCACTTTCTTCCAGCTTCTCCTTTTTGATCAGAGGTGTGGTTGAAGGAACTCGGATGTGTGTAACTCTTACGTTTGCAGGAGTCCGGAGCGGTTTGCGGCCGCTGGGGGTCTCTGTAGAACCCGGCCTTGCAGTTCTGACACTGGCGTCCTTCGGTGTTGTGCAGACAGTCACACACGCCTCCGCTTCTCTGGCCAGACGCGCGCCATGCCATCCAGTCGAAGTGGCAGCTCTGAGCGTGACCGTTGCACTTGCACTCTGTCGTGTGAGACAGCAAAATCACACATCAGGACCAGAGACATTTCTGTTTTTCATTTGTTTGCTTCTCGAAGGAACATTTTCACCAAACATCAGTGTTTTTAAAGTTTCATTGGTTGGTTTAATCCTAACTTTATTGATCCCCAAGCGAGTGTGTCAGTCGGGCTTACTTCGACACTCGTGCGGCGCCCCCGTCAGTCCGTCGGCAGGCTGCCAGGGTCGGTCGTTGTACAGAGGAGCGCAGCGCTCGCAGTGATCACCTGCAGTGTTGTGTCTGCACACACACTTCCCATGGACCTGAAAAAGTGACAAAGAGCTTTTTTAGCAACAGGCAGCACGATAGATGGAGAGAGAGAGATAGGGGGGAGTAAAGAGGTCACAGAGGTGGGGAGAAAAGGATCTGGGCCTGTTGGAGGTGAAGACTGTTCTGTTATTTTTTTCCCCCCACTCTTTTCTTCTCATAAATATTCCCTGATTTTCTTATTTTCTCTTGCTCCATCTCCTCCTCGGTGTCTCTCACCTACCCTCGCCTCAAATTAGAGAAAGAAGGGTGATTGTTTGGCTTCATTGCTGGAAACAAGAATGGGCCTCTGCTCTGAAAAGCCTGCGTGTGTGTGTGTGTGGTTATGAATATGTGTGTATGAGAAGAGTACAAGTATGTAGCGCTGAGAGCACAATAACAATCTCCTTGTCATTCCTTTGAGCTGGAATGCCATGCACGCCGGATAATGATTGAAGGGGGGTGGGGGCGAGGAATCTGAGGAAGCTCTTTATTTGTTTGTGTTACACCGTGCAACTGTAATATAGGACACACAATTATACAGTGATTACAGAGGTAGGCATACACTAATCAACGTGCACACAGGGATAGAAAAATGCACAAAAACACACACATACACGTGTTCTTACATTTGTTTCCCACGGTGCGTGAATCAAACGACCCCTGAATGGCTCTGATTCACACACCGCTCCGAGAGGAGACTTAAACACATCCACATGCTATAAGGACACACACACAACGTAAAAAAACCAACAAAAAAACACACGCCCCCCGCATGAACTGACCCTGGATGAACGCGCACATGACTGGTTTTACACACACCGACCGCACACCCTTTTCGCCACACTAACGGGGGGGGAACAACAGATCCAGACAGCTAAGGGGCAGGAGACCTAATGACACATTAACAAAAAAAATAAGGATAAGTGAAAGGAGGGGCGGGGGAGAAGGCCAACGGCATCTGGATGGAGTCCAGACATCTGCTATTTCAACTGATTTCACATGTTTACCATACCGTGATAAGGGACAATTAACACATGTACACACTGAAGTCTGCACACGCCCAGTTGACCAGACCGCGGGCTGCAGCAGCAGGGCTAGACCGACACGGCTGATAGTTAATCCTGTTTAAAATTGTGTTAGGATCTTTTAAATTAATCTGTTTCTAAAAAAAAAGTGGCCAGAAGCTACCACATGACTGGCTGTCATAATAACTAATAACAGGGGCACAGAAAGCATTAAAGAGATGGAGATAAATGCATTACATCCTGCAGTTGTGGCTGTTATATGCCAATTAATTAAGGATTTGCCAACAAAATTATAAAATCTACAGAAATAAAACATTGGTGTAATGTCATTTTATGGTTTGATCCTGGATCAGTTGGACTTGCTGTCCTTAGAAAAAAACATCTGTGGTGACACTAATGGCTTTTGTTGTGACTAGAGTTGCCACCCGTCCCGTAAAATACGGAATTGTCCTTTATTTGAGAAAAAAAAATGTTGCGTCCCGTTTTGAACTAATACGGGACGCGATTTGTTCCGTATTTTCATTAACTTTTACACCATATTCTAGTTGAATTATTGAAATAAATTAACTTTTACACCATATTCTAGTTGAATTATTGAAATAAATGAACTTTTACACCATATTCTAGTTTAATTATTGAAATAAATTAACTTTTACACCATATTCTTCACCTGTAGCTATATTATACATCTGGGCTGATGTGGACATACGTAGCATAGGAGGCTTCAGCTGCTAGTATGGTTGTCTGTCTCTACAGTCATGAAAGTTCAATGTTATTAAAGCACTTTAAACTTTAAATCAAAGCATTTTGTTTTTTCATATAAAATAAACACATTTTTATTCAGTTTAGAAGTTTTGGGGCTTTTTTTTGGCTCCTGCGCTGCTGAAATCAGGGTGTCCCTTATTTCTATTTCTGAAAGGTGGCAACCCTAGTTGTGACTGATCAAAACCACTAGCCCTTCTTACCCCGTGGTTACGCCATATTGGTGTTTTTGAGAAGCCACCACTGTTTCTCTGGTACTTCATCCAGACCAAGCACAGAGCGCTTAGGATAATGTCAAGTTTGTGTTTACCAATCTGAAACAGATGCAGCACAGTGACAATAGTGCCATTGGGAAGCGTGCACTCAAGTATGACCCTTGTGGATGTGTGATGCTTGGGGTTGTCGCTTGCAGATGCCTTTGTCATAACGGCAAACAACCAATCAAATACAGCCAGGTGCTTTGACACAGTCCCACTGGGATTTACAGGTTGTATATAAAGATACCTTCGGTGATCCTTGTGTTGATCTTTGAAAAGTTGAGCTTTTCTACATTTCCAACTTGACAAAAAAAAAAGCTAATCGTCCATCCAATATCTATCCCTGCTTGTTCCTATTAAGGGCCACTGATACCCCTTTTCCACCAAACCGGTTCCAGAGCTGGTTCCGGGCCAGTGCCGGTGCTGGTTCACAACTGGTTCAACTTGTGGATCAGCTGAGAACCGGTTTACTTTTTCATAGCTCGGGTGCTAAGGGGAGCCATGTCAAACGCCCCTGCAAACGTCAGTTACGTCACTGCGTTTGCATTGGTGGGAAAATTGAAGCAACAACAACGTATTCGCTCCGATAGGGACTTGGTCCACGTAGCACCCTCCGTGGACCATATCGCTAAAAGACAGGTTGTCTCCTCCACAGACCCATGATGCTTTGCTGCATCCAGATTAATTCATCACTTATTAGAAAATGTCGCCGTTTCCCAGTCTTGCTGCCGTTGGTCTTAATAACTCCACCCCCTCCGCTTACGTAGTGGTTCTTTCCTCTGGCCAAGCAAAGAGTTGGTGCTACCTTGGAACCGGTTGTTCTGGCCCGGAGCCAGTTCTTTGTCAGTGGGAACAGAAAACCCGGTTCCAAACTCAGCACTGGCCCAGAACCAGCCCTTGAACCGGTTTGGTGGAAAAGGGGTATGAGATCAGCTTGAGCCGATCCCAGCTCTCTGGGCAAAGGCAGGACTGCAAGTCAGTTCACAGGTCACCGGTCCATATATAGTCCAACAACCACACACACTCCTATTCACCCTCATCTGCAGGCAGAATCCTTAGTTAACGTGATCAATATTTAACAGTTGAAAGAAGTCAGTGTACCAGGAGAAAGCCCTGGGAGACCTACGTGTTGATGTAAACAGCACCAACAGTATCCCTGTTGATGCTTCCCATGTTGGACGTGCGTTCTTACCCAGCGACGGCTAAACGCTACAGTAAATTTAGATTTTGCCGCCAAGCGGACATGTTAAAGCAGCACAATGTAACCTTCAGTTTTTGTTCAGTTTGGCGGCTCCTTTGGACAAAAGCGGTAGTGCTTTACCAGAAAGAACACTACATTTCCCATGAGCACCAGCACGTACTGCCGGAAAGATCCTGTCCCCGTCGCTGCATTTGTTTTGATAGTGAAGTAGAGAAGACGGGACGGACTTTCAAAACTACTTTTCTGTTTTCAGCAGTCGTTTGCAGGATGGATAGCGAAGAGGTATTGTATCTATTTTTCCGATAAAACTTTTTTTTTTTTTTTTTTTTTCGTTGCTTCGGCCATGATACCAGTTTCTCCTGAGCTCTGCGCTCCACGCCCCGCCCAGCTTTCGTCTAGACTGCGAATCGGGAAGGAGGGGGAAGTGACGTATGCCGTAAAGCAGTCACAGCCGTAAAAATGTGTAGTTTTTTAGTGTGGAAAGGTTCCTACCATGCACCTCAAAGTTACATAGTGCCAGTGAAGGCGATACAGACCCCTCAGACCATGACAGAGGTGTCATTAAACCTGTTGTAAGTTGATGTACCATCACAATGACTCTGGAAATATTATATTAAGGTGGAAAAGTTACATAGTGCTGCTTTAAACAATATATTCTGCTGTAAACGTCTGCTGGAAGCTCCGGAGACATTCGGCAGTGACCTGCTGACGGCACTGGTTGCAAATGCTGACTTTGATTGACAGGTAGTGGTTCCCGTGGGCTTCCCAAGCAACAAAGCTGCACTCAAAAATGGTCAAACACATGTGTTCTAAAGACCGGTTCTGAAGACCTCAGAGTTGTCATGGGTGGTAAAATCAAACGATTCAGACCAAAATGTTTTTTTGAATTTGAGTAAATATGTTTATTTCTGGGGACTGACTCTCTTTTGTATCCAGTCTCTAGCAGCCAGTGGAGGAACTGCAACTAATCTTCGTTCTGCATGAGCCTCGATCCAGAAGTTGGATGGTTGGGGCTTGTTTTCGAACAATTAAGGTGAAATTAACAGAACTGAACAATAGAGCTCAATGGGTTGAGATAAAGGTGAGTCTTAGAGTGAAATTCTATATTTTGCTGAAAATATCTGCCGGGATCCGCTGAAGGAGCTGGTTGCCAAAGCTAACTCTTGTACGTTCTCATCGTCTTCCAGAGCAACATGGCTGCACTCCGTACGAAGAAAAAGAGGCTTCAAAAAGGCTTCTCTTCAGAAACCGATGGGTCACATGACTTAATGTTTCGTCTATTGTTTTTTTTGGTCTATGGTCCAAACTTAAAGCTTTTACAGGCTGCGTTAAAGGGTTACTGATTCAGCAGCAGCACTTCCCCGTCGACCCCTCCAGCTGTCTCTGGAAAGAAGGCGCATCAGCCTCACGTCTAACAGCATGAAAATGTCTTTCATATCACTTCCTCAGTTTGTTTTGCCAACTTTGAATGTGGAAGATTAATTCATTTGTTGGTAATTTGGTAAAGATTTCCCTAAAAAGCAGCTTAAAGTTTTCTGTTTATCCAAACTTAAAGTTTTAAAGGACGAGTTTACAAATATTAACCACTTTTACCATTTACTTTTTATGAAATGTATAGTGTACTTTTAAAGTATAATCTTTTGCAGGCTATCTCTCCATAGATTAATAGTATTCGAAGTGTAAACTTAAATAAAGCTGGTGAGCTGATCTACTGTTTATAGCGTGAGACAAACAGCCCAAACGACACAAATAAATAAGTGGCCAAAATGAACTTAGATGAAGTAGGAGATTAACGGAAAGCGATATGAAAAGACAGGAAGATAGATTTGTGAACAGAAATAAACACAAGCGCTCTCCCCCCTGAGTGGACTAATTGCTGCTAATGCCACAGAAGGAGGCCCTGGATGTCATTAAGTGCGCGTTGGCTTTGTGGCTAACTAACAGACAGTGTAATCACCCTGAACCACAAAACCCCTGTGGAAGGACAACAAACAAACTGGCCCTTTAGTCTTTCAGCGTCTGACCAGTAATGACTATCAGGGCCACTTTCTCTGCTGATTGCTGCACACGGACACACGCTTGAAGACCAAACATTGCACGCATAAGAACACATACCTTTCAAACAGAGCAGACCAAACAAGAGGTATCTTTGAGAGTAAAAAGAAACAAGAACACGAAGCTTTGCTGTAAGATTGATGTATAAAGACAGACCTGAAAGCCCTTACGTATTTCACAAAAATCCCAAAAATGCATAAGCACACATCCAGAGTCAGACACATGCTGCACGCCCTTCCTTTCTCTGACTCCTAATCTCTGCCCTCATCTTGTGTCTTGTGCTGCGCTGCTTGTTTGGGTTTTGCAGAAACAGCCGCTACACAGAGACACAAAGCAAACTGCTGATAGGCAGCAAAAGGCACTTATATAACCTGCGTGTGTTTACCGAACACTCCCGCATGGCACACGGTGCAACGACAGTCCGAAGACCTGAGGTAATGTTGTGAAGACAATTAAGGAGGATTTGCTGTTCAAACTGTTATTCTCACACACAGTTGGACGGATATTTCCTGGGAAAACATCCCATCTAATATTTTTTACCGACATTAAAAAAAAAAAGTATTATTACCCTGCTGTGTCGAGGAAGGTTTTCAGAGTCTTGAGGTTTGAAGAGTGTTTCAGAGGATTTTCTACCCTCAAAGGATGGAAATCCTCATGAAAACAGAGCTTGGAATTTCTTGGCAGGATAAGAGTCAGATTTTGTGGATTTAAATGACTGTGTCCAATAAATCAGATATTAGCAGCTCTGGTGCAAAAGGCAAGGACAGAGAAAACGCATGAATCATGTTATCCCATTTATCACCTAAAATGCCAGAAATGTTCTCCGTTTCATGTGTTTTAGTAGCTCGATTTCAGAGCAGTATCTGGGACTGATAAAACATGCTTAAAAAAAAAGAAATCACTTTCATTTTAAAAATGATTAACCGATTGCCTGAAGTAAGTGGAAGCAGAAACACTTTTCAGGACTTGAAGAAGGTCCACGTGACATATGCCATATGGAGGATAGAGCTGGACTGGCAGCTTGGTTTTTATTGCATCCTCCTGTTGAACCCTATTTATAACCTTTTCAGATGTAATATTTAATGCCCTTTTTAGACCTTGCACTAAAATAAGAGTTCAGATCACAAGCGCACACAGAACAATGTGTTCCCAAAGATCTGACTTAAACTTATTTTTTTCAAACTTTATGGAAGAGAGATCTGCCACAAATACTAAGAAGAAACCAAATGACAAAGAGATTTATTTTGGTTAGGCAATGTCGTTACTTTGTCAGGCAGTCCCTGAATCCATCCCAGTACACTTTCCTGTTCAAACTACGGTAAGAATGAGGACCCAAGGTGGTCCTAGACCACCTTCAAATGCATCAGAGTGATCTGAGCTAAATCCTTCCTGGAATGTGTTCTGGCTACTCCTGGGACTCATTTTAATGCACGGTCTGAATGAGGACCATGCGTTGTTTGGGGGGAAAAGGGTTTCCAGTTCAGTGTCGTGTCGTGGCAACTGTTTGCCGATGATGTGATCCTGTTTAAGCTTTACTGAGTGGAGAAGACCAGATTTCGATGGGGCGGTTTGGATGTTTCTCTCTCCGTAGGAAGTGACACAATCATCCCATGAGGCTGTCACCAGTTATAGCATCCACCAAAGCTAACAGACCTTTTTAACTTATTTTTCCTACTCTACTCTATCTGTGGTGATAATTAGTTTATTATTGAAATGAATGGAGTTTTTTACTTCATGTCATTGTTATTTTCGTATCTGCTCAGCATGTTTACTTCAGAATTAGTGCTAAACATTAACACTCATATAAAACACCGAAGCTATGACTATTCCAGTACAATACTGACTTAATAAGCCCAGATTGAAAAGCCCCTATAATGAATGATCTCAAATGTGTTGTATTTCTTATAAAAATAAAGAAGGAAAGAAAAAGATTTGTGAAGCAGGTGTTTGGTAGGTTAGATGTCCATCAAAACCAAAGTTGTGATTAATTTTTTTCTAATCCCAAAACACTCAATCAGGACTGAGTATTGTACAAGTTGATGTACTGGTATAAAGCCTTGTTTATTATAGTCTTTACTGTAGATTGTAAGGGAAACTGGCTTTCCTGTTGAGTTTCACTGATTAGAGAAAAGCAGGCGTTGAGCTTCACAGCATTTTTGCGTGTGGAGATGGCCGTGACAAGAGCCCTCACTTAAATTATTGTTGATCTCTTACAAAAACACTGTCTGTTCACACCTTCATCAGCTCCCACATACATCAACACCACCATTAAACCACGAGGCCGTGTCCTCGTCTCCTGAGTTTGCTGTAAGCAGAAAAGCTGATGTCTATCTGGCCTAGGGAAGCAGAAAAGAGACAAAGGTTATCCTTCCTTCACTCTATCAAAACACCCCTGGCAACACGAAGGGAACCAGCTGCCTCAGTATCCACCCCAGAAATCTTGATTTCACTAGAACAATTGAAAATAAAAGAAAGCTGGCCGTGGGTGTGCGATTACCTTATGATAATTACAAAGACTTCATTTGATTCCAGATTCCGGTTTTGACAGACTGACATCTAGAAGACTGGAAAAACATGTCAGTCTGTCAAAACGGCAGGAAAGGAAGAATGGCCACATCAGCATCACAGCTGAAAACAAGTTTGTTTGCACTGGAGTTGCAATTCACTAATTTGAAAGAAAAATGTATATCTACTTACAATTTTCTAAACTATGGAAAAGTATTAGGGCCATGTAGGAGAAAAAAATATTTGAGAGGGGAAGATTGTTTTTTATTGGGCACTTCGAGAAAAAAGTCGAAATGTCGAGAAATAGTTGAAATGTCGAGAAAAAAGTCGAAAAGTCGAGATTAATGTTGAAGTACAATTTCAAGAATAAAGTCAAAATTTCGCCTTTTTTTTCTCAGTTTACTCAAAAATATGCGTCCATATGGCACAATCCAAAAATAAAAATAGAAAGACAGCCTATATATTGGGCCCAGTGGTTAAGAAACAACATCAGAATAATAAATGATTTATTTGAAAATGGCAATTTTCTTTCATATCTTAGACTTAAAGAGAAATTTAATCTAGAGGGCAGGGGCCACTTTTGGAAGTACTTACAAATTAGACACTGTGTTAAAAAGGTGGTTACTGTTGGTCAGGACAGAAGTCCAATTGAATGCTACTTATATTTACCCAAATTACATCATAAGGCTTCAAGATGGTATGCTATGTGTCCCTGGACAAATAATAATGGTTGTAGTAATCTCAAGAAGGTATGGGAGAAGGATCTGTCTTGTACACTGGATGAAAAAACATTCGGGGGGATTCTTTCCAACACCGAAGAATACATAAGAGAAGCTAGAGGCAAATTTATTCAATATAAGTTAATCCATAGATATTATTTTACACCATCAAGACTCAACAGAATGGGACTAATCGATAATGATTTATGCTGGAAGTGTGGGGTAGAAAGGGGCACTTTTATGCATGCATTATGGGAATGCTCTAAGATCCTCCCCTTATGGGAAAAAGTGATAGAATGTATGAGTAAATCCTTAAATTGTGAACTTCCCAGATCACCAAGACTATGTCTCCTTGGAGACAGAACGGTGGTACCTTTGTTGGACAAATATTGTTTTAGAATAGTAAAAACTGGCCTCATAACATGTGCACGGACTATTCTGAGGTGTTGGAAGGAACCACAAGCCCCCACACTGAGTATGTGGAAAACACAGATGATGGAGACAGTGGCGTGTGAGAAGATGCTGGGAAGATTAAACTGTGAAAATGATATGGTAAAAGAAAAATGGAATACTTTTGGTAGACAGATGTGTTAATTTGACTTACTTACCTGTCTGTCTTAATTTTAGTTAATTTATTTTTAGATTTTTCAACTTTACTTTTTTTTTTTTTCTATTAATATAATTTGTTTTGTTTTTTGCTATTTTTGACCTCCATGATGTCTGTGGTGTTTGATGTTCGTTTTGTGTGTTGCAATAATGAAAAAATAATAAAAACTTTGAATTACAAAAAAAAAATTTCGCCTTTTTTCTCAAAATTTCAACTTTATTCACGAAATTTTGACTTTTTTTCTCAACATTTCGACTTTTTTCTCAAAGTGCATAATGAAAAAAAATCTTCCTCTAAAATATTATTTTTATTTTTCTCCTGCCTGGCCCTCATACTCTTACGTACGTTTGTTATAGTCTCAGAAGGTTGACTTTTTTCTCAACATTTCGACTTTATACACGAAATTGTATTTCAACTTTATTCTCGAAATTTCGACTTTATTCACGAAATTTAGATTTTTTTCTCGAAGTGCACAATAAAAAAAATCTTCCCTTCTCAAATATTTTTTTTTTTCCTGCCTGGCCCTAATACTCTTCCGTACTAAACACGAAACTGCACAACTTCCTAGTTATGCATCTTTATTTGATGTTGACTCCATTTTTTTTTTATTATAAAAAGATTTAAAATCTTAGTATTATATTCTTACCCTTTTATTTTGAAGTTTGAGCTTTCACAACAATGGTATTAGGCTCAGTGCTGATTTAAAGCATAAATCCAACTTAAGCGAATCCTAAGTTGATCTATTTTTGTTAATTGAATGTTTTGTAAGAATAAAAGCAAACAGTTACTTCCAAGCTAGGGAAATATTTCAACACTTCCCAGTTGATTTAAGCTTGATGTACGATTAAACGGCTGCAAATAAAAGCACATATTTCTGCTCTGGTCTCACCACGTGGTTGGTCCTGTCTCTGATGGGCTGGTATCCGGGTGCAGGAACGCACTGCTCGGCGTGGCCGTTGCAGAAGCAGCTTCCCTTCACAATGAGATCATAGATGGCAAAGTGCTGAGCGGGAAGGGCTTCGCGTGCAGAGACGAGGTCTTTGGCCTGGCAGGGGCACGCCTGAACCTTCAGCAGGCGGATGCGGATGTTGGTCACCCTCAGCTGCTGCTGGCCCTCCAGCCCAAACGGATCCAGGGACTGCCACTTTGGGAGGGCTCGGTAGATAACCTGACGGTCAGAGAGAGACGGGTAAACACACGTGTTGATGTACATTTCTGCGTATTAGGCTCAAAGACAAAATACATAAATGGTGTTGCACATCAAACAAAAGGTTTCAGAGATCTAAAAGCAGACTAAAGCCTTGGTCAACCCCAAGAGTCGAGCATGTCGCTGTAGTCAGTGAAGTTAATCATCTTATTTCTATTTACAGGTTCATGCTATATTGTACAACATCAATTAATGTGGGAAAACCACCAAAATATGTATTTTCAATGAGAAAAGGTTAACTATTAGAGTTTCCAATAACTTAAAAGAGGAAGTAAGACTTGATCGTCAAGAGATTTCTTTTTTTTCTTTGTTTTTCAACTCACTTCAAACATAAAAAAAAATAAATGTCAGTCTGAATACAGTTTTAATATACGTTTCAAAAAGTGTCTGTTCCACTTTTAAGCTGCCAACTTCATCAATTATTTAAGTAAAGGACATATAATAGTCGCTGGTTTTGATAAAGTTCTCTCAAAAGTCTCATTAATAATAAATATATAGAGTTGATGTCTAAAATACTCTTTTTTTTGTCTTTAAAATGAAAAGATGAAGACTTAAACAATGTGTCTGGGTTTTACAGCATGGCCACAACATGTAATTAACAATTCACAACTATCATTATCTTAAAACTGATTTAACTAGTTTGAAAGCCAGCAATCAAATGTATTTTATGATAAGATCTCTGTAGGATTCCTATTAGCTGTAGCTTTCTTTTCCTTCCTTTTGATAGTCTTGACACATAAACACCCTCTCATATATATATATATATATATATATATATATATATATATATATATATATATATATATATTATTAATTGACGACAAAAATGCGATAAACAATAGTAAAATAAGGTAAGAAGCTCCACCTCATGATTAACGGAGGTCAGACGGGTGCATTCAGTGACACAATCAGACTCACTGGTGCAGCTCATGTCACTACATCTGCTGTGTTAATGGGGGCTTGTTTTGGGATCATTTGTGCAGTAAACTATGACCTTGCACCCCTACATCATTGGCTGTTCCCTCACGTGACCACAAGGGTGCTGGGCATCCTTACATGAGAACACCCCCCTCTCCCCGCTCTCTCTCTCCCCCTCTTTACCCTGTCTGGTCCCTGGACATCCCTTAAATGCAAGATCCCTTTATGGGCTTCCATCACCATGGCGACTGCTGCCATTAGCAACGAGCACCGCTGCTGTTGTCTGGGTGAAAAAAGTTGGTGTCTGCCCCTAAACTCTTTCTCTGAAGGTTATGTGTGTTTGTAGTGTTGCTCTTTACAAGCGTATGAGTTGTTGTTGCTGATATCATTGAATGAGTTATGTGTGTTTATGTGCTTTGTCTTTTATTTTCTTTAAACGTTACTTAAGGATCCTGCATTTCCCTGATTGGCTGGATGATTGGCCAGGAGTGTGATTGGAGGAGTGCTATTAATTTCCCGGTTGTTAAAAAAAGGTTACAGGGTCACGGCATTGTAGCCCACAATTAAGAGAACACGAAAAATAGGACAAGGGGCGCTGGTTCATGGGAGGGCACGGAGAGCAGGGCGAGACAAAGACGGGGATGAAGATGCAGCTACACATAACTCAGGGCGAGACAAAAGGGCCGCGACACTCCGGCGACACCGCAGCAGCATCAGTACACTCGTATATCCACACATTCATGAATACAAACATATACAGTTCAATCATATCAGTGTTGTTGATTCCTTACATAACCAAAAAAAACACAAGGAGCTTTCTTGGAGCTTCTTCTACAGAATCGTGTCTCCAGCAAACTGAGATATATAATCCTTTCAGAGTGTCCCGGTCCAGCCGGTTGTCCCTGGTTAAGAAAGAACATGCCCAGGAAGCGTCTGGGACATCCAAACTTTCCCTGATCTCAGAGCAGGAGCCCGCTCCACCAGATTTTATCACCACAGCTGAAGACAGGAACATAGATCACTGGTAAAAGAAGAGCTCTTTTTTTTTTTTTTTTGCTTATCTTCAGTGGTAATGAATCTTATCACAGATAAGCAGAACAAAATAAGCTACACCCAACAGCTGATTTAATTTTCCGCTTTCCTTGTCATTCCTGAAGGATACTCCCGACTGTGTAAAGTTTTATACCTGAGAGATCTAAACAAAACGTTTTACAAGTTTGCAGATGACACCCATGTTTATCGCACTTATAGCAGATCTTCATCCAAATATATCCTGTGTATCTATAAATCTATTTTAAATGGAAGGACACATGCCGTGTGACAATTAACAGTTATTGGCTTGTAAAGCAATTTTAAAAGGCTAATAAAAATTCATGCACTTAATTGCACCACCCCACCGGAATGATGCACACGAAGGGAAACAGAAGTGACGAGGATGTGTCATCCATGTGACTTATGTAACTTACAGTTATTTATCTAATGTAACAGCATGAAGCAACATTTTATTTTGATTTTTTTTTTCTTTTACAGCATTAAAGAACTCTTAAATATATTTAATTACTGTATTTTCTGGACTATAAGCCGCTACTTTTTTCATAGGTTTTGAACCATGCGGCTTATACAAAGGTGCGGCTATTCTGTGGATTTTTCTTCCACCACTTTAACCGGAATTAGAATAAAAACTAAGACAAAATAAATGCAAAGAAGAATACGCTACTTCTTCTTTAGCAGATAGAAGTAGGTAGAAGCAGATTTCAAACAGATAAATAGATAAATAAATACTGGTTATTTTCTCTTGGTTCTGTCCCGTTTTAATCAGCAAAGTTGCTGCTGTGTTAAAAGACACTGTTAGGAAAGGATCTATTTAGGTACAAACATGTACATCATTTACAGTTCAGAATCCTTCTGTACATGTAGTAAATATCTAATCTAACAACATAAATATCTGCGGCTGAAATATCTTTTTAAATAGAGCGGATGCGGCTTGTAGATCTTTTTTTTTATAGTTTTTTTAAAAATAGAGCGGGTGCGGCTTATATACAGGTGCGGCTTATAGTCCAGAAATTGCGGTATTGACAAAAATCAGTGGGAAATATTAAAATGTTGCAGTAACCGTGAGATAAGCATGTGCACCAGTGTGCAGTCAATGGAAAAGGTTACTTGGAGTTGACAGGGTGCTCTCCTGAGTGTATAAACCACTAAAATTGGTGAAGAAGTTGCACACCTCACATGCCATTCAAACATGCAACAGATATCAAGCTTGTTGAGCTTGGTGGGTTCACTGCGGGCCACTGAAAATCTCTCTTCCGGCTTCAGGTTGAGAAAAAAAAATAAAGTAAGCCCAGCTTTAACAGGCCTAATTCCATCAAAGCACTGTGGACTGTAATCTGGTAAACAGGCACAATGGGCATTTATGGAAGGAGAAAGACTAAGAGGGAAGCGGAGAGGGGGGATGGGTGTCTAGCCAACAGTACCAACATCCATCAGAGCAGCAGAACTTCCTTCCTAGCAGACGGACGGAGAGACGACTGTATATGTTTATCTGAAAGGGCACGAAGGAGTGTGTGTGTTTTGAAGAAAAGAGGAAAATGTGTGTGTGTGTGTGTCTGTGTGTGTGAACTAGGCTGGTCTGCCCCTTTCTCTTCCTTAAGGAGGTCAGTCTCTGTAACAAACGCTCACATTCTTGTAGCCCGGCTGACCTCATACAGACAAGGAGCCCTGAATATTTTCACTCTCTCTCCCTCTCTCTCACACACTTTTTCCTCAAATCACAGGTGAACACGAAAATCTTTCAGCACATGAGATGACATGCTTTCATGTCTGCCAGAGAAAGAGGAGAAGCTGAAAGCTGAGAATACCTGCTGCCTGTAAGCCTTCCGAGCTACGACCCTCCTGTTCCCAAACCTGCGCTCCCACTTATCTGATCACAGGAGCTGTGACGCTCACATGCGCTGATGCACACGGAAGAAAATGAAAAACTTAAACAATGCTGATGCAAGTGGAGGTAAATCTTTTCTGGGCCGATGCAGACTCAAAACAAAGTGAAGCTTTCTTACCGTAAAATAAAATAACGAGGCTGGACCTGAAGATTAGAGGCTTGTTTTTTTGCATGTTTTCATTACCTGTTTAGCTGTCAACAAACTGAAATTAAACGGGCTGTTTGGTGTACGCAAATGGCTTCTTTTGTCTGTTCAAGTGTGCAATTAAAACATAACTTTGACAGAAAAGCAGCAAATCCTCACATCCAAAAAGCCGAAATGGGCATTTCAGTTTAGTGAATGAGAAAAATATCATATCTGTTGAATTTTCAGTAATAAGTTAGTGAGATTGATTTTTATTAACCCTTAAATACGTGATATATGAAGTATTTATTATATATCTTAATTAAAAATACCCCTAATTTTGACTTCAACAGTTTTCTAATTGGGTCATATTATCTATTTTTATACTTCTTATTTTATAAAAAAAATTTTTTTATTGTTTTGATTGTGAGGGTGGTGCAGAGGTCTCAGGAACATATGAATCAAATATGAAACGTCAACATTAAGCTGGATGAATCACTATTTGGTTTGCTATGCAACGATCATCACCACGTAGCCAAAAGCTCAGAAAAAAACACTGAAATTGACTTGGTGGCAAGAATGTTTTGTCAAACAGCTACTTCCAAGTTAAAAATGATAATAATAAAAATAATTACAAAATAAAGTTTAGATTGGAGCTTAAAGTGCAGGAAATGTAGTAATAATGATCTATTTGGCCTGAAGTTGATATATTCATAGCTAAGCTGTATCATAAAGCTACAAATAACTGAAAACTGAACTTAATTAAGGCTGAGATGATGGTTTAGTGGTTTAGTCCCAAACTCCAATATATTAATTTGACTTTCATAAACACTTTTCCCATCAAAGTATATTTCACAGGAGCTGCTGTGATTGCAGCTATGAACGACTCTGTAATCACGATAAGTAGCTGGTGGCGTCCGTTCTCGCAGCAAGAGCTCCAGATGAAGGCCGTGCAAGGAGATGAGGGAATTAAAAGACCACCAATCACATCTCAAATGAAGGAAAACAAGGTGTGAAAAGCAGCTAGTTGATGATGCATGAATGTGGTGGAGTTCAGGTGACAGCTCTGCAGGCATTCATAAGCCAAGTTCCACCGCACCTGTGAAATTTACTTTCTATTGATAAACCCAGGTTTTCTACTTTCCCTGGCTGGCTTTCCAAGGTCTATGTCCAACAACTGACTTTTTATGAGCTCATTAGGAATGTGCATGATAACATCTTAATGTTAACAAATCTATCTATAGATGAGAAGGTGGAATCCAAAATCGTTTTCTTTTTCTTCGCTGATATGAAACAGTTTGAGATTGCACACGTCACCCAGTGATGGAATAAAAGACAAAATGCAGATCCTGATGAGTGTCAGAACTGATTCCCTTCTCAGTTAGGCCACGCCACAGCCCTGGTAAAAGCTTCATGAACTCCCTCGATAACTTACTGACAAGCACTCAAACCGAAGCAGTCGATCAACTAATCTATGCTGCGGTCCGGATACTTGCATAGGCAAGACGTTTTGCAGTCATTGTAGATGACACAAAACTACACAGTCAGATAAAGTGTGGACAGCTTTAAAACAGTTGGTCTGTCGGAGGTCTGCTTGACTTCTTTACACCTCAGAGTGATCACCTGAGGAGTTAGAGACCAGAGGTTACATTCCCTGTACAGGTGGCTCCCGCCTACATGTGAAGTCAGTAGCGAGAAAAAAGAAAAATGTTACTTTTGTGCATAAAGACATATGGACTTAAAGTTATGTAGGGACATATTCAACCACAATTATGTGGAGAAAGGCCACAATTGCTGAAAGCACTGCAGAGTCTTGCAGCAGGAAGATTCCCAATGCTTTCCTCCACACGCATCAGCTCCCGACACACACTTTTTCGATTAAACATCAATGAAGTTCAGGAAGCTCTCGCATGCTACAGTCAGAGCACACTTATTAAAAACTCAATCATGCACTCGCAGAGCTCTCTCCACCTGGTTCTGCTTTCATTTTTCTCCATGTCTTGCTTGCATGTTGCGTGAGTTTCTGCAGAGAGATCTGACTTTGTTGCAGGAGGGAGGGGGAAACGATGGAGAGTGTAAAATCGGGAGTTTGCGTCATGGATTTACCCTTCAAAGACATCATGTAAAATGTTGCATCATAAGCACTTCATTCACAGAGGGAGAAAATAGCTGCATAGTGAACAGGAGATGCTGTCACCCCTCCAGCGCTTCACTGCAGCTGTGGAGCCGCCCTCCTATACACCTGCGTTTATCTGCTTTATATCTGAGGAAAAGGCAGACATTCAAAACTTTTCATGAATCTATTATTGACATATTTTTGCGAATGTTGTAAGTTGACGGAAATATACTGGATACAGTCTGGCAGCTTACTGGCTGTAGTCTAATAATTATGTCTCCGGGCAACATCCGATATTTCTAGGCTTTTGGTTCAGCCAGATGTCTAAATACAGACCTTAGATCTTATGTGTGAGGCATAATATAAGTTTTGTGCTAGAGAGTATGTATGTGAGTGTTTGAAAGGACTGCTAACTCAAAAACAAAAAAAAAAGTTCTGAAACTTTGAGGCCATCTAGCTTTCAAAATTCCTGTTTACTGAAAAAGTTACAAGTTAGATATACCGTTTTCCAATTTGTCATAAAAATGCATACCGTTTTCCTTTTTGTCATAAAAATGCATATTAATAATGACAGATTTTCTACTTTTAAATGTATTAAAAAGTAGGTTATATAAACAATAGTTCTGAAAAGTTTGAAGCCTCTTTTTCCTCGTACTGCTGAGACATGTAGCAAAATGAGGAGACCTGGAACAAACCCACGTTGTTTTAGTTTGCTATTTAGCTTAGCTGGCTGAGCTCATGCCAAGCCATATTGCTAGCTAATAAAATGTAATCAAATCTGCACAAACATCCTATTTCAATGGCCCCCTACCCACACGATAGAGCTGAAACTAGGACTAGCACATCTCTGCTGGGACAAAGGGACCCTTAGACTGCCACACGTGGGAGTTAGATGGCAAGTCTACGGGTATCGCTGATTAACTGGATACCAGCAGACTTTTGTTTGGAAAAGTCCTGAAATTATCTGCCATGATTTCCAACTCCCTGAGCCAATCCATCCCGGAAGAGCTGCATGCGCTTCATTGGGAAAATAAAACGCACAGTTAACACAAAGTTCCAGCTGCTTAGCTAATCTTCGTACTTAGAGCCTTCCAGGCCAACCCGTTGCTCTGTTAATACAAAAACAGCTGAACCAAACATATTCTCCTTAAAATATGAATGAATTAGGTCATTATTCACAGATCAGAAGTCAGGGCAGAGCTAATCGCCAAGCACCAAAAGTAATGACAGTCAGTCAATGGCAATTTTAATCAAGAGTCCACACCCCTAATTATACATGAATTTGTGGCTTCACATGATTTCATGAGATACGGTACAAAATATGTACAGTAGGCCTACAGACCAAATGTTTGGACACACCTTCTCATTCAAACAAATGGGGAAGTGTGTCCAAACCTTTGGTCTGTACTGTACCTCGGTACAGTAGCCATGGTTACAAAATGTAGCAATGGAGACCAAAACCGCTGTTTATACCAGGCTGTAAATATGTTATTTTTTTCTGCAAAGTTGGACATTTTAACATTCAAGTCAATACAGATCGACTCTCTTTTGGAAGCGGCCCACGGTGGTCAGTTAAAGGACTGCAAATATTTGTATTTCTGTGCTGGAATGGTGGCGGCCCAGTAAAGACCAAGATTTATGGCATCAATTTGAGACGGAGAAATGATGAACCGCTCCTTACGAGCTGACAGTTTACTTTGGTGTTCCTGTGTGCGGCGTGATGTTTCAAATCCAGTCAAACATGACTCATAGCCAGATGGTGACGAAAAAGACCGACAACAGATTAGACCAATTTAAGTGTATGAAAGTATTTAAAGTGAAGCATTATTTCATCAGTTTGGTGTGTGTGTGTATATTCTCACATCCACCTTTCTTACTTTTATGCCCTTCATGAAATTTCACTAAGTTATTTATTTATTTTCTCATGTTTAAGGAGATCAGCTAGTGCTTTGGGGGTTTCCCTTCTCCTCCTGTGCCTGTGAAAGAGCTGCATTGTTACAAAGAGCACACCAAAGGTAGTTATTATCACCAGGAAACATATTTGCATAATGCCTGCTTATTGTCTGGCCTGGCCTCAAACAACCACTGAGAATGTCTTTTCTTTTCCAATCAGCTTTGGGTTTCTTGGGTTTGGGTTTCATTTAAAGAGGAGGAGAAGTACAGTTTAGTTTAACATTAAAGTATGCACAGGTATTCTAGTAGATCTATGAAATTCCTACATTATTAAGAGAGTTAGAGTTTTGGTTGGTTGCTGACTGACTCTACACTCATCTTTTTCTCCAACACAATACCGTTGAATGTATTATGTTTGTTTAAACACAGGTAAACCTGCTACAACAAGCTGATTTATATTGTACCCAGAGCCAGTGTAAACACCTTCATCCTCTCTACTCCGGGGCAACCGTGTACTCACAGAGCTGGGGTTACATCTAGCAACTACAACTATCTCCACGGAGACAAGTCATTAGTTAGTTCAGCAATAACTGATAACATCAGGCTGCGTCTAGCAGGCTCTGTTGGACCTCAGTTTCTGACAACAATGACTTTCTAAAGTAATTAGGCTATTTTTATTGTTATTTTCAACTGAACCGTTGAAAATGACACCCATCAGTGCGGATCTGAGGTGGAACTGATAAAAACTGATAAAAACCAGCGCCGAGTGGAGAGTCATCTGACCAGGACTGGATTCCAAACAAAAGAAAACGTTCCCATTGCACTGAAAAGACAGATGTTGGTGTGAAGAGGACTGGAGCCTCCAACCATCTCTCCATGGTCTCAGGGTCACGTTTGAGGGAGACGCCATTGAGCCTGCAAAACCCTGTGTACCTGGAAGCTACTCTTCATTACGTTGTTTTGATCCAGCAAAGCAAAAAGACCAAAGAGACATCCACCATAACTGAAAGTTGGCTTTCATATTGAGTAAAATACAAAAAATACTCCAGCTTTTGTGTTGTGCTCAAAGTCCAGCACAAGCACAAATCACTCCCTCTCTGCTGAGATGCAATGTGAAACCTGAGCCAACTCCACCACCAACAACAAAGGCCTCTGAAGAGCTCGTGTAAATACACCGACTGGCTACTATCACCACAGTACGGAAGAGTATTAGGGCCATGCAGGAGAAAAAATATTTGTGAGGGGAAGATTTTTTTTTATTGTGCACTTCGAGAAAAAAGTCGAAATGTCGAGAAAAAAGTCGAAATGTCGAGAATAATGTTGAAATACAATTTCGAGAAAAAAGTCGAAATGTCAAGATTAATGTTGAAATACAATTTCGCGAAAAAAGTCAAAATGTCAAGATTAATGTTGAAATATAATTTCAAGAATAGAATCGAAATTTCGCCTTTTTTCTCAACATTTCAACTTTATTCACAAAATTTTGACTTTTTTCTCGACATTTCGACTTTTTTCTCGAAATTGTACTTCAACATTTATCTCGACATTTCGACTTTTTTCTCGACATTTCGACTTTTTTCTCAACATTTCGACTTTTTTCTCTAAATTGTACTTCAACATTAATCTCGACATTTCGACTTTTTTCTCGACATTTCGACTTTTTTCTCAACATTTCGACTTTTTTTCTCGAAATTGTACTTCCACATTAATCTCGACATTTCGACTTTTTTCTTGACATTTCGACTTTTTTCTCAACATTTCGACTTTTTTCTCTACTTTTTTCTCGAAATTGTACCTCAACATTAATCTCAACATTTCGACTTTTTTCTCAACATTTTGACTTTTTTCTTGACATTTCGACTTTTTTCTTGACATTTCGACTTTTTTCTCAACATTTCGACTTTTTTCTCTACTTTTTTCTCGAAATTGTACTTCAACATTAATCTCAACATTTCGACTTTTTTCCTCGACATTTCGACTTATTTCTCAACATTTCAACTTTTTTCTCGAAATTTCGACTTTTTTCCTCAACATTTCGACTTTTTTCTCGAAATTGTACTTAAACATTAATCTCGACATTTCGACTTTTTTCTCGACATTCCGACTTTTTTCTCGAAGTGCATAATAAAAAAAAAAATCTTCCTCCTCTAAAATATTATTTTTATTTTTCCCTTACCTGGCCCTGACAGTCTCCCGCCCCTCAGAGCAGAGTGTTGGAAATGAACCAGATAATCAGAACAGCTTGACCTCACCTCTCCCCGCCTGCAGGGGGATGCCCCTGAGTACTTCGAGGTGCAGGTGGCTCCATCCCGGCCCGGGCCAGCCTTGCCCTCCTCCAGCCCGAAGGTGTCGTTGCAGTCCTTGGCGTAGAACTGCAGCATCCTCCAGGTCCGGCCGAAGTCCTGCGAGCGCTCCAGCGTCATGGCGGCGGGCCGCGCCGAGCGGAACACCAGGATGAGGTGCGTGAAGTAGAACATGCTCTCCAGGTCCAGCTGCAGCGTCTCCGGCTCCGCGCCCTCCGCGGACTGCCACCAGGTGTTGGGGTGGCGGAACGAGGAGTCGCTCATGGCCGAGGCCAGGTGCGACAGGTGCGGCAGGCCGGCGTTGCACTTGGCGCACTGCGCGGCGCTGCAGGCCCGGTTGTGGTCGGGGTCCGAGTAGGAGCAGGACAGCTCGGTGCCGTTCAGGCCGCACACCGTCTGCGTCAGGACGCGCCGGCCCAGCGCCAGGTTCCCCATGCGGGGGTTGCAGGCGCGGCTCTCGCAGCGGGGGGCCACACCGGCCCGGAACACCTCCAGGGAGCCTGCAGGGGGGACACGGGGGAAATAAATTATGTATGTGTGTGTATTTGTGTGTATGTATATAGGCTATATGTAGCCTATGTGTGTGTGCATGTATGTATGTATGTATGTATGTATGTATACATACATACAGTACATACATAGGCTACATACATACATACATACATACATACATACATACATACATACATACATACATACATACATACATGTATGTCGGTGTGTGTGTATACAGACCAAAAGTTTGGACACACCTACTCATTCAAACAAATGGGGAAGTGTGTTCAAACTTTTGGTCTGTACTGTATACACACATACTGTATATGTGTGTGTATATATGTGTGTGTGTGTGTGTGTGTGTATATATATATATATATATATGTATGTATGTATGTATGTATGTATGTATGGTAGGGCTGGGCGATATGGACCAAAAGTCATATCTCGATATTTTCTAGCTAAATGGCGATACTCGATATATATCGATATTTTTTCTGTGCCATAATTGGTGTTTCCCCCAAAGCATTATAGCATAGCATCTCTGTTAGCTTCATTTTTTCTGAGGCAAACCCTTAAAAAAACAGTCAGTTTTAATACAAAGCCTCGTGCCAAATGTCACACAGGTTCCTTTGTTAACAGAGGTCTGCACAATATCAACATGTATAAAACAAATTAAATAAAAATAAACTGCCTGCATATATAGAATAAAAATGCTTCTTGAAAAAAATAAAACAAATATCCCTTTCCTGCATAACAATTACATTAAAATACACTGTGCAATTAATACAATGTAACAGGCAGACTTTTCCACTGAGGTTGACAGTTGTGCAAATAACAAAACATTTGTGCAAATCTCAAATAAAACATTCAAGCCAATTTGTCACAAAATAAGCTATATCAAAATCGTAAAAAAATAAAAAAAATAAAAATTTTAATAATCGATATAAACGATATTGTCTCGTACCATATCGCGTTTGAAAATATATCGATATATATTAAAATCGATATATCTCCCAGCCCTAATGTATGTATGTATGTATGTCAACGTGCTAAGATGATTTAATGATACAACTTAAGATGTCATCTCGACAATAGAGGTATAAATAATGTCATGATTTAAAACAGAGTGGAGGAACAAGTTTGAGACTGAGAGCAAGGAAAGCCTCAAGAAAAACGCGCACTAATGATAAACTGTTCAGGGATCAGTGAACAGACTCACCTGAAACAAAATTATGATCTGAGAGCGACAAAGTCAGCTCTGAATGACGGTGACTCACTATGAGTGTGCGTCTGTGTGCGTGTGTACACAAGTCAAGAGATTTACCTTGATCGGAAATGTTACCAAAGCGCATAATAGCAGCATTGTGCACCTGTCTGTCCACTACAGACCACAGCCTTAGCGGTGACTCTGACACAGAGAAGTCTGGGAGGATGAGCAGCCTTCAGACCTCTGAGACACCACCGAGAGACATGCAGCTTCACGTCCCAGTGTGGGGTTATCTCTCTCGGTTTGTTTTTAATCGAAACCGAATTAAATTAAATCTCACTGGATGAATAATTTGACTTTTGCACTCCCCTAAAGTTTTGTTTCTTGGGTTTGTGATGAATGTATGTTCCTGTCACAGGTGGAAAAGTCACAAGAGGAAGTGACAATATTTTAAATCTTGCAGGAATTAGTAAAATCGTTAATATAAAGACGAATATACTTTTTTTTTAAATACTAAACTTTCAAATTGAGTGTTGCTGCACTTGACGTTGCTGTGGGTACCAGTGATCATGTTCACACTAACCTGCATCTGACAACACGGCCAGAATGATCACAAATATGATCAGCATGTCTCCTTTCTGCACCAATAATCCAAAATATGGGAAGAAGATAATCGCCAGACACAAAAAAAAAATCCCCCTTTGGAGTTATTTAGACATCAAGTATAAAAGATCTACTCCTCTGTGGTAGATTAAAAACAAAACAAGAAAAACGACAAAAAATAGACAAGTGCGTAGGATTCAAATCCAGTGTGGACTTTCTCTTTCACTCAGCAGCGATCCAATGAGGCGAGAATAAGTGAGTCGTATGAAAGAACAGCATGATCCCGGACGGCGGCTGGTGTTCCTCTGGAGGAGAAGGAGAGCAGCTCTGTCCGGCTCGTCGGGGTTCATTTCCCTGCAGTGTGCGAGCGTCCGCCGCCTGCACATCTATTTCTAAGCAGCCGCAGCCTCGCAGACCTGCTGTAGTGACAGCGCAGAGCGCGGCTCCGCCTCTTTGGACGCATTTTTTCCCCTCCAACTTAAAGGAACATTCTAGTAACAGCTTCACTAGTCTCAGACGTCTTAAGTGCAAGTCTTGATGATTTAAGTGAAAGTAGATCTGTATTTCCCCCTCCAGCAGAAGAAAGTGATGAATACTTTAACCTCCACGTGCAACTTCTGTTAAAGAAACCCTTTCTAACTATTGATCTGTTCTTACCGAAGAGTGCAGGAGCCATGCATGAGAAAAAAAATATTTGAGAAGGGAAGATTCTTTTTTTATTGTGCACTTAGAGAAAAAAAGTCAAAATGTCGAGAAAAAAGTCGAAATGTCGAGATTAATGTTGAAATACAATTTCAAGAATAAAGTCAAAATTTCGCCTTTTTTCTCAACATTTCAACTTTATTCACGACATTTCGACTTTTTTCTCAACATTTCGACTTTTTTCTCCACTTTTTTTCTCGAAATTTTACTTCAACATTAATCTCAACATTTCGATTTTTTTCTCAACATTTCGACTTTTTTCTCGAAATTGTACTTCAACATTAATCTCGACATTTTGACTTTTTTCTCGACATTTCGACATTTTTCTCGAAGTGCATAATGAAAAAAAAAATCTTCCTCCTCTAAAATATTATTTTAATTTTTCTCCTGCCTGGCCCTAATACTCTTCCGTAGTTCTAGATGCTATTTATTTTAAACTGTGCGTGCAAATGATAGAATAGAATAAACTTTATTGTCATTGTGCTCACGTTACAATGAGATTGGTTGGGATGTTCCCACCAAAGTGCAAAGGAAGCAATCAAAATAAGAGGAATAAATAAGTATAAAAGGCACAGTATAAAAGCAATACAAACAATGTATGGATAAAGTGCAACAAACTGTGACCCAAACATCACTCCCACATCATTCAAAAAAATACACCTGTTCTGTTCTGTTATGTTATGTTATGTTTTGTTATGTTATGCTATGTTGTGTATTATTTAACAGTCTAATGGCCCCGGGATAATAGGTGTTTTTGAGTCTGTTTGTCTGCTGCTTCAGGACTCTGTACCTCCCTGCCGGAGGGCAGCAGGTCAAAAAGACTGTTCCCGGGGTGAGATGGGTCCTGTAAAATCCTTTTAGCCCTTTTCAGCCCCTGAGAGTCTGCAATGTCATTTAGGGAGGGCAGGGGGCGGCCGACGATCTTCTGTGCTGTGTCCAAGCCACGGCTAGATTGAGCCGAAAAACTCAAAATAACAATGTGAAATTGTCATTTGAGACTTCTTTTTTGACAGAAAATTGACATTTACATACCTTTTTTAGAATGAAATTCATCTTGAATTAAGAAAGTTCTTTTAGATTTAGAGTCGCATCTTGTAAAATTGTTGGACATCAACAACAGAAAATGGGTCATAAATATTGTTACAATTGTTTAAATGTTTGACATTCCTGAGATTACACGGGAAGTACTTTATTATCTCAAGATAATAAAGGGTCATGTTCTCAACTGTGTCATGATCTTCATAAAAACAAATTATCTTTCTTGACATAAATTAATAAATAGTTATGTTATCTCAGGATAAAATAATCATATCTTTGTCTCAAGATAATGATGTATTAAATAGTTGAAGGCATCACTATTCTCAACTGAAAATAAGTGATAAAAATATTTCTAAAGCCACACTAGATCATAATGACCATATAAGGGCAGCATATCCCAACAAAAGGCACCAGCTCTTATGCGCCTCTAGTGGGACAAATTGGTACTGCAACCCCTGCCGGACCGTCCCCATTCATTAGCACAATACTGTCAATGCCTCTTATTGAACATGGCTTCAAAATGGCTTTTATATTCATTTACATAATTTGGGGATATTTTACATATTTTATTTGTTTTCTCTTCGTTGATCGCTCAATCATGAATTCCTAACTGGTCCCCATAGCTAATGACATTTTCCCATCGATGTTCATTTTCTGGAGACATCAAGTTTTAAAGTTATATTACACTATCATTAGAGGTACGTAGCCTTAATTTAATCTGCTGAATCCAATTTCAACATTTGCTACAAACGTGATGTGAATAACATTCATTATCTTGTTCCTTTAATGAGTTGAGGTGATAAAAGCAGGAAAAGAAACTGTGATGATAAGATGAACAGGTCAGAGCATCTCCACACCGGCAGGTGTTGATATGGTGTAACAAAGTTGTCCAAGGAAAAGATAATCGCTAATAATAACACAAGCAAGGCTCATTTATGTGGGTGGAAAATATGTCATGTCCAATGATATGAAGGAGTCAGAACAAAAGGAGCATCGCAGCTTCATTTTGATATGGATTTTGCTTGTATTTTCCAACCTTGACCTCATTAAAAATGCTGTGCATTATCGGAGTGAACAGACATTCTTGGAATAGTTTCAATAGCAAGATTAAGATTTCCAGATGTTGACTGGGCCTTGAAATACCACAGATTTGGGTATGATTGAGCTTCTGAGAGGAATCAAGTGAAGAAGCGAGTTGATCTTACCTTTTTGACGACTTAAACTTCTAAACTATTCGTCCCTTGCTTGTTTTCTTTGTAAAATTCTCAGGATCTGATTTATATAATGATTAAATCATGCATTAGTGAACATATAGAGAGTGCAGACTTCAAATAAGCTCACTGATTGAATGAAGAGTCATGCACTGTCAACAGTTCAGGACCCCAGACCCGACCACACGGAGCCCAGTGAGAAGCTGATTTGTAAATGAATGCTCTTCTACACATTTCTGACTAATTGCCTCTCGGAGTGATGCTGCGTGAGCTGTTGACGCACTTCGAGGAACACAGATTGGTTGCTCTGCTGAACCCTGTCGCCGCCTTTGTTGACGACATTGTCAGCGTCCATACAGAACCAGTGAAATATGCGAGCCAATAAAGGTCAAGCTCTTTAATTCCAGTTCTGCTTTCCACTTGAGCCTCTGCTCTCAATAACGACTACTTAATAGCCCATAAGATGCCCATAAGTGGAAGTTTTTGAAGGTTTTTGATTCAATCAGAGGGGAAAAGTGTTGGGTTAGAACTTGCTTTTAGTCCTCCAGAGGTTTTGGGGGTCATTATAGCTGCTTCAACTTCAATATTTGATCAGGATGTAGAGCGCCCCCCAGTGCTCAGGATTGACCAGTACTGGAGTTGAGGGGGGATGAGGGGGGATGGCACCCCCCTGAAATAAAAACGGTAAAAATCATCCCCCCTGTAAAACTGCCATCCCCCCTTTCCATCCCTTATTTCATTTCATCAATGAATGTGGTTTTACTGCTATTTCAACATTTAGAGTCATCACCAGGAAAACAACACCAGAAAAATAACTTATTTGACAATTTTCACCCGTTTCAAGTAAATTTTCACTTGAAATAAGTAGGAACATCTGCCAGTGGGACAAGATTTATCTTCTCATTACAAGCAAAAAAAATCTTGTTCCACTGGCAGATTTTTCTACTTATTTCAAGTGAAAATCTACTTGAAACAGGTGAAAATTGTTGTTTTTTTCCAGTGATGAGTCTTGTTTTAAGTGTAATGAGATTTTTTTACTAAAATGAGACATTTTAACTAGAAATAAGACAAACATTCTTGTTAAGATTTTGAGTTTTTGCAGTGACCCATTTTTACTTATCCTGTGAAGGACAGAGTCATATTGATAAGTTCAGAAAACTGTTTTTTATTGTTGTGTTTAGATGTATTTGATGTAAGCCCAGTGGATATTTAAAGCTTACAGAAGGCTGCATTTAACTACTGCTATGTCATTCCTGCAGTATTTCTGCAGGTGTTTTGGTCAGTGTTATTATTTGTAATATATTATATTATTTGTAATCGGCACAAATTATCTGTCCCCATATGATAAAATCCACCATCCCCCCTGATTTTTTTTTTACAACTCGAGTACTGGGATTGACGGAGAAAAAAAAGGTCCAAGGCGGATGTCGGGGACCTCTTCCTTCCGCTCAGGCCCATTTGAGTGAAGCTCCACTGAACACAGCACGGCTTTGGCTTCTCTGTCTGCTGTGTAATCGGACCGTGACCTGCTTTCTCTGCCTCTGACCCATGTCCAATAAGCACTGAGCCAAGTTAAACTATCTCACCTGTTCATTTTGTTCAGTCTACCCTGGTTCAGCCACCGGCCCCGCTCTCAGTGAACCAGACAAACTTTGTTCTTTCTCAGGGATTTAGATGCCTCCGAAGCACATTTCCAGTCTTCAAACTAAAGCCAGGGAACCGCCTGCTGGTTGCGGCTCCGCTCAGTGTGCAGACGTGACCGCGGTATCCGATTGATGTCTCCCACCTTTGGCATGAAAGTTCAGCGGGTTTGGTGGAAATGTGGTTGTAGCTGAGATTAATAAGTGTCAGTTTTGCGGGTCAAAAACCAACGTTATCTCTACCATGGCTAAAAGTGATTTTGCACGTTTGCAGGAGACGTGGCAGGACTGACTGGCCATTTTAACAAAGATGTCTTCCTGGAAATGATGACAGGAATCATTGAAGGATCTCAAAAGAAATCTGACCAACTGTGAGTTAAAATGTGTATCCAGAGTGTAAGAACTGACAGAAATAAACACAATTAGAAATTCTAATGTGAAGAAATTTCAATAAAGAACACCTGTTTGAATCTTTAGACAGTGCTCGTGTGTACAACATATAACTGGACATGCAAAAGGTCCCAAAACTTTCACTTTATGGAAATCTTGCATCACTGTGTCCAGTTTTTTTAATGTCTTTGTGGTATTTTTTATAATTATTTGTTATTTTGTTTGTCTCATTTCTTCTGTTAAATTTATTTTCTTTTTGTAACCAACTTCAACTCATTTATGGTGATTTTTCATTCATTTGTGGATATAATAATCTTCTGGTAACCGTTTTGTCTCTTAATACTGATTTATAATGTCTTTCCAGTCATGTTTTGTCTCTTTTCATGTCTTTTTACGTAAATTCTAATAGGTGTGTTTTTATACATATCAAAAAATGTTGTCTATAATATTTGAGACAAAACCAAAATGATGTTGCATTTTTTTTAAGGCTTTAGCCGATTGGTGTCTTACTGGTAAAAAATTATATAAAGAACAAGTAATATTTTCATGGCATTTTTCGAAACAATGTTTCAAAGTGCTTAACATAAGAGCAGACAAATAAATTAAATTCGGCTACTAGGGCACGTTAATACTAAAATTCACTGGCAACGTTGCAGTTCTTGGAGATTTATTTAGCCGTTTGTGGCTTTGCTGAAAGTTTTGATCATTTTAACTTGTTTTTTCTTTTTTAAAAACAAACCAAAACCTTCTCAAAACCACTCAGTGCAGCAGTACTAGCTGTGACCACACGGGGGCAGCATGTCACAAGAGAGGTCACATGTCAGCAATGGAGTGAAACCTCTTGTAGGACAAAGTGGTATTACGAGATGTGCCGGACCGTCCCCACTCACTCGTGCAGAGTGTCAGTAACTCTTGTCAACAAAGCATATGTATATGCCCCCATGTGGTCCAAAGAGGTGTTGCTACATAGAGTGGCTTTAATGTTTCATCAGGGTTGAGTTGCAATTCTTTGAGAAAAAATTATTTCACTCTAGTCATTTCTTTTTACTATTTTATCCTGTAATCGTTTTCTTCCTCCCAGATAGACTGGCTGAAGACAAAACCTGTCTTGTATTCTTTTGTTGTAATTTTTCCTTTTGGTTGTTTGACATCTGTTCAAATCATGTAGCAATCTGTGTGGTATTTTAACTGACTTTACATCAACTAATAATAACAGATACTTCACACAGTTATTCTCAGGTCAACACAGGTTAAATGCCTTCAGACTCTGATGTAGGTTACAAGATGACACCTCGTCACGCCTCTGGGCCCAGACACACCTTGTGTCTTTATGTCACAACTGACTCAGTGACTGATTGATGGATAGGTTAATTACATAGCGACGAGCTCAAAAGGTGAGACAAATTAAAGAGGCTCTGTGATGTAAGGACACAGGTATTTCAAACACGCAAAGAGAGTTCAAGTGCAATTACACGAGAATTTTTCTGACAGAACCCGGCCATTTGCTGAAGGAAGTCAGATGTTCATTTATTCATCACATCGGGTTTGAACCTGTTCCCCGTTGTACCAAGTACATGAACATTTCAGCCAAGGAAAATGTCAAATCCTCAGACTGTTTGTGCCTGGAGAGATAGAGCTGTCCAGACAAAGAGTAAGCACGACCCACTTATGACATTCATATGGATTTTTACCCCTAAACAGGTCACAGTTTTCAATTAGAGAGTAATCCTGCAGGGTGCATGTCAAAGTAACAAAAATAGAGAAAGTATGTATAGCCTACTTCACTTCAGGCAAGGCATAGAAACTGACAGTGATGCTGGGTAGAAATTTTTTTATCGTTTCGCAACTCAGCGTCAAGCCAGGTATTTATTTATTTATTTATGTTTTTATTTTTTATGATGTTCGTGATTATTTGTTAATGTCTATGTGGGGGAGGGTGTGTGTGTGTGCGGGTATTAAAGTGAGGATGTGTTTCAAAATGACCAGATGTGTGTTTTTAACCACTGTGTGAGTTTTTCTATGTTAAATGTTGATTTTATTATGTAAAGCACGTTGTGTTAGTCGTGCATGAAAAGTGCTATATAAATAAAGTTTGATTTGATTTGAAAATTTTTTTTTTTTAAGATATAACGACTTAGGTCATCTGGATCTGGTTTGTTGTGTGTCCCAAGAACCAGAACCAAGCAAGGTGAGGCAGCGTTCAGTTATTCTGCTCCTCACTGGTGGAACAAACTTCCTGTAGACCTGAGGTCTGCTCCAACTGTCAGCTCCTTTAAATCAGGCCTAAAAACATTACTGTTTACTGAAATGTACTCTTAAATTAAATACTTACCTGCTGTACTCTACTGCCCTTACTTTTTAACAACTTGTGCTTTTTATTATTTTATCTCTTTTCTTATTTTATTTCATTTTAATTGTTATTTACTGTTTAATTGTGTCTCGCTGCTTTTAATGTTGATGTTTTACTTACCTTGTGTTGAATTGTGCTATACAAATAAACCTGCCTTGCCTATAATGACTAAAGTCTATTTAACTTTAGATTCATGTTGTTAAGAGATTACATGTTTTAATAGGCCTACCAATGTTACTTATTATGTACTATGGCAAATATATTTAGTACCTATATATATATATATATATATATATATATATATATATATATATATATATATATATATATATATATATATATATATATATATATATATATATAAGAATTTTCCCTGGGGGGGCCTAAAGTATTAAACTCACATTAAACTCACATTTAATGTGAACACAGCGAAACTCCCTCCATGAACGCTGTCCAGTTGCGCCACGGTTAAACCTCCAGGTGCAGTGCGCACCTCATCCCGGTAGGTGGCGCTGCTCAGAAACAGGCGCCTTTTAGAGGTGGCAGCGTTCTACTTCCTGTCGGCGACCCTCCGACATTTACCGGAAGCGGAAGGTGACGTGGCGAGAGTGGTAGCGCGGTAGGATTGAACATTTGTTTTGGCGGATTTGCATAAACTGTACTCTGACTGTGAAATTATGACATCTAGCTCGGATGGATTGGATAATGAAATGGATTGGACGATAAATCAATCTAGGAAACAGAAAAGGACTGTGCCAGAGAGAAGCTCACGAGACAGAGCGAAAAGTTGGTCGGATGACAGCGAGGCCAGGGCTGGGAAAAAGTCTAGAAATAATGAAAGGCGGATAAATATGGATCAAGCTCAGGAAAGCGACTGGAAAGTTATGATCGAATTCTACCAGGATGGTGGGCACTATCACCCAATCAAACTTACCAAAATAATCGAGGAAGAAATTGGTAGAATAAAATTCGCCAGGTTTATGAACAACAAACGAGTGCTGATACATGCAACCAGTAAACAACAACAAGAAAAAATACTTAGAATGTCAACACTTAAAGGAGAAAGGATGAAAGCTCATATACCTGGAGCAATGGCAAGCGTGAGAGGAGTTATCTCAGGAGTCCCGCTAAGCATGACAATGGAAGATGTGAAAAAAGAGATAAAAGGAGGAAAAGTGACTGAGGCCACAAGGCTCAAAAGTAAAAGGGATGGCACACTGAAGGAAACCCTGTCAGTAGTACTTCAGTTTGAAAAAGATGTACCAAATGCAGTACAGATGGGATATGTGAATTACCCAGTGAGGGAATATATACCAAAGCCACTCAGGTGTTATGCCTGCCAGAGAATGGGACACACAGCGCAACAGTGCAAAGGTAAACTAAGGTGTGCAAGATGTGGAGGGCCACATGAGTATGGAAAATGTGACAAAGATTCCAAGATACAATGTTGTAACTGTGGAGGAGAGCACAGTGCTGCCTATGGAGGATGTGTAGTGCAGAGGGAAGCCAGAGAGGCCCAGAGAATTAAAATAACTGAAAAAGTTTCATATGCAGAAGCACTGAAGAAAGTTAGGGGGACAGGAACAAATGATGAAAGATTTAGTGGAATGACACAAAGACATGTAGCTCAGAGGGACAGTAAAACAACAGATAATCAGGACAAAACCCAAACCCCAGTGATGGCCCAAAATGTCTGCACGCACAAATGTAAAGTTAATGATGAAACACTAGTGGTGAACAAAGTGAACTTTGTGGTCTTCATCTGCCACACCATTAATGTTACGACACAACTGAAAAGGAAAAGTGACAGGATCAAGGCCATTGTGGAAGCAGCAGAAACATTTCTGGATATGAAAGATGTGAAAGCAGACCAGATACATGCAATACTAAAGGAAAATGAAGCTGCAGGAAATACACATGTGGAGGGTTAATATATTGATGATGGTTCTACACATACTTCAGTGGAATGCAAGAAGTCTTATAGCAAACGGACAAGAATTTAAAAAGTTCATACATGATTTAGATACAGTTCCAGATATTATTTGTGTACAGGAAACTTGGCTACAGCCCCAGCTAGATTTTATAATTCCAGGGTTCAGTTCCATAAGACATGATAGAAATAACCAACATGGAGGAGGGTGTGCTACTTTTTTCAAAGATGGACTGGCCTATAGGGAGATTCCCTCCCCTGAGGATATTGAATGTACTGTAGCAGAAATTTATAGCCCAAGAGAAGAAGGAAACATTAAGTTAATTAACTTCTATAATCCATGTAGAAACTTAACTGTTGAAAGCTTCAAGGAATTGGCAGGGATCGTAGCTAAGAGAGAAATATGGTGTGGAGATTTCAATGCACACAGCAGTTTATGGGGTAGTACTCACACGGATAACAATGGGGATGTAGTGGAAGAAATGATGGATGAAAGGTCTTTAGTATGTCTTAACAGTGGAATAGGTACAAGAGTGGATGTGAACAGGGGTACGATGTCATGTTTGGATCTGACAATGGTGTCAGATAGACTGGTGAATGCGTGTGAGTGGTATGTTAAGAATAATTCAACCGTAGGAAGTGATCACTTCCCTGTGATAACTATTGTAAATACAAGTGTATGCCTTCAGGAAGGGAATACGTTCACCAGGTGGTGCTTTGTTAAGGCAGACTGGGAAAAATTTAAGATGTGTTGTAAAGAGTCAGTACATTTGATTACACTAGAAGGAGACATAGAGGAGTGCACGGATCAGATTACAGAACATATTCTAAATGCAGCAAACCTGAGCATACCAAAAAGAACTACAAAGGGCAGGAAGAAAGTGGTACCGTGGTGGAACGAGGAATGCAGCAGAGCAATTAAAGAACGAAACAAAGCATTCAGAGCACTGAAGAAAAATTTATCACAAGAGAATATTATAGATTATCAAAGGAAAAAGGCAGTGGCTCGTAGGATCATTAAATACACTAAAAAGAGTACATGGAGAGATTTTTGTGCCACCATAGGCAGAGGGGTCAAGCTGGGGGATGTATGGTCTATGCTCAAGAGAATGAGTGGGAAAAGGAAGTCAGCTTTAATACCAGCACTAGTAGATGGGGAGAAAATGGCAGTGTCAGACAAAGAGAAGGCTGATGTATTAGGTACAGCATTTGCTGCAGTTCATAATGGGGAGCACATTGGTGAATTACACAGGCAGCAGAAAGACCGCATATGCAGAGAAAATGAGAAAGTGAGAGAGAAGAAAGAAGATGACATGTCAACGTTGAATATGGACCTAACAAGTCCAGAACTTAAAATAGCCTTACAAGGTACAGGGTATACAGCACCAGGACAGGACCAGTTATGTTATGCCATGTTCCGGCAGCTACCAGAGGAATCTTTAAAAATGGTGTTGAGACTGTTTAATAAAATATGGAGGGAGGGAACTCTGCCCAGTGGCTGGAAAAGAGCAATAATATTGCCATTTAATAAACCAGGAAAGAATCCTAATAATCCTAGTAACTATAGACTCATAGCCTTGACGTCTCACTTATGTAAATGGATGGAGAAGATAATTGTTATGAGGCTGTCATATGTTATGGAACAGAGAGGGCTATTTAATAATTCTCAGAGTGGATTTAGGAAAGGACGATCCACAATGGATGCTCTAGTTAGAGTTAGTAATGAAGTAGAAAAGACAATGAAAATGAAAGAGTTAATGATAATTGTATATTTTGATATAGAAAAAGCATATGATTCCATGTGGAGGGATGGGTTGCTTATCAAACTAAGTAGAATGGGTATTGGAGGGAGATTATATAATTGGATTATGGACTTCTTAACAGGCAGGAAATTTAATGTCAAGGTTGGAACAGAAGTTTCTAAAGATTATAAAATTGAAAATGGTATTCCCCAGGGAAGTGCAATCAGCCCTGTTCTGTTTAATGTAATGATAAATGATATTTTTACAAAGTTAGATGGATGCATCGAATCAGCGCTATACGCAGATGATGGGGCCATATGGATGAGGGGAAAAAATGTGTCACATGTCTGCAGGAATATCAGGAAAGCAATAGAAAAAGTGGAAAAGTGGTCGTATGAATGGGGGTTCAAAATGTCAGCCAGCAAGTCATGTTACATGATCTTTACAAACAAGCGTAAGATTGACAATGAGAAGTTAACACTTTATGATCAGCCGATGGAGAGGGTGAATGAGTTCAAGTACCTGGGCCTATATTTAGATCACAAGTATACATGGAAAGCACACATTGAACATTTGGCAACAAAGTGCAAAAAGGTTATTAATTTACTACGGGCTGTAGCAGGCTGTGACTGGGGGGCAGATAAAAAATCATTAATTGACATATACAGGGCAGTTATGAGATCAACAATAGATTATGGCAGTATAGTTTACGGAGCAGCAGCTAAAACTTCATTACAAAAAGTAGACAGACTGCAGTATAGAGCACTGAGAATTTGCATAGGAGCCATTAGGTCAACACCCATAAACGCAATATTAATAGAAGCAGGAGAGACACCACTGGATTTAAGAAGGGATAAACTGGCACTTACATACTGGATACGTTTAAAAGGGAGTGGGGAAGAAAACCTTACAACGAGGACAATAAAGGACTGTTGGGAATACTCTAAATTCCAGAGACATGGGTTTGGGTGGTCAAGGGATGAAAGGTTGAGAAGATATGGAATGGAGACATTAAAATTCACTAAATACACACCTATGAGTAACATACCTCCTTGGCTATTCCCAGAAGCAAAAGTTGACATGAGCATACTGGAACGGAAAAAAGAATGGAGAATGAACGAAGTAGGCGGTAAAGCAAGTATTTACCTGAGAAATAGTTACTACAACTACCTGGAAATTTACACAGATGGGTCAAAAAATCAAAAGGATTGTGTGGGAATAGGTGTATTTATCCCTGAGTTTGATGTGAATATCTCTAAAAGATTATCCAACCAACTATCAGTATACACAGCAGAAATGGTGGCAGTCTACATTGGGTTACAGTGGGTGGAAGAGGTTAGTCCTGATAAGGTGGTGGTGTGCACAGACTCAATAGCGGTATTAGAAAGTATAAAATCAACAACAACGTGCAGAGAAGATTTACTCATTGATATTTCTCACAGTTTATTAAGATTACACAGACGTGGCATAGATGTTCAGTTCTGTTGGGTACCAGCACATGAGGGAGTAACAGGGAACGAGGGTGCTGATAAACTAGCAAAAATGGCTCTACATAAGGAAATAACATTACCAGTTCCACTAGGAAAAGGAGAAGGTAAAGCAATAATTAAAAAGAAAGGAATGGAAATATGGCAGAAAAGGTGGGAGGAAGATCAGAAAGGACAGGGATATCACATAATACAAAAGACTATAATAACAAAGAATTATACTGAAAGGAACAGAAGGGAGGAAACAGTTATAACAAGACTCAGACTGGACCACACAGGACTAAATGGCACCTTGCATGTAATGGGAAAAAGGGATAGTGATAAATGTGAGAACTGTGGAATAAAAGAAAACGGTGAACATATCCTAATGCACTGTAACAGGTATAAAATAGAAAGAGAGCGACTACAGGAAAAAGTGAGAGAGGCAGGACGTGAGTGGAATTTGAAGGGGATACTGGGAACAGAGGGAGAGGGGGTGGAAATCACCAGAAAGGCATTAATTCATTTCCTAAAAACACTAGGCTGATAAACAGAATTTAAACCGGGCTAAATGAAATAATTTCACACACTCTTGTACAGTAGGTGGCGGTATGCACCTGAAAGTTGCTTGCGATCCGCCAATAAACTGAGAGAAGAAGAAGAAGAAGACTCCTTTACTTCTGACTTTCATTATGAAGACTGCAGGCTTCTTCCTGAGGTTTGGTACAGTCTTGGTTGGAAGCAACTGGTTCCAGCCGGTTCTAGAAGTTTCTGATGTTGATGTGTTCTTGTTTTTCAGGGTTTCCCTCTGTATGTTGTTGATTGTGGAGTCATCTGGGATGCATTTGAAGGGTAGGCTATGATTTGCTGAAGACATCACATGTGTAGTTGTATCACACTCAGCTTAAATCTTCTGTTTTTCTGTCCTCAGGATCAAAATCTCACCAACAGAGTGGTGGTGGCGGCAGTGGGGCTGGTGGCAACTTTGCCTCCTACCAGGGAGCACCCACAGGTCATTCAGCACCAGTACTCTACAGTGCCCCTAGACTGGTATCTGCACCAGTACTTGTCCAAAACCCTAACGCCCCTCAGCTTGTTGGCTACACAACTCCAGTAGGGAGCAGCCTGGACTCAGCTGCACCTGCTGTTGGTAGTGGGTCGGCCGTGCCCCTTCAGGCTGGCGCTGTCGGTAGTGGGTCGGCCGTGCCCCTTCAGGCAGGACCTGTCGGTACTGGGTCTGTTGTGCCCCTTCAGCCTGGCTATGTTGTCTCTGGTTCTTCTGTACCCTTTCAAGCAGGAGCCGTTGGTTCAGGGCCGGCTGGAGCTGGTCAGTCTTGGCTACCAAATAAGTCTAATGCATGCTACTAGTCTTGTGGTTGGGTACTGTATCCTCACTTGTTTCTCCACAGAAACCGAGTGGGCTGTTCCTCCCCAAAGCTTGACTGAAGCAGCAGATGATGCCCAGACCATGGATGCCAGTGGCTTTCTCCCATCACCCCCTCTACCACCACCTCAACCTAGCTTCCAGGCAGGAGAAGCTGCCAGTGTTATGAGGGAAGCTGAACTTGGCAACTTCCAGCGGCAGACGGAAGAATTTGGCTATCCAGCTGACCAACTGGGCCAAGGACAGCAGGGATTCACAAGTGTGGTTCACCAGTTTGGTGTGGGTGGTTTCTCGGCTCACCCCTATCCAGACTTTGACTACAAACTCCTGTATGGCCTGTACCCTCCTGGCACCCAGACTACCTTCAGCCAGCACCATGAGAAGGGCAAAGACTTCTCGCAGGCCGTCCACTACTTGACGGAGCATGCTTCTGACGACCATGGTTCTGTGCAGCAGAAAAAGGTCTTCCAAGCTGCCTCCTAGACTTCTGCAGGAAATGCTTAGGCGTCTCAATGCTGGCAGAAATATGTCCTCTGCATAAAATATTCTGATCAATTTTGGCCAATAAAGATTTTTACATGTACTGTACGTGGCTTTGGGCAATGCTTATTATAATAAAAAATGCTGTTAACTGAGGTAAACCATAATTAACAATGCAAAATGGAATTGTAGGTTACACTTTCTCCCCACATCAATGCGTGTCCTGAAAGTCTGGCATTACAAGCCATATCCTGAGGTTGGTAGCATTGCTGTGCAGTCTAAGCATGGATGCTGCTTAGACCTTCACTTGCAGAAGGTTGGTGGTTGTCAGGGCCTCCATATGGCCATGGTTCCTGGGGAAAGTGGTGTAGACCAATATGGGACTGTTTAGAATATGACCACATTGCAGATACAATTTTTATTTTAAAAGGTGGTTTGTGGGACATGACTAAGGAGCAAGAATCCTATGGAGGTAGATTTGTCTTATTCAAATATATTTTCAATAAGTCACTTCAATCAAAAGTGACTGCAAAACATTTGAGACTCAAAAAAATGCATTTGAACACTTTCTTTGGAAATGTTTTCTTTGATAGAAGTTTGTTTTTTGTTTGAAGCAACTTTTTTGATGGATGTTTGGGCCATATTATGGGTAGGACGTGTATGATTTAATCAAAGAAGTTGCTTAAAAAAAAATTCAATACAAAAAAATCACTTCAAAATGTTTGAATGCAAAAAATATTTGAGACCCAAAAATTTGCATTTGA
Source organism: Cololabis saira (assembly GCF_033807715.1). Classification (NCBI taxonomy): domain Eukaryota; kingdom Metazoa; phylum Chordata; class Actinopteri; order Beloniformes; family Belonidae; genus Cololabis; species Cololabis saira. Next base: position 13,609,629 of record NC_084609.1, on the reverse strand, counting down.
ACACTTTTTTTTTTCCAAAATGTTTTTCGATTTGATGTATTTTTTTTTTTGATTGAAGTGAAAAAAGTTTTGAAGTCTTTTTTTTTTTTGATTGAATCATTTTGACACAAATATCCCACATAACATTGGCCAGGTGTTTTGGCACTAGAAGTATTTCGAAGCATAAACAGTGTTCTCTAGTGGTCAAGTGTTGTATCTGCAGCATAGAATGACATTACATCTTTTTGTTATTTCGTGTTTTTCTATCTCATTTTGGGTCTTTTTCTGGTTTACAATTTCAACAAAGGTGGTTCAACAAACTCCAATTCAAAAACCTAACCCGAAGACAACAAACATTAAGCTTTTGGTTCAGAGTTGGTTGAGTTACAGCGACATAAGAACTCATCAATGGAGCTCTGAGACTGTGCTTCACCATGGCAACGCACGGTAAGCGAAAGTGATCTTCCTATTTTAATTCACTAGATATGAACATATTAGTGCAACAACAAGTTATCTGGACTTACAGGTTGGAGGGGGTGTGCAAAGATCTTTTTAAGAATCCCGAGTAAAGCATGCAGAACAGGTTTAGAGTCCATCAGTACGTATGGCATCCAGCTGCAGACTTCACATCTGACCCACCGAAGAGCTCCAACTCTGGGAGTCTTTCAGATTATTATTATTTCCATAGTAGCTCCGCAATGCATTTATTTATAGGTGTTTGTTTAAAGTGAAATGTACCTTTTTAAAGGTCCACTAAGACTTAACAGACTTGAATGCCCATAAATCCATTGTTCAGAGACTCCAGTGCAGGTTTGTTGTTACCATGACACAGTTGTGACCTCAGAGGCAGAAATCCAGCAGGCTAATCTGTGTTTACGGATCAGGTGCCTCGCGTATTCAAAATATCTAATCACGAGAGAACACCTAGTTCTTATCAGTGCTCATTATGTCCTCTCTGTTGGGTACTTTTTTAATTTTCTTTTTTCTACCACACATTTATACATTATTTACATCTATAAATCATTTACTTTGTCTGTCTTTGAAATACATTATATTGTTGGTTAACATCTGTTCTTTCAGTCTCTAAACAGCAGTGTAAAAAATGAAAGTATTAGTTTTGAAGTGTTAAAGTTTGATAAAAACAGTTGTTTATGAACAAGATTTCATTTCAGGTTTCATGTCAGTCTGTATTTTTTTCATACTTATAATTTATCTTTATTGTTTATTTAGTCTGAGTTCATGTTGCCTTGAACATTTATCTGACTTTGAGCTGCTGTAACACCCAAATTCCCCATCTGGGAAAGGACTATCTTATCTCATCTTATCTTATCTTATCTTATCTTATCTTATCTTATCTTATCTTATCTTATCTTATCTTATCTTATCTTATCTTACCTTATCTTAATTCTTTCGTGAGCAACAGTGACTTTGTTTTTCTGAACTTGTCACAAAGGTGATGGTTTAGTCTCAGTTGCTAAGGCAACTGATGATAAAGCAGACAATGGTAGAAAAGCATACATGTAGATAGAGGGGGGAGACATGCAGCAAAGAGCAACAGTCAATACAGACGTAAACCATATATATACGGTACTCCATAGTTACAAATCCATCATATTGATAACATTCAGTTGTCTCCAATGTTTATCTGATTCAATCATGACTATCAATCACAGTCTTGTTGTTTCATTCATTGGGCCAAAGTTTCCACTTGTAATGCTGTGAGTATAACGATAGTTAGAGACATTATAAAACATACATAATTTTACCTACACTTTGATAACAGTCACCAACTAGACCTACCGAGCTACTCAGGACCTGATGTAGGTACCTTTCGTGCCACAGCGGTGCTGTCCTTGATGTCCAAAGGTCATTAAAGCGACCTTTATGTTTTTTTGCTGGAGTTCTCTCACCATCTTCTGTGTGATTCTACCCCGGCACAAAGAAAAAAAAAACAAGACGACCAAAGACATCTTCAAGTCTCTCACTCCTTCTTCATCCACTTCATGTCATTTGACATAATAAAATCCACTTAGAGTACAGTCAACATCTGAAGTGGATCAAAAAATGGCATCAAAGTTGTACCAAGACAAAAATAAATATTGTTCAAAATTCTCTCTTTATATACATATACATGCCAATTTGTATTATATGAAGATTGAAAGTTCAAGATTGAATATTGAAGGTTGAAGTTGAGCTCTACACCAACATGCGCTTTAATACCTACTTTATTAAAAAGAGTCCATGCTCCATCAAGTGAATAAGTTTTGACATGGTCTGAATTTTTTTCTGATCTTTGCACCTTGCTTCAGGTAGATGGAAACAAGAGTGTAAATTAAGACATAAGGTGATGCTGCCACAACTGGTTATTTTTAAGAAAAGGCTTCTTTCATTGATTTTTATTCTGATCTAAAACTCTCATGTAGACAACATCTCATTGGTAGGTTACCTTTCCACCGGTCCCCCAACAGGTCGTCCACTACTGCAGTGAACAAGTAAAAACTTTATCCACACGGTGACATGTTGACGTCTCTTGTTTGGTCCGAAGGAATTTCTACTTTAAATCAATCACTTTGTCAGCAAGGGGGGTGCAGTTTATCAAAGAGCTCAACATATGGAATTGTTGCAGTGATTGTCCTGTGGGGAGGAGAAACCAAAGCCCACTCTGATGCTCAGGAAGACTCCTGGAAGAAGATCTTGAGTTTTCTGCAGCAGCACATGTACAGAAACCCTAGTACTAAATCCAAAATGTGATTGGTCACATGACTTCAGACTGCACTCCAGTCACTTCTCCAGAACCATCATGCACATCAGATTCTTCCACACTGAACAAATGTCTTTGTTCTTACTATTAAAATCCACAGAAAACAGGTTTAATTAAATGAATATAGGAATTTTAACTTTAGTTAAAATGCTGCTTTTATTCTCCTCTTAATGCCATAATTAATACTTATAATTAGGAATACAAGATATCTACTGGTTTGATAAATGACTGGTAAACATGGGAGAAAACTGATGTTTTGTAGCTCACCTGAAATGTTGTCATGGTAACTACGCTATAATTTTGTAGGGACAATGCACATTAATTAACATTTCTGTAAATACGCCATGAAGCCAAAAGGTTATTTTTCATCTTTTTCCCATATGATATGAGGCAACGTTGAGGCTAAAAACGATAACATGGACCGTTGATGTTCCCACTCAGCAGACATTTGAAAACTGTAAAAGGTATTTCAAAGCCATAAATGACAAAATCACTAAATTCATAGCACTTATAATTCTGTAAACATTTGATGTTCAGAATGTGTTGTTGTTGTTGTCGTCATACATCAGTGCTCTTTGTTAAACCTTTGAAAAAGTTTTAACTGTAACTCCAAATACTATCTCATCCAACTAAAAGTTGAAAAGATGCATTTCTTTTTTTATTCATAAATCCTTGAACATGATTTTTATGCACAGATAAACTTTTCGTAATTCTTTTAAAACCTGTTTTGAGACAGGAATGTTTTAAAGGCTAAAGTGTTTGATTTGCTGAAATCATGTGTAAAATGTTTTGATTACTGTTAAATAAAAATATGCACTTGGCACTTGGTATAACGACACTTTGTCAAACTATACATCACTGTAGTTAGTGTGATCTAGTTTAGACTGTATTCTCAGTGTTTGGCATGATGTTCGCTACAGTATGCTGGTCCGAGCAGATAGAAGGAGGCCGTTTGAGGTTATTTCACTTAATTATTTTAGGCAATAGCAACGCACAGTTGAGCTCAGTTCAACTCAACATCATATTATAATGATGGAATTAAGGTGTCACACTGTGTAACTGTGTGGTTCTGGAAGTACGGAAAACAATCAAAACTCTCCAATACAATATGACATAATATAACAAACAAAGCACTAACTTGGTATTAATATTCAGTAATTCACTTTTAAAGCCTCATAACTTTGATTGTGGCTGGAATTTCCCCATTTTTACCTTAAATCATAACATTGCCTACAATATCTCTTATCACAGAAGCATATTTAAGTTAATTTAACCACAATTATGGAAAACATTTGGCAACATTCATCCTTTCTCGTTTATGCTCACAAACTGACAGAGGTGTCAAGTAACGTAGTACAAATACTTTGTTACCTTACTTAAGTAGAAATTTTGGTTATCTATACTTCACTGGAGTAATTATTTTTCAGACGACTTTTTACTTTTACTCCTTACATTTTCAAGCAATTATCTGTACTTTTTACTCCTTACATTTTAAAAACAGCCTCGTTACTCTATTTCATTTCGGCCTTTAAAAAAAAACTATCCAGTTAAATTGCTCCATCCGGATAGAGTGAATTTGGTTGTGGTTGTTTCAGATGTTCTTGTCCAGTTTTGTTCTTACATCCGTTCCCTCAGATTCCTGCAACTAAACTTGGATGTACATTCCAATAAACATTAGGATAAATAATAACATGCCTCTGAAGTTTGACTTTTTGCACCATTACAATACTTATAGGCAACTAGTCGTCATATCTCCTGCTCCCTGAAACACATGTTAATGCTCAATAGTACACATATATGGTTCTTTAATATATTTGCATTATACTAAGATGCATTCATTTTCAATGGCTTTTGTCCTTAATGGCTTTTTTCCCCCTTACATTACTTTTACTTTTATACTTTAAGTAGTTTTGAAACCAGTACTTTTATACTTTTACTTGAATAAAAAACTTGAGTTGATACTTCAACTTCTACGGGAGTATTTTGAAACTCTGGTATCTATACTTCTACCTGAGTAATGAATGTGAATACTTTTGACACCTGTGCAAACTGAGGATGAAGGAATGCCCATCCAGCAAGAGCGTTGTTTCTCTGACCTGGTTAAACTGCACTTCTCTTAATTGAAGTGTCCAGTAATTACTGCATAAACACGTCTAACCAGCAGAGGGCGGTGTTATACCAAATTCGCTGCCAACAACAACAGTTATGGGATAATCAAATAGCAACATTAACATGTTATTAGTCTGTGGATGATATTTGAATTTTCTGCCATCATTAATTCCTTTTGTTTGCATTGATAAAATTATGTAACCACTTTGATGTGTAAGTTTTTATTTGAAAGAGAATCATTACAGAAGTAGAAAGTTTTGTAAAATGCCTTCCAAATCGAGACACAGACAAAGATGCCTTGCTGGTGTGGCTGTAAAACGGCTGTAAAGCATTCTCAGTGCAAAGAGCCGTTGCCGGGAAACAAACTTTCCTTTTTAGTTATTAGATTAATTTGAAACAAAACATGAAGATTCCTTAATGGTGTAGTACTACAGTACTAGAGTATTACGGTGTGTCCTGCAGCAGCAAGGTCAAGGGAAAGAAGATGGGTAGACAGTCTAAAAGTAAGACTATCACCTTGAAAAAGGCTAAGCGCTACGTGGAGTGTACAATGTATGAGAAACGGCGGCTGGACCTCAGTTTCAAAGACCTTTCCACCGTGCCCAAGTGCATCAGGAAGCTCTGTGACTTGGATGAATTGGACCTGAGCAGGAACTGGATAACAGAGGTCCCAGATTTCATTGATTGTTTCACTACCCTCATTGTTTTGGATCTGCACAGCAATTGCGTGAGTACTACTGACAGTTGAAGTCTATAGAGTGCATGACGTCACAGATGCGACTTCACAGCGGGTTACGCCCACTGAGTGGCAGAAAGACTGAGTGGCAGCGTAAACTTTCAGTTTGAGCCACTACAAAACATTTAAAATGGGAAAGAGCTGTTGTGGGATCGACTTTACTCATAGATTTAGCAAGAAATCTGAGTTATCATTTTACAGACTGCCGAAAAATAAGCTTAAGAGAGACAAATGGATCGCTGCAATTTGCAGAAACAACTGGATTCCAGGCACCGAAACGTGGATTTGCGGTTCCCATTTTGTATCGGGTAATGTTGGATTTTTGGGTAGCTAACATTAAACGGTCAAATGAATAAAGTTCGGTGTCCTCATCACTTTAATTTCACCAACAAATCCTGCTTTGAAGTAGGACCAAGCATCAAGACTTTTGTATGCCTTCAAGCTTTGCTTCGTGAATTTTCCCGGCGTAAAAATTAAGTACCCGCCTTCTCCACTAGTTGCAGCCATTTTTGCTGATGTTTTGCCACTCAGTGCGAGTAAGGGGGCGTAGTCCAGTGGGGAAGTGACGTCAATGCATAACCTCTATCCGCCAACAGGTGAGGGAAACTGTAGTTTCCCTGACTGACCACTAGGGGCTCCAAAAAGACGAGTCAGTCTCCACTGACCCCTACTTTAAAAGGTTCCGTTTTGCAGCACAATAATCATGTTACATTTAGCATACGCTTGTATCCAAAGTGACCTAAAACAGAGGAATACAATCAAGCCACAGTAACATGGTACATCACAAAGAAGGTGCAGATAAAGCCCCATTTATACGTCTGCATCCAAGCTACGCTGTAACTAGGGTGTACGTGTAGACTGATTTGAACCTCTCTACAAATGTAACTACTTATTGCATCAAATTCACTGCACTGTAACTCCAACAGCCCATCTTACAAACGAGTCATGATTGCTACTGTCTGGAGTTAACGACCTATCAGCCAATCAGAAAACATCATTTTTGTTGCCGGGTAAGGTCTGAGTTTCAGCTTCAAGCGTTCCATAAATGTGTAGTGGAGGTAACCTAACTTACAACACACATCATTCATAAACACACACACACAAACAGGGATAGAATAACCACCACCATTCAAGGGGCCCATTTTGAGCCAAATGTGTTTTTCTTTATTTAATTATTTTATTTGCTTAAAGTATATAACCAGGAATTTCAAGTGCATATTCAGTAAGGTACAGTCTTTTTTTTTCTTTTTTTATGTATAGCGAGCAAAGCAGCACAAGCGGGACACTGAGGCAACGTGGCCTTCCATGTCAACTGCACAGTGTTTGAATTGTTATGTGCCACATCAGGTAAAATTATGTAAAGCCATGAATTCACAAGTGGATAGCATTACCTGGGGAAATGCAGTAAATCAAAAATGACACTTCAATATCTGAGTTTTGCACAGCAATTTTGCACACGGTAAGCAAAATTTGTGCTTCACTGTAACAAATATAATCCTCAGATGTGTCACCAGGAGCTCACGTTTTGATAAACAATGGTTTATTATTGACATAAACATTCACTATTGAAGTGGAAGCCTCTGATCGCACACGCTATAGCTAGACTTGTGATGAAACCTATGTTCTTAAGTTGCCATGGTAACAGTAAACTGACCAGTAGCTGTAACTGGAGCTTTAGTTGTAGCCTAAAGGCTTCATGATGTCAGATGAGGTTTTGAGATTGGTGCAAAATAGTATGTTTCTTCTTTTCTATGCATCTCATAAACGGAAAAACTTTCAAAACATTTTTGGTTTTGGATTATTAAAATGGAAATATGGGAATGTAAAGTTGGACATTTAAACAAACGGTCAATGGAGACTGACTCGATTTTGGAGCCTGCCCCCTAGTGGTCAGACAAATAACTACAATTTGCTGCACTTCCTGAACCACCAGACTAGTAAACCGGATGTAGCCGCTTCATAGCGTACCACCATTGAGCCGGTTGGCTACAATGCATGCACTTGGGGTAAACAAATGGGTGTTTATTGCAATGATATGATGACGTACGTAAAACCAACAGTCGTGTTCAAGCACTACTGAGACCGAGATGGATGAATGTGTAAATTGCAACACAACAACAAATATAACAACTATCCAAATGTTCTACCTCTTTTACAACAGTTGGAGGAGTTACCTGTGACTATCTGCCGCCTCCCGCGTTTGCTGGTCTTAAACCTGTGTAACAACCGTTTGACGAGTCTCCCCAAAGAGTTCGGCCAGCTGAATACACTGGAAACGCTACACCTGAGCATCAACCGGCTCTCAGCCCTTCCCGCCTCCATCATCGCGCTGAAGGAGCTCCGATGCATCAGCCTGTGTGACAACCAGTTCATGCGGGTCCCTGTCTGTCTGTCCAAGTTCAAGAAGCTGGAGAAGGTCAACCTGGACAGGAACCCCTTGTTTGACCGTCGCAGGGAGGTCAAGGTTACGTTAGCAAAGAACTTTTACATGGTCAATTTGAACCATCTGTGCAACGACTGTGGGAACAAGTGCCAAATCGAGGGGAGGAAGATGGAAGAGGCAGAGAGTGAGGATGAAACCGAGTCACCCACAAATCCAAGTTAAAAATGAACATTTCGGTTAAGTCCTTTGAATTATTTCTCATCATCTGAAGTGAATCAATAAACTGAACAACAATCAATCAATCAATCAAATTTTTTTTGTATAGCACCTTTCATCCAGGTACATGAAATACAAAGTGCTTTGACATTTTGACTGAAGAATTAGCATAATGAAAACAAAAATAAAAACTGGGAGACCAATGCACACTGACATACAATAAAGTTAATTAAAATGAAATAATGATAAAAGTTCAAGAATTAAGGCTAGAAAATAATCATTCCACAACAATAAAATATAATAATAATAAAAACTTTACAAGAAATAGATAAATAAATAAAACGAATACCTCTAAAAAATGTTAACAGACACACTGCTGTTTCATATCACAAACGCATGCATGAATTAGTCAAGAACCGCTGTGTGCATACATAAACATGACCTGCATTCAAAAATAAAATGAATCAAGACGTGATGACGTGTGGATTTTCCACGTGTCATCATCAGTGGACCCTCATGGGAGCTCGCTACAGCATTTCTGATCAGCTGCAGGCTGTTCAGAGTTACTTCAGCACATCCAACATGTTTCTGCATGTGTTGGCAGTTTTTCTGGACTAAAGGGCAGCAAACACCTGCAGAACTCACTTAAATGGTGTTCAGTTTCAGTTCTGATAGGATATTCAGTTACAGTAAATCATTACACCGCAGCTTCGATCTGTGATTACAAAGAGTCTTTAAGAGCTGGGTTCAACTGTCGCTGTAAGAAATCAAGAAAAAGTGCAGCGAAACTGTAAA